>NC_092053.1:122351801-122716708 GCF_003086295.3 Arachis hypogaea | reverse complement strand
ACCTGCAGTTGTCCAAAATTCTGATATAGTTTTAACGCCAGAAGACGTTCAGGTACCTGAAAATTGTGAAAATGACGAGATCTCGATAAATTATATCTTTGCAGAAGAAAAATGGGACCGAAATAAGACAATTGTCAATGAAATATTTGCATATAATGGCATTAAATATCATGCATGAAAGTAAGGATCTTGAGCCAAGATCAGTTGAAGAATGTCGACAAAGAAATAATTGGCCAAAATGGGAAGAAGTCATGAAGGCTGAATTAGACTCACTTGCAAAATGTGAAGTCTTTGGACCTGTAGTCCGTACACCAGAAGATGTAAAACCTATTGGATACCGATGGGTATTTGTGAGAAAACGAAATGAGAAAAATGAAGTTGTGCACTACAAAGCTCGACTTGTGGCACAAGGTTTTTCACAAAGGTCCGGTATAAATTATGAAGAAACGTATTCCCCTGTAATGGATGCGATAACATTGCGTTATTTGGTCAGTTTATCTGCATATCATAAACTGCATATGCGTTTAATAGATGTGGTAACAGCCTACTTATACGACTCATTAGATCGTGATATCTATATAAAAGTTCCTAAATGACTAAAGATATCTAAACCATCCAATGAATATTCACAAGGGTTATACTCAGTCAAATTGCAAAGATCTTTATATGGTCTAAAGCAATCTGAACGAATGTGGTATAATCGTCTTACTGAGTATCTGGCCAAAAACGGATTCAAGAATGATGATATCTGCCCCTTTGTTTTCATAAAGAAAACTGCATCTGGATTCATTATAATTGCTGTGTACGTTGATGATTTAAATATCATTGGAACTCCTGAAGAGATTCCAATAATTATAAAAACTCTAAAAGAAGAGTTTGAAATGAAAGATCTTGGAAGGACTAAATTTTGTCTCGGCTTGCAGATCGAACATATAAAAAATGGAATCTTTATTCATCAAACGACATACACAGAAAAGATCTTGAAAAGATTTTATATGGATAAGTCACATCCCTTGAGTACCCCAATGATCATAAGATATTTGGATGTGGAGAAGGATCAATTCCGTCCTAAAGAAGAGAATGAAGATATCCTTGGTCCTGAAGTACCATATCTTAGTGCCATTAGAGCGCTAATGTATCTTGCTAATAATACACGACCCGATATATCATTTGCTGTGAATTTACTCGCAAGATATAGTTCCTCTCCAACCAGAAGACATTGGAGTAGAATCAAACAAATCTTTCGATATCTTCATGGAACAGTTGATTTGGGATTGTTTTATCCCTATGGATCCAAGTCACAATTAGTTGGCTATGCAGATGCTGGATACTTGTCTGATCCACATAAAGGGAGATCTCAAACAGGATATCTGTTCACATATGGTGGTACAACTATATCATGGAGGTCCACAAAATAGACGATAGCTGCAACCTCCTCTAATCATGCTGAAATACTCGCGATACATGAAGCTAGTCGCGAGTGTTTTTGGCTCAGGAGTTTGATCCAATGTATTCTGTCATCATGTGGACTGATTGATCATAAGATAGCTCCAACTGTCCTATTTGAAGATAATGCAGCATGCATTGCTCAACTTAAAGGTGGATACATCAAAGGTGATAGTACAAAGCATATTTCTCCCAAATTCTTCTTCACTTATGATCTTCAAAATCAAGAGACAATTGATATCCAACAGATCCGCTCAAGTGACAATCTGGCAGATTTATTTACAAAGTCACTCTCAAAATCCTCATTTAAAAGATTGGTACATGAGATTGAGATACGCCGATTTCGAGACATTAAATGATGTCGACAAGAGGGAGAGATTGTACTCTTTTTTTCTTGGTTAGGTTTTTTTCCCATTGAGTTTTTCTTAACAAGGTCTTTAATGAGGCAGTTCCCATCACAATGGATTTTGTACTCTTTTTCCTTCACTAAGGTTTTTTTCCAGTGGGTTTTAGTAAGGTTTTAACGAGGGATAATTCTAAATGAACATCCAAGGGGGAGTGTTATGACGAGGATGCTATGGATAAGAATGGATGTCCATTAATGGGCAATTCAATTTTTCTATGTTGAAAGGAACAAATCTTTATGTTGAAGGAAATTAATGAGGTTTGAAAAAGCAAATTTTGTTTGCCTATAAAAACATGTACGGGTCAAATGAAAGATACACACAAAAGCAATAAAACAATATTCTCTCTTTTATACTCTTCTCTCTTTCATATTATTCTCTCTCTTATATACTTTATTATAATATTATTAAATATATTAATTATATCTACTATTAATATAGTAATTCTAGTAAATATTACTACTTGAGTTATCTAATTATATTTTCATATTTTATATTTGTTACTTCTTCCTTATTTATTTAGTTATTTTACAACATGTAAAATCTTATTAGAAGTAATTAAAGTTGTCAAATGATGCTTAAATTTGATAGAGTACAATAATGCTAACATAAGAATGAGTGAATAGTATAAAATATAGGAAAAGTCTAGGGGCCAGCAACTTTGTTAAATTCTGACCATCATGTAACCAGCAAAGAAAAGTGAGCCTTTGGATGAAATCTCACACCATTAAAACTATCGTTGATGGCTATTTGATGGTTACAAATTACAAAAGTTACTGGTCCACTAGTATTTCTCTAAAATATATATTAAAAATAAATTAAATAATATATATTTATACATTTATATCTGATAATAAATTTTGACGTATAGACATTAGTTTTTATATAATAATGTGATTTTATTTGGTAAGATGTTAATGTGATTTGTTGATTCAATTGACTTTTAAAGTTTTTTATTTATGGTAGTATATCAAGGCCTATTTAAAAATAAAAAATAAGGCGTATTTAATTTGCTTTTATAATTAGGACACCATTCATAAAAAGATGGTAAAAATATATTTTTTTAAAGTTGTTTATTTGGTCATATTTAAAAAATATTGATTAATAATCAAAATATAAATTATGAATAAAAATAAAGATTTTAAAAAATAAATAATTATATTAATTATTCTAAATAATATTAATACAAACGATACTAAATTTTTTAAAAATCTTAATTTCACAATAAATTTTATTTAAAGAATTCAAAAATAAATAAAAATTATTTAACTAAAAATAAAATAATTAATAATAAAAATTAGTAAATTAAAATATAAATCTTAAACAAAAAAAATTATTAAAAGAATTACAAAAATTGTAAATAAAAACTCATATCTTAAAAAATTATTAAATTTGCGAAATGAGAAAAAAATATCAAAATATAATAATGAGATGTAAGTAGAAAAATAATATTATAAAATTTATAAAAATTAATAAAAATAAAATAATCTTCTAATAAAATTTTTGTTTAAAATATAAATTTTAAATAAATTAAAAAATTAACATCAAAATCAAATTAACAATTTTAAAAATATAACAATATTTTTTAATAAAGATAACACTTTTAATTTATGACATGCACATATCAAAAATTTAATACACGACAATTTATCCAATAAATAAGATCAAACATATTATCTGAGTCTCTTTATAATTATCTCAAGTACATTAGCATTGATGATAAAAAAAACACACCTCCAATTCATGGGAGGATTATTTACAAATAAAAAACTATCCAGTCAGTACATTTGTTTGCTTTATAAACTTTGTTAAAAGATAACTCCCAGGGTTTGTTTCTTAGATTTTGAATTAGCTTGATAAAGGGAATTGCAATCACCAGTGTACGTACGTAATAGGCCAGCAGAATTCAGTTTAACCCAACCTTGTTGTGACACTTTCCATTTCAATCCCCTCCGTGCGGCATTTGGTCGACGGCGCTCAGGACTCCTTTCATGGTGGTTGTGATCATCGTTGTCGGCTAGTTAACAGGCGGCGTCTTGCTGCGGATGGAAGTCGTCGGCACCGGTTGGGAGGTAACAACACAGCTGTGTAGGTATTGACGATAGCCTAAAGGTTATACAATGATAATAGGTGAGAAGATATTGATGAGGGTGAGGGAAATTGACGATGGTGGAATGGAGTTTTATATTTTTTATTTTTATAAAGTTTAATTTTATAATTTATTTGTTGTCACGATAAATTTATCTTTTTATTAGTGAAAATATCAATTTTAACATGAAAAAAATAATTTTTTAAAAAAAAAAAGGCCATTTTAATTTTGACTCAAGACATTAAAAGACAAAAAATACTTAATTTTTTCAAAAAAAATCTCTAACCTTTTATCCTATAAATATTTAAATTATTAAAAATTAAAAAATACATTTTAAGTCTTTTGACTTCCTTAAAACCTAAACACATGTGGATACTTCCATCCATTTGTGGCTGGAAAACGTATCGAAGAAGTCTGCCGTGGACACCGTTCGACAGACGTGGCCGTTACAGCGTTCTTTTTTCCTATCAAGAGCTTTGATTCCGTATCCATGGCGAATGATCGCAAAATCCTAGCTGACGCGATCTTCGAATCAGTGCTTTCACGTTGCAAAACAAGGAGCAAAGAATCCAAGTAGTAGCTGTTATTGCTGCTCTGGCTCTTGATCTCGATTTTTTCAAGGCCTCGAATCAAATCAGCGGTGGCGCATAGGAGGCGAACAATTGCTCTGCATCAGTAACAGAGTTAGCCTTCATAACTGCTTCTTGCGCCTTCTGGTCACGAAACAGATAGCACACGCTCCACAGAGTCGTCACGGCGTGCCCCGCCGCTGCGCTCGAGGCCTTCATCGCCTTGCTAAGTATCGCCGCCACACACGTGCTGTCCTCGCATATCTCCACTCTGTTAACGACACCGTTTCCAGAAGCTTCAGCACATTCTCCGCCATCAAGGCACTTAGGCTCGATCCATTATAAGCTTTGAGACCTCTTTCACTGCTTCGAGATGTACCAGCTTCAACTTGTTCTTTTTTGCCGTGGAGATTGCCACCAGGCATGACAAAGTGTTCCCGATCACCACTAGATCTTTGTCCGGCGAGATTAGCCTAAGTACCTGGGAAATTAGACCATTTTGGGACAAGAAAGAAACAAAGAAAGAATGAGAAAACGACTCCGTTTCAACCTAGGGGCTTTTTTCTGTCCCTGAACCTTTTTTTTAAACCATCCACATAAGACTAAAAGTAAGTGTCGAAAAATTAAGAATTTATTTGTTCTTTTTATTGTCAGTTAGCATAGATTTTTGTTTCGGTTTTTGGTTTCTAAAATCGGTCATGTTGGGCCGAAGAAGATTATTTTTGTTAGTATAATAACTGGTCCTGGTTCACCAAAAAAAAATAATAAATGGCCCTGAAGTAGCGTTAATTAAAAGTTAGCCACCGACTTGGGTTAGCGTCTAAACCTATAATATATGCTTCAGTATACGTTTTCTTTTCAACAGTCCTCAATCTTCACAGTGTTCTCTAGTTCTCTTTAGCGCAAATTGCATCATATTTTCTTTTTCTGTTTTCATTATCATTTTCACTTTTATAGTTTCATTTATGCATTGACATAACAGCATAGCGTAGTTGCATTATATTGCAGGTGAAAGTAACAAGAGCATTGCCATTAGGGTTTGTTTCCCCTCTACATTTCGTGATGCCATTGGTTCTTGGATCTTTCACAATGCGTTATTCATCGGCTCTCTCGTTTCCTCAAGGGTTTCAAGGCGAATTATTCTTCATTCATCACTCTATCTTTCTTTCCCTTTTCTGTTTTGTTTTCCTTTCACAATTGTACAAGTTCATAACTGTTTTGGAAACAAAAATGTTGGTGTGTTTTCAGAAGCAGAATAATGGTGAGAAAGAAGCTGCTGCGGTTTATGGGTCCCCATCGATGCGTCAATGGTCATATTTTTACCTACAAGCCTCTCATTTTTTAAGAAGCCAAGTCTTATCATCAACGAGAAGGAGGATGAAGAGGGTATCTTTCTTTTTTTTTTCTTTTTCTTTTTCTTGCACGTTATAATGGATTTTTTGAAAAAAAAAAAAAAAGAGACTTTTCCACTGCATTATTAGTTAGTTAACGGCAATGCTTCAAGACTCAAGAATCAAGATGTTTCTATTTTAGAGTTTCCTTGGTTTTGCTTTTTTTATTGTTTTAAAATTAAGCAATGGATATTATTATAAATGTTTTAAAAATTGGATACAAAAGAAAAAAAATAATAGGTCTCTTTGATTTTGCATCGTGTTAAAAACTCTTGTGTGTATTGTAGTTATTGAATGGAAGTTGGGACCCTGGGAATGGTCAAGCCTTACACCTACATTGTCAATTTTAGTGGAGTCAGTATAATCAATTTACTCTTGGTGATTCTCAGGTGGTAAAGTAATTCGTTAGTTGTGTTGTTAACATGTTTTTCATTGCAATAAGTATTAAGTAGATTAATGATTGTCAATATGCTATTTTTTCATCTTTTTTGTCTGACATATACTACCCATGAACATGTGGAAGTGGAACCTGCTACTCTTGTGCTATTAGGCAAACAATGCAAAAAATAATTTTGGTATTATTGATTTACCAAACTCTCTCATCAAAGGATCCTGAACTGTTTATATTTTTCCAATACTGTAGTTGCAATGTGAATTTACTGATTTATAATATAGGGCCTCGCAAAATGGAAATATTATTGTACATCAATTATTGAACTTGTTTAAATATGTTGGGCTAAGCACTGTTGTAATCATATTTGGTATAGTGTTGTCACTACTTCGCTAAGAATTATGGGTAAACTATTCGTTTGATGATCATTTTAGAAAAATGTTGGATATCAATGTGGCTAAAGTCATTCGTGGGATAAATAAATTATTTGATCTGATGGCATGGTAGAACTCTGCGATTATATTCATGACTCTTTTGAACATGTTAAAAGGAATGTTATACACCCAAATGTTTGGAATGTTATGAAACCTGGTATGCATGGCATTCATAACTCTGCCTATGTAAAACTTTGTTGCAAAAGTTTTTACGTAGCCGGTTCCAAGCCCGGATAAAAGAGGAGGATGAATGAGGGTAAACATGGCTTTTACGATCTTGAAAAGATCGAGACATAACATACTTGGACCCAGTTTGAAATAACGGATGATATACGTTTGCTTTTATGATGAGTGATGGTAAACATAGCTTTTAAGATCTTGAAAAGATCGAGATATGACATACTTGGACCCAATTTGAAATAAAGGATGATATACGTTTGCTTTTATGATATGAGAAAAAAGGGGACATGATCTACTTGACCCAAAAAATTGAAATTGTCCGTTGGATGGCATGTATGGCTTTTATAATCAGGAAAAGATGGAAATACAATTTGAAATAAATGGTGTTAGCTTCTTTTGTAAGAGAGGATGGTGATATCTATACATGACCCTGAAATTTATAATGTTATGATATGATATACTGATTTTATGGTAGTGTTGGGAACAGATTATGGGGGCTTGAATAAGGGAAGCATGTTAGGGTGTTACAATGATAATGGGTTTAAGGGCTGTTTTTTGTGCAAATCTATGGTTGTAAATGGAATACTGCAAATTGCAGTATAGACGAGTAGGAGGAATTCTTTGGTGTAGACACTATTTAGAGATTGATGTGTGATTATCAAGTGGAAGACACTGAAGCTTGGATAAGCATATCTTCTAACTACATAAAACAACTCCGCTGCACATATTGTGGTTTCTTGTTGCTTCCTGATCTAAGATATGAAAAGATTGATGCATGTTGCCTATCCAATTTAGCTAGTTGAAGATCCAGTACTGAAGGCATTCTGAGATTGGTGTAGTATTTGACTTTGACCCATGTTTTTTTTTTGAACAACTTGACTCTAGAAAAACATGGTTTGACTAGTATGCTTTGGTCATGATTTCTCTATGTTCATCTGCTGTTCATATTAAATAAAAATGTTTTGCTCCTTGAAAAAGTAGTCTTTTTCATTCAAAAAAAATTGTTTTAACATTTGAATTTGGAAATAATTGTGAAGTGAGTATATAACTATTAAGAAAAGTGTTGCAGGCTAGAATCATTGGTGGGATAAACAAATTACTTGATCTTATGGACATGGTAAAACTGTGGGATTATATTCATGACTCTTTTGAACATGGTAAAAGAAATGCTATACACCCAATGATTGACAAGTTATGAAGCATGGTATGCATGCTATTCATAAATCTGCTTATGTACTGCTTTGTTGTAAAGGCTTTTATATAATCGGTTCTAAATCCGGATAAAAATCGAGGATCAATGATGGTAAACATAGTTTTTATGATTTAAAAAGATTGATATGATATACTTGGACCCAATTTGAAATATGTTGCTTTTATGATATGAGGTGATATAATGTACTTGATCTAGTTTGATCTTAAAAGATGTCTTTTATTATCTGAAAAAAATTGAGATCACATACTTGAACTAGTTTGAAATAAAGAATCTTATAAATTATGATTTGAAAAGTTGGTGGAATGACATATTTGATCCAAAATTTGACATGATGTAGTTGACTCAATCAAATAATTTTTATGATCCGAAAAAATTTGAGATATTACATACTTGATCCAATTTGAAATAAAGGAGGGTATACATTGCTTTTATCATTTGAGAAATTGGTGGAATGGTATACTCTACCTAAACATTTGTTGCTTTTATAATCGGAAAAAAGGTGGAAATACAATCTAGTTGACTTTAGAATTTGAAATAAATGGTGTTAACTTTTTTTTTTTAATCAAGAGGATAGTGATATTGATACTTCACTCTAAATTTTATAATAGTCTGCTTTTATGGTCGCGGTGGAAATAAACTGTGATGGCTTGAACATGTGCAGCATGTTAGGGCATCACAATGACGTGTGGTTTAGGGATTGTTTTTTATGCAAGTCTATGGTTGTGAATGGAATACTGCCAAGTGCATTATAGAGGAGTAGGAGGAATTGATTTTGATGTAGATGATTGTTCATATCCTGGCCCAACATTAAAGGTCCAGGTCCAAATAAAAAGCCCAATAGATTGGCTCTTACTCGACACCGACCTTCTCTTAAGAAGTCGGTTCTAACGACGACTTGCTCTAAAGAAGTCGGGATCGACTGATAGCTGGCAGATAGCACTTATTCAAATAAGTAACTGCCCCTAAAATCTCTCAACCCACTTCCAAGAACCATGTCTCAACTTCTCTAAGATAAAGGGACGGTTATCCTCCTTAAAAGGTGGAACTATTCCAACGGTGGTTATTAGTTCACCACTATAAATACACTGACACCACTCAGGTATTCCTAAGTTCTAATACTCTTTAAACCTGCTTATACTCTTGCTGACTTAGGCATCGGAGTGTCTTTGCAAGTACCACCCTCCACTCTCACTCACAAGTCGGAAGGAGGCTCCCAGACGCGAACCTGTTCGAGGGCTTCCTCCACTAGACGATTGGGCCAACTTAACGAGTCTAGTCCATTAATCTCCAGTTACCCATCGTAACATTGGCGCCGTTGTCGGGGACCCGAGAGATCAACTAGTAATGGCGAACAATTCACCCGAATATAGCCACACAGCGTCCGATTCTGAGCAAGAGAATCTGGACGTTGGGAACAAAGACGCAGACATGGCCACCCACCAAGGTGCGACCAACCAGAACAGAGAGGGCACTTCTGGGTTGAAAGACCCAAAGGCAAATTTTTCTGACGGGCGCGAGTCAGGAAAAGAAGGACAACCCCATGCGGCTGATTTCATGGGTTTGTTCCACGGCCATCAAGGGCGCTTGGAACAGTTGGAACAAGAACTGGAACGGCAACGAGAGACAGAGAGAAACTTGAGAAACGAGGTAGAGCGACGAAATGAGCTAAAAGAAAAGCTCTTAAGATTGGAGTCTGCTCTTAAAAGCCGAAGCTCCCGTAGCGACCGAGAAGATTCTCCCTTGGGAGGAGAAGACCCATTCAGCGAGGACATAATGAGGGCAAAAGTTCCAAGGAACTTTAAAAGCCCTGATATGGACCTCTACGATGGAACCACGGATCCGAAGCATCATTTAAGCAACTTTAAAAGTCGGATGTACCTGGATGACGCTTCTGATGCCACTCGTTGCAAAATTTTTCCGACCACCTTGACGAAAGCAGCGATGAAGTGGTTCGACAGTCTTCCCCAAGGTCGGTCACTAGCTTTGACGACCTCTCGCGAAAGTTCCTGATGCGGTTCTCCATCGAAAAGGACAAAGTGAAGCACGCACCGAGCCTCCTAGGAGTAAAACAAGAGGTCGGAGAATCTTTAAGGGACTACATGGAAAGATTTAATAAAGCGTGCTTAGAGATTCAAGACCTGTCCACAGAGGTAGTAATTATGGGCCTAGTAAATGGACTTCGAGAAGGTCCCTTCTCCCAGTCCATATTGAAAAGGCACCCGACCTCCTTAAGTGATGTACAAGAGAGAGTTGAGAAGTATATCAACATGGAAGAAAACGCTAGGCTACGAGAGCCGAACTGGCAACATGGGCACTCTCACTCATTAAAAGAGAAAGAAAGAGAGCCCAAGAAAAAAGAGGAAGTCGGCCCCGAAAGGCCTAGGGGATATCACTCCTATACTCCTCTACGAGTTTTCCTGGTGGATGTATACAGGAAAATTTGCCATACTGAAAGGCTACCACGCCCTAGACCCATCAAAAATAAAAAGGGGAGGGGGAAAAGTCGTGGCGACTACTGTGAGTACCATAAGATATATGGTCACTCAACAAATGATTGTTATGACCTTAAAAATGTGATAGAAAAGCTGGCCAGAGAAGATCGACTAGATAGATATCTCATGGAAAGGTCGGACCATCAGGGAAAGAAGAAGCGAGACGACGAGGACCGAAGAGATCCACCACCACAGACTCCGGAAAGACATATACATATGATCTCAGGGGCTTCGGTGGAGGCGGCCTCACAAAGTCATCTTGCAAGAGGCACTTGAAGGAAGTCTACCGTGTCGGGAATGAGGCTCCCGACCTCCCAACTATCTCATTCACTAAAGAAGATAGGCAAGGAATCATTCCTGGACACGATGATCCAGTTGTGATAACTATGGTTCTTGCCAATGCCCATCTTCACAGAACTCTGGTAGATCAGGGGAGCTCAGCTGACATCCTTTCCAAACCAGCATTCGACAAGCTGGGGTTGGATGAAAAGGAGTTAAGAGCTTATCCTGACACCCTGTATGGATTGGGGGATACACCAATAAAACCGCTGGAATTCATACCCCTTCACACAACTTTTGGAAAAGGGAAAAAATCTAAAACTCTGAGCATCGACTTCATAGTCGTCGATGTGGGGTCAGCCTACAATGCCATAATCGGCTCAGAGCAGTGGTATCCACCCCTCTTCTTTGTATGAAATTCTCAACACCAGAGGGAATAACAACCATTAGGGGGGATCAGAAATTGGCGAGAAAATGCTACAATAAAAGTCTGAACCTGAGAGGAAAAGGTAAGGAGGTGCACACAATTGAGCTCGGAGAAGTCAGAGCCAAGGAAGAGTTGCGACCACAACCAGGGGAAAAAAATTGAGGAGGTACAGGTCGGAGAAGAGGAAGGAAAAAATACCAACATAGGAGCCAACCTGAAAGAAGATTTGAAGGAAAATCTTATAAGGCTCCTACGAGAAAATTTCGACCTCTTCACTTGGAAAGCTTCCGACATGCCAGGGATAGACCCCGAGCTTATGTCACACAAGCTATCAGTGTATCCCGGTTTGCGACCTGTTCAGCAAAGAAGGCGGAAGCTCAGACCTGAGCGGGCTCAAGTGGTGGAAGAACAAGTGCAAGCCCTCCTAGAAGCTGGCTTTATTAAAGAGGTCAAGTATCTGGTATGGCTGGCAAATGTGGTGCTAGTTAGAAAACAAAACGGCAAGTGGAGGATGTGCGTCGATTACACCGACCTGAACAAGGCGTGTCTCAAAGACCCATATCCACTCCCAAGCATTGATACTCTAGTAGACTCCAGCTCATGGTATCAATACTTGTCCTTTTTGGATGCATACTCAGGATACAACTAAATCCCGATGTACAAGTCGGATCAAGAAAAAACATTCTTCATCACGCCTAGAGCAAACTATTGCTACGTCGTCATGCCTTTTGGGTTAAAAAATGCAGGAGCCACATATCAAAGGCTGATGAACAAGGTGTTTGCTCCTCACCTTGGGAATTTAATGAAAGTCTATGTGGACGACATGCTAGTAAAAACCAAGGATGAGACCAACCTCTTGACAGACTTCTCGCAAGTCTTCAACACCATAAGGTTGCATGGGATGAGGTTGAATTCCGCAAAGTGCATCTTCGCAGTAGAGGCTGGAAAATTTCTAGGATTCATGCTCACACAAAGAGGAATCGAAGCTAATCCCAACAAGTGTAAATCAGTCCTAGAAATAAAAGTCCGACTTGCCGCCCTCTCCAGGTTCTTGGCGGGATCAGCATTAAGATTCCTACCACTCTTCTCTCTACTAAGAAAAGGATGCCAGTTCGAATGGACTCCTGAGTGCGAAGAAGCATTCCAGGAGTTCAAAAGATTTTTAAGACAACCTCCCATTCTGACCCGACCTAAAGTTGGGGAGGAACTCGTCCTGTATTTGTCTGTAGTAGACAAAGCTGTGGTATCAGCTCTAATACGGGAAGAAGAGGTCGGGCAGCATCCTGTATACTTCACCAGTAAAGTCATACAAGGCCCTAAATTAAGGTATCAAAAACTCGAGAAGTTTGCATATGCCTTAATAGTAGCCTCTGGAAGGTTA
This sequence comes from Arachis hypogaea, assembly GCF_003086295.3. NCBI lineage: Eukaryota > Viridiplantae > Streptophyta > Magnoliopsida > Fabales > Fabaceae > Arachis > Arachis hypogaea. The sequence continues at coordinate 122,704,012 of NC_092053.1, read as the reverse complement.
CCGCCTTACTTTCAAGCCCACACAATAAGAGTTCGAACGAACCAACCCATGAAGCAAATCATCCAGAAGACGGATATTGCGGGTAGGATGGTTCAATGGGCAATAGAGCTATCCGAGTTCGACTTGAAGTACGAAACTTGGACGGCAATAAAAGCCCAATGCCTCACCGACTTCGTAGCAGAATATGCAGGAGACCAAGAGGAAGAATTCACTACATGAGAGTTATACGTTGATGGATCCTCAAACAAAATAGGAAGTGGTGCAGGCATAATACTGGTCAACAAAAGGAGAACACAAATATAAGTCTCCCTCAAGTTTGAATTCCCAGCTTCTAACAACCAGGCAGAATATGAAGCCTTGATTGCAGGATTAAAGCTGGCAGAAGAAGTCGGTGCAACGAAAGTAGTGATATTCAGCGACTCTCAGGTGGTGACCTCCCAAATAAATGGAGAGTATCAGGCTAAAGATCCCAATATGAAGAGGTACTTGGACAAAATCTTGGAGTATCTTAGGTGCTTTGCGGAAACTGAAGTTAAGCATATAACTCGGGATCTCAACAGCAGAGCAGGCGTCCTCTCCAAGCTAGCAAGTACCAAACCAGGAGGGAATAATAGGATCCTGATCCAAGAAACTCTTCAAGAACCCTCTGTAACAAAAATAGAGGCCAAGCAAGACGTCCTTGAAGTCTTTGGATTAGACCTCGGATGGATGAACTCTTTAATCGAATACTTAAAATTCGACATCCTGCCCAAAGAGGAAAAAAAAGCCAAGAAAATTTGGAGGGAAGCACAAAACTACACTTTGGTGAAAAATATCCTCTACAAAAGGGGAATATCAACACCATTATTGAAGTGCGTCCCGACCTCAAGGACGGCAGAAGTCTTAGAAGAGGTCCACAATGGTATCTGTGAAAATCATCTCGGAGCAAGGTCCTTGGCTAGGAAAGTCATCCGAGCCGGGTTCTACTGGCCGACTTTGCAGAAAGATACCACTGAGTTTGTAAGGAAGTGTCAGCCATGCCAAATGCATGCAAATTTTCATGTCGCTCCCCCCGAGGAGCTCATAAGTATAACTTCTCCATGGCTTTTTGCTAAATGGGGACTGGACCTGTTAGGACCCTTTCCCCAAGCACCTGGATAAGTAAAATATTTAATAGTGGGAGTAGACTACTTCACAAAGTGGATCGAAGCAGAACCATTGGTCACCATCACCGCCTAGAGAAGTCGGAAATTTCTCTATAAAAACATTATCACAAGGTATGGAGTACCTCACTCTATCACCACTGATAATGGCACTCAGTTCACCGACTCAACCTTCAGAAACTTGGTAGCCAGTATGAAGATCAAGTATCAGTTCACCTCGGTAGAACATCCACAAGCAAATGGAGAAGCCGAGACAGCCAACAAAGTCATACTGGCAGGGTTGAAGAAAAGGTTGCAAGATGCAAAAGAAGCTTGGGCTGAAGAGCTTCCTCAAGTACTATGGGCTTATCGGACTACGCCTCAGTCTGCCACAGGGGAAACACCCTTCCAACTTGCTTATGGCATAGAAGCCATGATACCAGTTGAAATCAACGAGTAAAGTCCAAAGGTGAGCTTCTACGACGAGTTCGGAAACATACATGGACACAAAGAAGAACTTGAACTACTCCCTGAAGTCCGAGAACAAGCCCAGATAAGAGAAGTAGCATTGAAACAAAGGATGACTACTAGATATAACAAAAAAGTCATTCGAAGAAGTTTCACCCCAGACGACTTGGTTTTGATTAGAAATGACATTGGAGTCAATAAATCTAGGGAGGGAAAGCTCGCTGCCAGTTGGAAGGGACCCTACAAAATTAGTGAGGTCTTAGGAAAAGGCTACTATAAGGTGACCGACTTAAACGGCACTGAGCTACCTAAGTCGTGGCATGCTTGTAATATGAAAATGTACTATAGTTAAAAGCGAACTCCATTCCCTGATGTACTCTTTTCCCAACTTTATGGTTTTTTCCCAAAGAAAGGGTTTTCCTGAAGGGGGTTTTTAACGAGGCATCAAAGTGGGGGCTAAAGGGCTACAAATTGTCAAAACCCTTAGTAGCAAAAAGTACCTTTGTGAGTATATAAAGATCTTTTTTCCACATCTCTTTACAAATTTCTTTTATGCTATTATTCTTTCTATGAAACGCGCTGACTTAAGCTCGACAAAACATGAAAATCCCATTAACCGACCCAGAAGGTCGTCAGGATAAAACAACGAGGTACAAGTCGGTGTAAAGAGGTTATAAAAGTAGATCATGATAAACTCGGAGATTTTTTTATTTAGAAGTCAAAAAAACCGAGAAGAAAGGAAATGCATCACGAAAATAACCTAAGTTATAGAAACTCAATAAAACAAAACTTGAGTACGGGAAATACCAAAAAAGAGATAAGAAAATCCATCAAAAAATCAAAGGCATAGGCTGTCCCAAGTCTCTAAGAAAAATAAAAAAATAGCTTAGACAAAAGACAGCTAGCCAAGATAAAAGATTTTCAAAGCAAAAAGATCAAAAGGGGTTTTTTCAAAACCTAAACAGAAAGCATGCACGCAACAAAGGTATCCTAAACCCTTATCCAAAAAAAGGGTATTTTTAAAGTAAAATATTTTGTTTACGGCCACAAAGGGCCAGGAAATGTCAAGAGCAAGCTACCACCAAGATAAAAAATAAATTGTTCAAAAAACAAAGGGCCCACAAGCCGAGCCCCAGTAGCCAAAGTTCAGTTAGAAGAAAATTCGGTATCGCCGGAAGGAAGGCCACCACCACTAGGAGAAAGGTCCACAGGGAAAGAAGCCGGAGCAGCACCGGGGGAAGACGGAGTAGGCTGATCAGGACCTTGAGAAGGAACCCCAGATCAACTCAGCAGGTCCCCACCTTGGCGAGGAGGGGACTCCATTATCCTCTGCCCCCGAGTTTTCAGGTCGGAGTCAGTCTCAGGCCGAGGAGGGAAAACAATGGCTCTATCCAACACGATCTTGTCAGGGTTTTGGAGGGAAAGGTTCAAGTCGGGAGCAATAATCCCGTCCTATTCCTTAAAGACCCTCCAAGCCTCCTCGGAACCTTCAGCCACAGAATCCTCCCAGTCCTGGAAAGCCTCTCGACATCCAGCCAGCTCCTTTTTCAACTCAAGATTATCCCCATAAAGCCTCACATAATTCTGCTGTGCCTTTTCTTTAAGGCCTCCGACATGGCTAATTGGCCCATTAATTTCTTCTCCTTCTCCTGGAACCGACCATTTTCCTCCTTCAACTCGGCGACCTCCTCCTTAAGCCTCTTTTCTTCTTCTTGATATAAGAAAATTCACTCCTCTAGCTCTTCAACCTTCAGGGAAGAACCCAAAGAGCTGAGGGGAGTCTTTTAAAAAATATCAAGCAATTTTGTACACACTCCAGCCGCCCGGACACTCCCCTGAACTAAGAGATTAAGATGGTTTCGAATGGAAACATCATCCATATTAATTCGAGTATAAGGATAGATGTGATTCTGAACGAATTTGGGACCATCAAAATTAGCTTCCCCAGCAAAAGAAGAGCCAGACTCGGAAGTTTTGCGCTTCTTTTTCTCGGGTTCAGGAGAAGATCGGGGCGGAGGAGAGGGAAGAGAAGAAGCAGAAGAAGAAGATACTATAATGGGGCGAGAGGAGGTCCCCAAGTTACGAGGAGGAGAAGGGGGAAGAGGAGGAGGAGGCAGAGTACCAGCGGTCCTGGCGGCGTCAACGCGGGCCCGAGACCTCTTCTTGGCATCCTGTACTTTCTGGTAAGAGGAGCTGGAATTTTTCTTCCCCGTCTCTGAAAAAAAAATAGAAAGATAAGTTATCAAGTCAGAAAGAAGCAACAATCCTCAAATAACAATGTCAAAGTCAGAAGCAAAATCAAGTCGAAAATTAACAACAAACTACCTATCTGGGCCCGAACAAAGCTCGAAGACCTTTGGAGAAACTTCTTCGTGTCCAGATAAGGGGCCCTCCCCCTAACTTTTTGGAGGAACCCCACAACAGCCTCCTCGACCTCATCTAGGTCGTCCAGACCATACTTCTTCGTAGGAGAAGCCTCCAACCAGTGTAAAGGAAAGCGAGGAGAAGAATTTTCATCTAGAAAAAAGGGGTGGTGACCCTCTACGGCTTGAACTTTAAAAAAGAAGTTTTTGAAGTCATGAAAAGATTCATCAAAAAGGGTAAAGACTCTTCGACCTTGGATGGCCCAGAAAGATACCCACTGTTGTTTATTATTTTGCCCACTGAAGGGCTTGGTCATATGAAAAAGAAAGAAGAAAATCTTCAAAGTGTCGGAAAATCTAATTCATGACAAACAAGTTGATAAATTTTCATAAAGCCCCAAGAATTGGGGTGAAGCTGGGTGGGACCAACACGACAATGCGACAACACGGAGATTTCAAAATCAGAAAATGGCAGAAGAACCCCCAAACGGGTAAACAGACAATCGTACATAAAAAAGAAAGGAGGGTCAGCATCAGCGGCTTTCCCAAAACAAACCCAGTCTTCCGGACCTGGGGCAATTAGTTCATATTTTGGCTCATCCTCATCAAGAACACAAATTCTATGGTGAGTACGAAGATCAGTGATATAATCGGTGTCTACGAAGTGTTCCTCCCCAAGGACTGTGACATCCACCCACTGGGAAAGAGACTCTAAGAAAGATATCTTTTTCTAAAAAGGTGACGAAACCTACAAAGTAAAAGGGAGAGGATCAAAAACAGGGTCTCTAAAAGGCCTAAAGCAGGTACTACAATAAACAAAGTCACTAGACCTACAAGTCAGACGCATTGTAAACACTCCTCTCAACAAAATATGCAAACAAAAAAGCATTTATTAATAAAAGAGAAGAGAAAAAACTGACCTTTACTTGCGAAGAAGGGCAGAGGTGATGGTGGCTCAGAGAAGGAAGAAGTTTCTTTCGAGCGGAGGAAGTTGCTTTCAGAGAGTGAAGGCAAAAAGTTTTCAGAAACGAAACAAAAAAAGAGAGGGAAAGTATTTATAAACACGCCAGGGGCATAATGGTAAAAACAGAACGGTCATTAAAGAGATGCGCCGTTACCAATGTAACTGCTCCCCACGTGTAAATACGCAAACTACTAACGGACGCGACGTTTGATTAGACGCGACCGTTGAAATTTTAAATCACATCGGTTTCGAAAAATCACGTCGGTTCCTCATCAGGTCGGCTACAAGCCCGAGTTAAAATACTTGAACCCAACTCTTAAAAGAGATTGCGCTCGAGTAAGGGCATTGTTCATACCCTGGCCCAACATTAAAGGCCCAAGTCCAAATAAAAGGCCAATCCAAAGATTGGCTCTCACTCGACACCGACCTTCTCTTAAGAAGTCGGTTCTAACGACGACTTGCTCTAAAGAAGTCGGGATCGACTGATAGCTGGCAGATAGCACTTATTCAAATAAGTAACTGCCCATAAAATCTCTCAACCCACTTCCAAGAGCCATATCTCAACTTCCCTAAGATAAAGGGACGGTTATTCTCATTAAAAGGTGGAACTACTCCAACGGTGGTTATTGGTTCACCATTATAAATACACTGACACCCCTCAGGTATCCCTAAGTTCCAATACTCTCTAAACCTGCTTAGACTCTTGCTGACTTAGGCATCGGAGTGTCTTTGCAGGTACCACCCCCCACTCTCTCTCACTCACAAGTCGAAAGGAGGCTCCCAGGCGCGAACCTGTTCGAGGGCTTCCTCCACTAGACGATTGGGCCAACCTAATGAGTCCAGCCCATTAATCTCTGGTTACCCATCGTAACAACGATCTTAAGAGAGTAATACGTATTTAATTATCAAGTGGAAGACTCTAAAAGAAGTTTGTGAAACTAATACAAGTTGAGTATTTAATTTTATCTCACATTGTTGTATTTTATGCCCTCCTAATGCATATAAGTTACATACTAGTACCAGAGTATAGACCCTTTAATCTGAGTAAGGTTAAGAAGCTTGCCTATGTGTGATGGTATTAGGCCAGTGAGGTTGAATATGCTCTCAGGAGGGACTGGACCTGGGAAAGAATTCTCAAAGAGACTAAGTTTAGTGAGTTGAGTGCAATGACTTAACGCGAGGCGGTTAAAGGGAGGAAAGAGTCCAGTTGCAGAGAATGAAGATGACATTATATCAAGAGGCGCAGAGGAAGAATATGAAGGGATATAGAGAGCGAAAAGCCCACGAAGGACCAGAGAAAGAGAAGGCCAAAGCCTTATGAACTAAATAGCATAGGGGAAAAAAGCTGAGCCAGAGATAAGAGTCGAGAAAGTAAATGGTGTGTACAATTTTGTGGCATCCTTAGTAGGATACGCTTATCATTAAGCTCCTGGGCAAACATATTTTCCGGGCTGCTCTCACTAGAAGGCTTGAAATAATGTGGAACAAACAGGGAAGTACAGAGATTATAGACCTTGGGAATGAGTTCTTAGTAAAAAAATTTTTCAAGAGGATTTTGACTTTGCACTTACTAGAGGTCCCTGGAAATTAAACAACTATCTTTTTATCTATATGTGGACTCCCAACTTCAATCCAATGGAAGCAACCATAGATATAATTGCAGCTTGGGTGAAGTTACCAGGCTCTGCAATAGAATATTACGAGAAAAATTTTTTGAAAAGTATAAGAAATATTGTGGGGACTCTGCTGAAGGTAGACACTAATACTACGGACAAATGTAGAAGAAAGTAACTTTTTTAAAAGTAACTTTTTTTACTTTTGACTTATGAAAAGTAGTAGTATTAATGTCGGGTGCAATTTTTAAAACCAAATTACAGTTTTCTAAGAAGTTATTTAGGACCTTATAGAGAAATTAAAAAAATGACTTCTCTCCTAATAATACTACTTTTTATCACATTTCTATAAAATAAACACTTTTAGAATTAAAAATCCAAACACAACTTATTTATAAGCTACTTTTAATATAACCTTTTATTGTTTTAGCTATTTTGTCAAAGAGACTCAAAAATGTTTGTTTTGGATGTAGGATTGTAGGACATGAGAAGGCCAACTAGGGGTGTTCATAAAATAACCAAATTGTGGTTAACTGTTTAAAAAATTATAACTATATTTTGGTTAACTAATTTAATAAAATAATTTTAAAAATTATATCCATATTATTAAAAAGTGGTTAATCAAAACCAAATTTTAGAAATCAATTTTTAATCGATTAACTAAAACTAAAACTAAATTTTATGCAATTCTTGTGTTCAAATTGGTTAACTAATTTTTTTGTAAAAATCGATTTTTAACCAATTAAAAATCGATTTTAATTTTTTTTTAAAAAAAATTCAATTTTTCTATGTAAAAAATCAGTTTTTTTTTAAATTAATTATTTTTTAAAATTAATTTTTACTTTTATAATCAGTAAAAATTAATTTTTGAATTTTCTAACCGATTAATAACCAATTTTATCACATAAAATTAATTTATTTAATTAACTAAATTATATTTTTAACTAATCTAAAAATAAATTTAATTTTTGGATTAACCAAACCATCAATAGTCTTAAGACCAATTGTCCTAACAAGCCGAAAAAAAAAAACATTGGAAGGAAAGAGAATAGTGAAGCTCTCAAAACAAACAATGAAGATGCAATAGACAAACATAAAATTTCTACAACAAACAAAGGCAAATGCGTCATTAAGAAAGAAGGTGGGGCCTATGGGCCATGGATGGTAGTACAAAAAAATATGCGTGACAAGAAAGTGATGTGCAATAAAGTTGGTATGAGCGATGAAGGAAGGATCGTGGGTGAAAGGAAGGACAATCAGAATGTGGAAGGTATGTGATTTGCTATTTTGCAAGGATTGAAAGATTTGAATTAGAGAAAAGAAAGCAATGACAATCCCGAGCATGGCGGCACAAATTCTATGGCAATAGATAGCCCCACAAAAGGAAAAACCAATAACACAAATTAGCCCAATACCCTTTATGGACCAAGAAACCCTTTAATCAGGGACGAATCTATTCCTATTGATGTGGGGCAGTTATTTTCAGTATAAATTGGAATTTTATTTAGTATATAATAATAATAATAATAATACTTTTAGGCGAATTATCACGGTAAAATTTAGAAAGTTAGATTTAATAGTGTTTGTATAATTTTTTGAAGTGTTTGAGAATGTTCTAGATAATTTCAAAATGTTCTAAAATGTCCTAAAAAATTTCGGAATACCTTAAAAGGTTTTAGAATATTCTGGAAGGTCATAGAATAATTTAGAAGATTCTAGATGTATATAGAAGTACGAAGAGTAGTATGGAATAATCTAGAAGTATTTAAAAAGTTGTGGTAGGATAGATATTTGTAATGAAGGTTCTGGATGATTAATCTAGACTGTTGATTAGATTTAATCCTAATCATTCATTGAGGAGGTGGATGGATATAAATAGGAGGTGAGAGTTAGAGTTTGAGTGTGTGAGTCATTTGTAACAAAGACTTGACTAATAAAGTGTTCTTTCCACCAAAGCTTTCTCTTGTGTTCTCTTGTGTTCTTAGCTTTCTTGCTAAATACTTAGGGTTAGGCCGACCTGGTCTTAACTCAAGAGGTTGAGTAAGTCTGAGTGCCAGCACGGTAGCGTTGGAGTGTGTCCAAGGCCGTGACAATTTAGCATCAGAGCAAGGTTCGAAAGGAAGCACAAGTGGTTTGTGGGTATGGCTTCTAGTGTAACCATGGAGCATGTTGAGTCTCAAAGGAGAAGGGACGCTATTCCTTCTCAATGGGAGGTAAGAAAGCCTGTTCTTCAAGTGAGCCTAGAGGTAAAGACTCTAACTTCTTAGAAAAAAGAGTTTCTATGTTGGAGAATATTTTATCCTCTATGGATGAGCGCTTCTAAATGATAAAACATGATAAGGAGACCCTCGAGACTCACCTATTAGGAGAACTAGATGCTTTCAAAGAAAGCATGCTCTAAATTGAAGAGAAGCTTGAGAATTCCTTGAAGTTATTTGAGGAAGTTCGAGTTTGGTTCGAGGAAGCAAAGTCTCGACCAACCATTATAAGGGAGATGATAAAGATTGATCTCCCAAAGTCAAAGGAGTTCAAGGGCATGAGGAATGCTTGAGAGGTAGAGAACTTCCTATAGCAAATGGAGAGGTACTTTGAAGGCCAAGGAGTGGTCGAAGAAGCAATAAAGGTATGCACTATAACTCTCTATCATTCTGATAATGCTACTTTGTGGTGGAGGAGAAAATGCGTAGATATGGAGAAGGGTACTTGCAACATAGCCACATGGGAGGATTTCAAAAGGGAGTTGAAAAGACAATTCTTCCCTGAGAATGTGATTTATGAAGCAAGGAAGAAGTTGAGAGAGTTGAAGCACAAGAGTACGATTAGCGACCACGTAAGAGAGTTCGCTACTCTCACGCTTCAAATCCCCAACTTAGCATCAGAGGATGCATTGTTCTTCTTCGTTGATGGACTCCAACCTTGGACAAAGCAAGAACTATAAAGAATAAATATTAAGGATGTCGACGAGACCATCGTGGTGGCCGAATCACTCACTGAATATCATAGGGGAGACTCTAAACCCAAGTCTTCCTCCAATTCTAGTTCTATTAAAGTTGAGAGAGACAAAGGGAAGAGTTTCTCAACTAAGAAGGAAGAAAAATACTCTTCAAAGAAAGAGTACGAGGAAAAGAAGAAGGCTTTTGTGCCCAAAGAAGGATGCTTCGTGTGCAAGGGACCACACCAAATGAAGGACTGTCCCAAGCTAGGGACTCTGGCATCTATCGTCGAGGAACGAGAAAGGCTCAGTCGCAAGTAATTGAGTGTGTTGGATCTGTCCAACTCATGAATGCTGTGAAGGACAAAGTGACAAGCGCTGCAAAAAAGAAAGGCTTGATGTATGTAAAAGCCTTTATCAATGAAAAACCCATCATGGCTATGATCGACACTGGTGCTACACACAACTCTATCACGCCTGATGAAGCAAAGAGGCTTGGATTGAAGATCACTAAAAAGAATGACTGGTTCAAACTCGTTAATACCAAGGGTGAACCCTTTAAGATAGTAGCAAAAGGGGTTGAGATGACTCTTGGTTCTTAGAATGGTATTGTGGATTTCTCAGTAGCATCCATGGACGATTTCAAAATAGTTATTGGACTCAATTTGCAAAGAAAGGCAAATATAATACCTATGCTATACTACAACATAGTATGCGTCATGAAGAAAGGGTATCCATGCATGGTCCCTACAGTCTCTAAAGTTTGAGGACTATCGATGCTTTCTGCTATGCAACTCAAGAAAGGGTTTAAGAAATGAGAGATTACATATTTGGCTCTATTACAAGAGGAGTCAACATCTGAAAGAGAAGACGTTCCTCCCGAAATTAAGGAAGTCCTTAAAGAAAATAAGGATGTGATGCCTCCCAAGTTTCCAAAACAACTACCACCTAGGAGGAAGGTGGACCACAAGATTTAACTGGAGTCAGGAGCAAAGCCGCCTACCTCAGCACCTTATAAGAAGGTAGAACTTAAGGAGTTGAAGAAGCAACTCAAGGATTTGCTAGATCCTAGGTTCATTCGTCCATCAAAGGCACCTTATGGTGCACTAGTCTTGTTCCAAAAGAAACATGATCGTTCGTTGAGACTATGCATCGACTATCGAGCACTTAACAAGGTGAAGGCTATCAAAGAGTGGGAGCCGCCAAACATGGTGTCTGAATTGAGATCATTCCTTGGGTTGGCTAGTTCTTATCAAAAGTTTATTAAGGGATACTCTGTCAACAATGCATCATTAACTGATCTTCTCAAGAAGAATCACTCTTGGAAATAGTCAAAGGAGTGTCAAAAGGCCTTTAATGAGTTGAAGGCTACTATCACAGAAGGACCAGTACTAGCACTGCCCGACTACTCAAAGGTGTTTAAAGTCCATACTGATGCTTCTAACTATGCCATTGGATTGGTTTTGATACAAGAAGGACATCCTATTGCCTTTGAGAGTCGCAAGTTTAATGATACAGAGAGGCGATACACCGTCCAAGAGAAGGAGATGACCGCAGTGGTGCATTGTCCGAGAACTTGGCGTCATTACTTGTTTGGTTCACACTTCATCATCAAGATAGACAATATGACTACAAGCTACTTCCAAACTCAGAAGAAATTAAGCCATAAACAAGCTAGGTGGCAAGATTTCTTAGCTGAGTAATTTTGAATTTGAATACAAGTCAGGCAAGACTAATGTAGTAGCAGATGTGCTGAGTCGCAAGGCTGAGTTGGTAGCCATTTCCATGGTCGAAAGAGATATTATGCATACCATCAAGGAAGGGTTGCATCATGATCCATTAGCCAAGAAGTTGGTGGAGTTGGCTAGAGAAGTTAAGACTAAAAAATTTTGGCTAGAAGATGACCTTCTCTACACTAAAGGGAGAAGACTATACGTTCCTAAATGGAAAAATCTAAGAAGAAAATTAGTGAGAGAATACCACGACACCAAGTGGGTTGATCACCAAGGTCAGTGAAGGACCTTGGCACTCATTGAATCTTCTTATTATTGGCCTCAAATGAGAGATGAAGTGGAGAGCTATGTGAAGACTTGTCTTGTGTGCCAACAAGATAAGATTGAAAACAAGACACCAAGTGAGTTGTTGGAACATCTGCCTCCATCAGAGTGACCGTGAAAAAGTGTCTCTCTAGATTTTATCTCTGTCTTACCGAAATTTGAGGGGTTTGGATCTATTCTCGTGGTAGTAGATCGATTTTCTAAGTATGCTACTTTTATACCTGCCCCTACTGACTACACTACAGAGGAAGCAGCACGACTATTCTTCAAGAATGTGGTAAAGTACTGGGGATTGCCTAAGAGCATCATTAATGATCGAGATCCATGCTTCACAGGATGACTATGGATAGAGGTATTCAAACTCCTTGGGTCGGAGCTTCATTTTTCAACAAGCTTCTATCCTCAAACCAATGGACAGACTGAGAGAGTGAATGCCTTACTCGAGTGTTACTTGAGGCATTTTGTAAGCACTAATAAGAAGGATTGGACAAAACTCTTAAACATTTCTCAGTTCTTATACAATTTGCAAAGGAGCGACTCCACAAGGAAGAGTCCATTCTAGATTGTGACTGGACAATAGTCGCTTACACCACACTCTCTTTCTTCCTCTTACTCAGGAAAGAGCCCTGTTGCTTATCATATGATTAAGTCATGGGAAGAACAAGCAGATATCACACATTCTTACCTTGACAAAGCTGCAAAGAGAATGAAGAAATGGACAGATAAGAAGATGAGGCATGCAAGCTATCACGCGGGAGACAAGGTAATGATTAAACTTCTTCCACAACAATTCAAAGCCTATCGCAAGTTTCATAAGGGCTTAATCCACAAATACAGATGGTCATTTGGAATCATTGGACGTGTTGGGGAGGTTGCTTACAAAGTGCAACTCCCCCCTCTATGAAGATCCACCCGATATTCCATGTGAGTATGCTTGAACCATATCATGAAGACCAAGATGAACCGAGTAGAGGTGACTCGAGTCGTACTCCGCCTGTAGTGATTAGATCCTTTGATAAAGAAATCGAAGAGATCTTAGCTAATTGCGTCGTGCGATGAAGAGGAGTACTACCAAGTATCCAATACTTGATCAAGTGGAAAGGACTCCCGATAATTGAAGCTAGCTAGGAAGCTCGTGAAGATCTGTGGCAATTCTAAGAACACGTAGAGCGCTATCATAAACAGAATGCAACGAGGACGTCTACGCATTAGGTGAAGGAGAATGTCACAGTAAATTTTAGAAGGTTAGATTTAATGGTGTTTGTATAGTTTTTTTGAGTTTTTGAGAATGCTTTAGATGGTTCTAGAACATTCTAGAATGTCCTAGAAAGTCACGAAATATCTTAGAAGGTTCTAGAAAGCTCTGGAAGGTCATAGAGTAATCTAGAAGATTATTGATGTATATAGAAGTACGAAGAGTAGTATAGAATAATCTATAAGTATTTAGAAAGTTGTGGTAGAATAGATATTTGTAATGAAGGTTCTAGATGATTAATCTGGACCGTTGATTAGATTTAATTCTCACCATCCATTGAGGAAATGGATGGCTATAAATAGGAGGTGAGAGTTAGAGTTTGAGTGTGTGAGTCATGTGTGAGTTATTTGTAACAAACACTTGAGTAATAAAGTGTTCTTTCTACCAAAACTTCATTTCTCTTGTGTTCTCTTGTGTTCTTAGCTTTCTTGCTAAATACTGAGGGTTAGGCTGACTTAGTCTTAACTCAAGAGATTGAGTAAATCCAAGTGCCGTCATAGTAGTGTTGGAGTATGTCTAAGGCCGTGACAAAATGCTAGTGTGTAGATGTTAAATTTTTTCTACATGTATAGATAAACAGGTGTTGAAATTTTAGAGTGTTGTGGCATGTCAATTGCTACAGTGATTGATGTACTTCGAAAGTCATACTCACACACTCATATTTTTTTATAGTAATAAAACCCACACATTCTTAAAAAATTATTTTTCTTGGCCCCATATTTAACTTTTCTTATTGTTAATTTATCTATTAACAAAAATTAATCACTAGGATTAGTAAAAAAATAAATGTTTCTAAATTTTATTTATGTTTTCTTATTATTTTTATTTCTTTCGTAATTAATTAATAAAAGCATTTCTCTAAGAAAATTTACTTGGTAAAGGCACAAATATTTTTTTAAATAATAAAATCACTCTTAGAAGTTATATAATTTCTAATAAAAATAGCTAATTAAACATTTTAATGTACATGTATTTATACTGAAAAAAAATTAAAATTATGTTTAAAAATTATCTACTAAACCACTTTATACTATTTTGATATGGATAATAATATTACATAAAAAGATGAAAGTAAATAAATGATATAAAAATATATTATCTTAACTAATTTAAAAAAACTATTTAATACTTTATATATTATATCAATTAATTTTTAATAAAATCTAAAAAATACTAATAACTTCATTCATATTTGACAAGTTAAATAAACTTGTATTTGAGTAATTATTATTATTAACTCTACCTATGTTACACATGCAGTACATAATCGGTCCCAAATCCAGATAAAGAATGAGGGTTGTGTTAGACCTTTGACAGTCAGCATAAAAACTTAGTGAAATTTTCATGACATGGATCACAGATGTTATTGCATTAAAACTAGCTAGTTGTCTGGAAGCAACGTGCTGTAGGAGATCCCAAATCTTATTTTTGCACCCGTCTTTTAGTTGGCTCTCATGATTTCATCTGGGTGACAAGACTTCAAAATACCAAACTATCTTCTTAGATCCATTCAATTGGGCATTGCACCAACCTTGGAACCCAAACCTTGTGTTTTCAACCCTAACGAGCCTTGACTTACGATGCCAACCATTAACCATCTCTCTTGCTCTTCAACCTACAAAGAACTCTAAGTTGACCATCCGTTTCAAGCAAATTATATTCAAGTGGGCCAATAAAATTAGAGGACAAGATTTTTACCTACTCAAGTGATGTGTTGGATAGTGGTGATCTAGAAAGAGAGGCTTCCAACAGCTTTAACAATGTAGTTTCTAATTCCTTTTGTTCCTCTTGTATAATTTTCACCTCATGAGTCATGACAATCTTTTTCAAATTCGATTTCTTATTCAACTTCTCCTAATTCTCCAACCACTACTTCTGAATCATTCATCTCAACTTTCTCCACTTGTTGCAAGTCATGCTTCAACTCTTATTTTTCTTGAGGTTTCAAGCTATCTTCTCAACCACCTTCATTTAAAGTTGATTCTTTGGATTTATATGTGAACGTGTTGGATTGTTGCAAGAGTATATTGAAGCTAGGTGAGATAGAGCATTGGCTAAAACAGTCATAATGTTTTCTTCCCTCTTTTGGGTTTCTTCTTTCTCTTGGAGGAACATTTGGAGTGCTTCTTCTATTGAGGGTTGTGAAAAAAAAAGAAGATTCATCAATTGGGAGAAGGTCTTCATAAGTAGATGGTGATTCATATTGATAAGAGTGTTGAGGTAGTATGTATGAAGGTAATTGTTCAAGAAGTTCATGAGAGTATTGGTGTTGGAATGGTGGTGGTCCTATGTATGATTCATATGGCTCATATGATTGTTCTTGAGGCATATATGATTGGTGGTATGGTGGATATGGATTAGGATCATATGGAGGTGTTTGGTGGTGGAATGGAACTTGAGAGTATTGTGGTTGAGGGTAATATTGAGAATAAAGTTCATAGGCATACGGGGACGGAGGTTTATTATCATAGTGAGATCCACCATATCCATTGGATTGGTATGAACTATGGGGAGGATTGTGCTCATAGTGACATGGAGGAGGTTATTGCCATGAAGGTTGTCCATATGCATGCGACTCTTCCCTCAATTGATTTTCCATCCTATAATGTGAACCAGCATTGAAGTTACTATTTCCTACAACATAGTTACAATTAAACTCAAGGCCAAAAGGGTGAGAATTTATAGAAAAGAGAGAAAACAAAAATAAAAGATATCAAGAAAAAAAACACAATCTCCTAACTACTAACAAAAAAAAAGCTATTCACAATATTCAGATATTCACAATAGCAAATAACATGACACACATTTGCGATTCTCCGACAACGGCACCAAAAACCTGATGAGGGCCAAATGTCGGTTTGAAATTTCTTAAAAAGAATTGTATTACAAGTATAGTTCCAAACCAACAAATGACTCTAATCAAATTTTAGATTAAAATTATTACAAATCAAAGCAAATAACTGGGAGTTTTAAATCCTGAAGTGTCTCTCAAAAGAATTGTAGTGAGGTGTGCATATCATTGGCTATAAAAAAAAGGTGATTGTGATAGCAATTGACAAGAAATTAAATTGCAAGAAAATAAAAAAATAATAAAGGTAATTAACTAAGAAAATAAAAGGAGATTCAAATACTAAAATGGGTCCTGGCAAGGGTTGAGAGTTAAGGTTTCCTATCTTAGTTATTGACCACAGACATGACAATTATGAAGAGTTAATTCCACTTAGTTATCCCAAACATCGAGGATAAGTCAAATAGACATAATTGATCTTAATCCACAAATCCTAGCCAACTCACTAATTAGCTTAGAGAAAGACTAGCATTAGCGAAAACAAAATTAATTAACAACCCTAAATCACCAATCAATATTGAACATCAATGACTCAAGACCACCTAAGTCCTCAATCCCAAGTCAAAAGTGTAAAATCTACTCTATAATTGAAAGAGACATTTTATCAAACACTTAAAAGTTGGAAGGCTTAAAAGAAAAATATGATAATTTACAATAATTAATAAAAATATAACTAACCAAAGTAAGAAATCAATAACAACAATTCAAATAAGCAATAATAAACATAAAAAGCATCAATTGCATTAAAGAAAATTAGAAATTAAACAAAAGAGTTCACAAACCAAAATTAACAAAATAAAGGGAAGTGAAACTAGACAAATTAGAATGCTAGAATATGAAAATATAAAGAAAACTAAACTAAAACAATGAGCAAGGCCTAAAACTAAGAAGAGATTAAACTAAGAAACCCTAAATTCTAGAGAGAACTCTCTCTAGAATTCTACCCTAAAACATACTAAAAACTTAAAACTATTCTAACACTACTTGCTTGATCTTCCCTTGGTCCACGCCACAAATGCTTTAAAAATGAGTTAGATTGGGTCCAAAATTGGCCTAAAATAATGATCCACGTGTTCACTTAAGTGAATCACGTACAGCAAGTCGTGCGTACGTATATGTCATGCGTACGCGCAACCTAGACAACTTGCAAGGGATGCGTACGCGCAACTAGACAGATTTTCAAAACTCATTTTCTTCGTGAATTCTTCACTTTTGCATGTTTTTTCTTAATTTCTTCAAGTCATTCTTGCTTTCAAAATTTTGAATCACTCAAACAAACATAAGACATCGAATCGGAAAAAAAGTGAATTAAAATTGGCTATTTTAAGCATAGAGTGTAGTTTATTAATAGATAAATCAGTGAGATCTACGAATTTTTTTCAAAAATAAAATAAAAATAATTATTTTTTCATACATGATTATTCAACTTCAATTTTTATTTTTCAAATACGATTTTTTTTTTTTGGATTTAGGACGAATTCGCCGCATTCTCCGACGAACTCTATAATTTTTTTTAGAGTTCGCCTATAACCCCCGGTGAACTTTCCTATAATTTTATTTTTAAATCCCACGTAACTCAAATTTTAAGCCATTATCAATATTTATCATCGTCTCCAAAAGTACATAAGAATGCACAAAAATACATAGACAACAACCATGACTTCTTTAACATTGCCGGCGACAGTGGCAATCATTATCATCGTTTCCAGACATACACACATACACGGGAATAAGCCATATTTAATAAGAATTTTTTTTTTATTATAAATTTAAAAAAAAACTATTATTTCTCTAATAAAACTATTTTTTTTGGAAATTGAAATGGAATTCATTGGAGGGTGGAGGCGAACTTGTTTTAGACAAGAAAAAATTCTATTTGAAAAATTAAAATTAAAAAATAAAATTTTTAAAAAATAATAAATTTTTTTATTTTATTTTAGTGAAAAATTCATATATCTACCTCATCTATATCCGTGTGATAAGCCATCTAGCACATTTCCATCAAGCACATTTTTGCATAGGAACCAACAACCAAACAAAATAATTAAATGAACTTAAACTGGACTGCTTTAGAAAAAAATGAATCTAAAACAATTTTTTTAATCAGGCCCAAAGTCAAAATCCTCTCACCACTCTCACTCAAATATATTATAAGAAACAAGTCCAAAAAAAAATTACATTATATGAAAATGTCTGTCTCAAGCATCTTTACTCTTTTATTTTTATTTATTTTCTTTCTCACTATTTTATTCCTCTCTCAACCGAACACGAAATTTCAATTTGCAATTTTTGTCATTGTGAAATTCCAGTTTCAAAGTTTCATTTTATACACATAGAAAGGTGTATTGTTATTCTCTCCCTCACATTCTTTTTTTGGATAAATGCTTCATTATAGTAATCAGAGATTAAAATATAGAAAGACAATAATTTTTTTTTTCTTTTGGCTAGAGCACTAAATTCAACTATACACAGCAGAGCATAATAGAATGATCAAAAGTCGAAAGTCGAAACAGATGTGTTCTTTTTTTTGTCTTGTCTTTGGGCCAATAAACGCCCTGACCAAAAACTAATCGGATATTTACAACAATATATTTTTTTCGCATTTGGAATAGGTTCTTATATTTAAATGCAAAATCTATATAAAATAATGTTATGGAGCCAATAAATAAAGTTCAATACAGTCTGTCTACAAACTATAACTCAAATAATATAATTTTTTTATCATTATCTAAAAGTTTTGAATTTGAAATTCATTCTTAACTTGAAAAATAAAAATAAAAAATAAAGTTCAAAACAAAATCCGTACTATTAGTAGGTTTTCTGCGGGCATAGCTAAACACAAAAAAACAGAGAGCAGGCCACTTGTCTACAAGCCTAGCATGATATGTTAGTGAAAAACCTAAAAAGATATTGCAGTAATTAAAAAACTTAGACTGATTTAAGTTCTAGTGACATATATCTTGCTGAAAATTATGTTGGGTTCGAATTCTAGCTGTGACTAAAAAGTAAAAAGTGATTATGTAAAAGTATAAAACTTATGGAAAGAAGCAGGATGTGTGTTAAGGTATTCGACAAATAAAACATATTAGTTCATGTAATTAAAATTACTAATGTAGGATTGGTCAATGAATCAAGGTGTGGTAGCTTATTAGTTGCCTAATAATTACTAAATCGTGTCTCCATGGGAATTTTTTTACTACATGAGCAATTCCGTTTTAAAGTGAAATACTTAGTAAGAACCTTACTTAAAACATTTAAATCCTAAACCAAAATTTAATTGCTTAAATTTCATTCTTTTAAAAAAATATTACTAGTATACTACTATTTTTGTGTAACAATCAACTATTTTACTTTATGGTGATTTCTTTAAATTTAATAGGAGTTTTGAATTTTCAAATAATAATATTAGACAACTAATATAGCAATCAATTTAAGTTAACACGGTAGCACGTTGTTAAATAAAAGGTGAATTCTATGGTGTCTTTATTGTAGTGTCTAAATTGTCTAATTTTTTTAAAAATAAAAATAAAATATTTAAAATAAAAAATAAATCATGTAAAATTTATTAAATATTATTTATTTATTTCTTTTAGTAACTTAGGTACAAAGTGATAGGCACCATAGTCCATAGCATTCACCTAAATAAAATTAGGGATAACAAACTAGCCAAAATTCGTCGATTCCGACTTGCGTAACTTGCCAAAAAAGGTGGGTCATCCTGAAAATTTAAAATTACTATAATTAAAAAGTTGGCCTAATTTGTGGGTTTTTACGGGTTTTAATGAGGTGAGACGGACTTTTTTGGCGGGCCTGTCATTTTCTTTTATAATTAAAGATGATAATTGAAGACGTTCTAAATTATAATTTAGATTATATTCTATGTTTGATTGATTATAGACTTGAAGATGTTTAACTATATATTTTGAACAATGTTTATTTTATTTTTTATAATGTTGGTTTTATTATTTTATTTCAAAAAAGTTAGTTAATAATTATGTTTATTACATATTTAGAATTGTAAAGACTTTAATGTTTGTGAGTTTAAAAATTATAATTCTTTTATATCTTTAAAAATTATAAATTTATTGAAATATTTGTAAGATTATATATATTTAATATTTAATGATTTATAATAAAAAAATAAAAAATTGAAGGACTCAGCCCGCCGTTAAAAATGATAGGAAAAGAATTTGAAATTCTCACTAAGTAGAGTGAGGTGGACCAGTATGCTAAATAACAGATTTTTGGCGAAATAAGACCGTGTTTGCCACCTTTAAATAAAATCAATATTAAGTCTACTAAAAATAATTTTTTATTAAGTAAATTTCGAGGTTTAATTTGTTTGATATTATAATAAAATGTGCGATATATTCTGTTATTTTTGTTACTGTGAATTTTACACTACTATAGGACTGCTTTTGCTTTTTAGAGACTACAGTCACCAATATTTTGTGTGTGAAAAATAATTTTTTATTTTGTAAAATACAAAACGTCTTTCACGTTTTGATTAAACAATTTTTTTTTACAATTCTTAAACACAAAATGGCATTGCCGTGCTACTTTCTTTATTTTTTCTAATTAAAAAAATAAAAATGTTATTAACGCTTTGATATTTTAACAATTTTTTAAATATAATCTGGTCAAAATATTACCGACATATTGTAAATAAAATAAAAACATCGATGACATTTTGTAAAATTGTTAGCGAGTTTTGTGTTAGTAAGAATAAAAAAAATATAATTAATTATAAAAATGTTGTGTTGTGCTAAAACATATAAGTGGAGTTGTTCTTCATTTAGAGAGCTTTGTTTTTCATATTGGAGATAGCAGAAATTTGAGAGTGTATGTAATGAATGTATAAAGTAAATGGTTATATTAGTTTAAAAATATATTATAATGATTAGATTTTATTTCATATATATATATAAGAGTGTGAGTTTTTATGTGAGAATCTATGTGTTATTGTTGTTCTCTTTTTAATAACATATAAAAGACTTAAGAGATTACTTTTTCAAAGTGTAAATTATCAAATACTGGAAAAAGTGTCAAATATTTTGTATAGGCAACTTATACTAGTATTTGTTGGTTTTGTTTAATTTCAAATAATGCTCGTGGCCAGTAACGTACCAAAAAAATGTAGTAGTTAGGCAAAAATATAATAAAATTTAAGTATATATATTTTTTGGCTTCCCACGATATTCAATAAGTTAAATGACTAATCCGTGGTGAATTTGAGTTCTAGTTAAGAGTCTGCAATTGGCCGACAATGAGTTGCTACACATACAAAATGAAATTCGAACTCCCAATACTTACTTAAGCGGACGAATAAGCTGATCACTTGATCAATCCAAATTAGTTTAGATATATTTAAAATTTTAGATTAGAACTATCTATACATATTGTTAAGAACTAAAAATATATACACAATCACTTCTTATAATATTTAAAATAATAAAAATATAATTTCATACACACAATATAATATTCAAAATAACGAAAAAAATAATTTATAATGGCTTTCTTTTTATTTTTAACATGACTAAATATTATTTTTTTATATATGCTCTTAAACAATTATTTTACTTTTTATTATCTCATATTTAATTATCAAATGTACTTATTATAGTTTTTATGGTATAAATAATATTTTTAACCAAAATAATTACAGTATATTAATATATAGATAATATATTTTTTTATCTTAAATAATTTTTAAAAAATCACTAATAATTTAAGTTGTATTTAATTAGAAAACTAAGTTTTAATTTAATGATCAATTAATTAGCTAATATAATGAAATTAACTATCACTATTTTTTGAGTTTATTTATTTATTTTTTATACTAAATCAAATTTAATATTATTATTATTATTATGTATTAAGTTTAGCAAAATATCTTTTTAACATAAAACACAAAAGAATTATTTATATTTTATTTTGGGATAAACATAATATAACAAATGGTATATATATAAGTATTCATTTTTTTTAAAAAGAGTAAAGTATCGTTTTTGTCCCCAACGTTTGGGGTAAGTTCCAAAGTTGCCCCTAACGTTTCAATCGTCCTATTTAAATTCTTAACGTTTTAAAATTGACTCAATGTTATCCTGCCGTAGGGATCCGTTAACAGAATTGACGGCGGGACAAAATTGATGATGATTTTGAAACGTTAGGAACTTAAATAGGACGAAAACGTTGGGGACAAAAATAATACATAAAAATAAATTTTAATTTTATCTTTCAATAATATCAATTTTTTACTGTACATAGTATTCAATTATTTTTAATCACATCTAAGTAAATTACACTTAATCACATTAACAAAATATCCACCGCCACTGGTCACTCCAGCACAAGTGCTCCCAAGTTTAGATATGATGGTGCCAAATGGTTTCTTATTTGCTTTAAATTTTATGAATTGCATGTCTCATTTTTACTAAGTAATCTGTCCTTATCATTTTTTTTTTGTTTTTGATGTATTTGGCACCCACCTAAGCCCGGTTTGAAGCATATTTCTCAAGTTTTTAAGGAAAATTACAACAAGCCTTGGCTGAATTTTGATGAGGCAGATGATGATACTCGAAAAATATGGTGGACAGAGTGGAAAGTAAATTTTAATTACTATATTACAGTAATTAACTTGAAAAATTATATGGCTGAGTTTTTAAGGACCTGCATGTTTTTACTGCACATGCTAATCTCATTAATTAATTACTAAAGTACATGTCATAATCTGTTTATTTTCAACGTGATGAAGGGCTAATTTGTTGCTGATACATTTTTTTCTCGGATCTTGTTGTTTAAAATTTCAATGCCATATTATATACTATATCATCTGATTTATATATATACTTGCTGGCTGCTTTAGTTAACATGTATGTCCTTACATCATGGACGAAATATATATTGATTTATAAGGGTAATGATCATACTATATAAACTTTAGAAACACCAATTATTATAGCTACTACCCAAGAAGAATTTGAGTCTTACTTTTTGGAATCTCTTGGTTACTTGACTTGTAAGATTTTTCAGTAATTCAGACTACTACTACCTAATATTTTTAGATAAATTAAGATTAAAAAAGATATGGTGGACAGAATGGATAGAGTAGAGGGTAAATATGTATCATAGTATGTTATATAATAATAAGATATTATTTTTTTAAAAATAGAAATGCTTTAACATTCTTGACATGGAAGAGGATGATATCTATCAAGTTTGGAAGTTTAGAGCTGCCAAGCGCTTGCGAGGTATGCTCCATGCCATTCACAAAAAAAGTGCCCGTCCATATTGGATCCCACAAAAAATTCTTGGTGAATTGATGAGATGTTGGGACACTGATGCCTATAGACAATTACAGGCGAGAAATAGGGATGACAGCAGTATCCGTACCCGCGGGTACCCGCCCCGCCCCTACCCGGTCGGGGCGGGTTTGAACCCGACTCGGAGCGGGGCGGGTCTGAATCGTGGCGGGTTGATAAGCGGGGCGGGGCGGGGCAGGGTCGGGTTCAGGGTAAACCCGCCCCGGAGTGCATATATATATATATATATATATATATATATATATAACTTTTTTGCAATTAGGGTTCTCAATTTCTCATAACCTCAGTTCTCAACGTCACTCAGACACTCAATTAGGGTTAGCCACCCCCTTTGTCACTTCAGAAAGCTCTTCTCCAAAACCATAGCCTCGGTTCAGTTCAATCCAGTGCCGCCGTCTAATCTGCTCCAGTTCTGCGTCTCCTTCAAGCCGCATGTGCCTGTCGCTCCTCCTCAGCTCCTCCGCGCAACTCGTCTCTGCCATCGCAACTCGTCGAATCGTCTCATTGCCACTCCTCTACAACGCGCTTCTGCTATCTCTTCCGCGTCTCCTTCAAGCCGCCTGTGCCTTCGCTCCTCCTCCGCGCCGCCTCTCAGTCCCAAATCCTCTTCGCTCCCTCCGCCCTCCAAGTCGCGCACTAGACGAGCCACCCCCGTGCCTCTGCATCGGAATCGAGCCTCGTCCACGCCTTTCCTGGTCCCGAAACGCGCCACTTCCACCAGATTCTCCTCGCATAGCATCAGTACAGTTCTTGCCCCTATCCCAGTCTTTCTTTTCTTTTTGAATGATTTGATATGTTTAATCTCTGGCTAATTTTTGATGTATCATGAGAATAGACAAAGAAGAAGTTTTTTTATTTTTGGGTGATAACAGATTGTTTGGGTAGTTTTCTGAGTTTGTTACTAAGTTTGGTGGGTTGAAACAGCTTTATTTTGATTTTAAAACAGCTTACTAAGGAAATATGATGTATTTGATATGATGTATTTGATGTTGTTGTTGCAATTTGATGAATGATATTATGATGGCTACAACACAAAGATGATGATGATGGAAAATAAGATCAAAGATCAAAGAAAGAAACAAGAATGTGTGAACAAAAGACCCTTTTTAAGTAGGGAAGACTTTAAACGTATGACTGTGTCAATTATCAAATATGAAATGAGTCCACTCTTTTTTGTGTAGCAATAAAGTGCTTTCAACTCTCAGCTTTCAATTTGTGATTGAATTATGTGTATCCCTTTTTTATATTACCACTTTTGCTATGGACTTTTGTACTGTGTTGGAAATGGAGATAAGAATTGGGAAGGATATAAGTGGAATATCTTGGAAATTATAATAAATACAATAATGCTGTTACTTTTTCATTCAAGTGGTGTAAATAAACTATGCTTTGTTTATTATCTTATTATTATTAAATATTAGAATGGAATTAATAATTTCTAATCTAACTCATTCAGTATCATCTTGAAATGAGTTTCACATTCATGATGAAACTATTGCTTTGTGTTCTGTTTTAATTAAAGAAATATGCTCATGGTTTTGATTTTGTAATTGTGTTCTGTTTTAAATATGTTCATGATAAAAATGTTGCTTTGTGTTCTGTTTTAATTAAGGAAATATGCTCATGGTTTTGATTTTGTAATTGTGCAATCTGATTTTGTAATTGTGTTCGTTTTAAATATGCTCATGGTAAAACTGTTGCTTTATGTTCTCTTTTAATTAAGGAAATATGCTCATGGTTTTGATTTTGTAATTGTGCAATCTGATTTTATAATTGTGTCTGTTTTAAATATGCTCATGATGAAAATGTTGCTTTGCTTTTTTTCATAGTACCGATTAATTTGTTAATTGTTATCTCTTTTAATTTTCAGGTTTAAATATTGATTTGCAAACTTTTAATGATGATGAAGATGTTGAAAGTGATCAAGAATAAAGGTTGAAGATCATTTTATATTTAATATTGTAATTTCTTTATTATGGTGTTAAATTTGTGGTGCTCTAACAATATTTTTTTTTAATTTCAAGTTATTTTAGCTAATGACATTATATGAATTTTATGTTTGTATTTTAATTTATCTATAAATTTTAAATTTTTGTCTTAATTTATATATGAATAGGTAAAAATTAAAATATTTAATTTTTATAGGGACGGGTCGGGGTGGGGCGGGTTCAGGTTCTGTAATTTACTACCCGCGGGTAGTGATGCGGCGAGTAGTATATGCATAACAGGACGGCGGGGTGGGGTCGGGTAGGGCAAAAACCTGCCCCTACCCGCCCCACTGCCACCCCTACCCGAGAAATACAGTTGCCAGAAAATCGACTTGAGGTACCTCTCTTCACACGGCAGGAAGCACCACCTTTCCAGAAGCGAGGTTACGCTTGATAAGTTGCTTATAAAACCCTCTTTTTTACTTTATACTATTAGTTGCCATCATAATTTATACTATTATTTATAGAGTTGATTTGATGTTAGTTTATATTATTATTCTTTTGATCTAAATTGAAGCTTTGACTTTTGGATTTCTTCAGCTTTATTTCAAAATATGAGCTAAATAATGAAATAAAAAATATAAAATAAAAATAATTGAAAAAACATGTACAAGGGAGAACACATGAAGAAAACAAGGAAAAGCACACACAGACAAGTGTGCGTGCGCACAAAGTGGAAAAAAGCATGTACAAGGGAGAACACATGAAGAAAACAAGGAAAAGCACACACAGACAAGTGTGCGTGCGCACAAGCACCTGTGCGTACGCACAGGAGAAAATTCAGCCAAGTGTGCGTACGCACACATCTATGCGTACGCACAGGACCCTGCACGTGATTTCATTAATGAAACATGTGTTGCGCGATTTTTGAGGGCTTTTGGCCCAATTTTGGAAGGCTAGATGCTGAATTGAAGTGCTATATGAAGGGGATATCAACACATATCAACACATGAGATTTTCATTAGGTTTAGTCTTAGTTTTTAGTATTAGGAAGCTTCCATAGGAGTAGGAGTAGGAGTAGAGTAGAAATTGCTCTCCTAGGGTTTCATTCCCATCTCCATTGTAGCATTTTATAGCAAGCTTTTCTTTGGATTTTTGTTCCTTTTATTGTAAGTACTCTTGATCTTCTCTTTAATTACATTACCTTTGCCTTTATTTTCTTAGGGTTCAAGTTACTTTGTTTATATATACAATTTTGAGTTTCTTAAAGTTTTGATAGATAAATTTAATGTTTTATGCTCTTTTTATGTTTGATTGCTTGTTTATATTTGATTTTGTGAATAGTTGGTTATAGTTATTCATTTTCTTTTACAATTTTCCATGTTTTACTTTTATGCACACAAGGTGTTTGTGAAAATGCCAACTTTAGATTTTGAGTAGATTTTCACACCTAGGCTTGGGGTTTGAGTTCCTAGGATACTAGAGTCATAATGTCCGACATTTAGTGGTGATTCTTGGGGAGTTAGTTGACTCTTGTTTCTATTAAAGCTAGCCTTTTATCAACTAGTTTGGTAAGTTGGTTAGGACTTATGGATTAAGGTCAATTATGCTTGCTTGACTTACTTCTCGATGTTTGGGGTTAACTAAGCGAGATTGACTCATGATAATTACCATAGTTGTGGTTATGGCAATGATAGGATTCCTTAGATCCTCTTATTCCCAAGTCAAGGCTCTTTTACATATCTTTGCATTTTCCACTAGTTTTGATCTCATTCCCTCTTTACTTGCATTAATTACAATTTCGATCATTCCTTAGTTCTTTGATTTCTTAAGTTCTTTTAATCTTTTGTTCTTTGATTACAAACCCCTTCTTGCCCCCCACAACCGAAAGCGTAACACTTCCAATTGCATCCTAGGGAAGACGACCCGGGAGTTAAATACTCTCGGTTAATATATTTGGTTTGAATTGTGATAACATTTGATCGATGGTCAATTTGTTGGGTTAGGACTATACTTACAACGGACAATTTCATTTTGATAATCAAATTCCTAACCTATGCATATTGGACGTTGTCAAAGTACTAACCTTCCTTAGCTTCCACAATTTAACAGAGAATGAACCTCTGAACTCTATAAAATATAATTTGCTATTTTAATTGGTTTTGTAATCTCAAAACTCAAACATGAATAACAATATGCAAAGAAAATGAAGGCTTGAAGTCATCAACGATTGTGAAGAGAATCTAATGCATTAGGAACCTTTCTCTTCTCTGAGAAGTTAACATCAAATAGTTGCCTTGGAAGATTATTATTATGTTGTTGTTGCTGCCTCTTCCTTTGATGATGATGATGTTGTTGATTTTGTTTTTCTTTAATTAATATTGTTTTGCCTCTACTTCTGCCAAACTATGCTTTTATGAGTTCTCTTTTATGAGCATGCTTTTATGAGCTGCTCTATCTAAGTGCAGTGGTTTAGTTCAGTACATATCAATTGTACACTCATATTTGTTGATAATTTGGTTACATTATGTAGAATCATTCACTTGGAAGACCATCACATATGCATAAGTTTTTTGAGCACACTCACACTCGCAAAGAGGATAGGACTCAATGGGTTGATGAACACTCTCGAAAGACAAAGGTAACTTACCTTCATTGTAATGTTGGACTTATTTTTTTCACATATCCCCTTAATTTTTGCATTATTGATACTTCTAGTAGTTTATCAATCATTTCTCCTCATTGTAGGATATATTTCAAGAGCGTATGTTTCAGGCTAAGTAAGAGCGGCAGGCTGCTATAGAGGCTGGTGTAACTGATCTACCGCCTGTCTCTGAGGAAAGCATATGGATTGAAACAGTGGGTGAAAAACGAAGAGGTAGGGTATATGGCATGAGTGAGGTAAGGGACTCTTCCATGGTGCGACCTCGAGTTGATGGGCCAACCACGACCACCAGCACTTATGTTTTAGATCTTAGAGAACAAATTACAATACTCAATAGGGAAGTTGAACAACATGCCGCTAAATATAGAGAGCTTGAAGATCGCTATCAAAGGGAGAAAAGAGAGTAACAACAGACTGTTGAATCCTTGCGTGAGGATCTCAACACCAGTAACTCACAGATGGATCAGTTTAGTCATCAATTGAGCAGCTTGACTGAGTATGTGAGGGTCATGGGTCCTAGTAGTTCTGGATCACGTGTTCTCCCACCTCCTCCTTTTACTTTTCCAAGCTCACAGAAAAGCACAGCCCCAGGTAGAAAACTCCCACCTATTCTGCAACCACAGACTTCTCAAATGGACGATGATTCTGACGATCTTGATGACTCGGATGATTATTTAGATGAGTATGAGTAGGTTATTTACTTTGCTTTGAATATTTTGTATTATTAGTAGATTGAATTTAAACGAATATAACTCTAAGTTTAGTTATTTATCTTGTCTAGAGTCTTTATGTTAGAGGATTATTTATTATTTTGATAAGTTTGTAAACTAATTATCTAATATTTAGTATAAATTTTATTTTTATATTTAGAAGTTTATTTATCTAATATTTTGTATACATTTTATTTCTATATTTAAAAGTTTATTTGTATTAATTGTCTACTATTTTTCAAATAAAAAAAATTATAGCTATTAAAGTTGACAGCAGAGTTGTCGCTTTTTAAATTTAAAATATACAAAAAAAATACAGTAAGTAATTAAATCGACGGCCATGTTATCGATTTTATTAAGCATGTGTTGATATCTAAATAATTAAATCGACGGTCCTTTTGTCGATTTTATATAATAATATCGACGGCAATGTCGTCGATTTTATGAAGAAAGCAAAATTCTCAAACTCATATTATAGACAAAAATGTTGTCGATTTTATTAGATTATTATCGATAGCTATAAAAGCTGTCGATTTTATTAGAATTTTAAAAAATCGACCAATTTAATAGCGACCACTTTTGCCTTCGATTTTGTCGTCGACTTTTAATATTATCGGCAGCTTGACCGTCGATTTAGCTGTCAATTTTAACGATATTTTTTGTAGTGCACCTTCTATAACGCCGTTAATCACGACTGTTGGCCCATTTTGATGATATATACTACTTCTGGCCGAATATTTAAAAAAAAATTAAATTGAGATTTTTTTAATTAATTTTTGGATATTTTTTCTTATATTAATTTTTGGCCGTAATATTTGATGTGCTATTTTAGCTCCCAAAATTTTCTCAATCTGAAATATAAATTAAGATAGATTGTAGGATAGGGAAAAAAAAATCCAAATTAATCAATTTAGATTGTGACAAATGTTTTCAAAGATTGAAAGTATCACAAAACATAAAGAAGGAAATCCAAAAATATTTTATTTTGATGCACTTTACACCGTCGTTAAATTATATATGTTATTATTTTAGATTAGAGAAAACACAATTCTCCTTCCCTATGAGATACTAAAATGATACTCCCCTTTATTTATAAAATGTATATTTTTCTCTCTTATAACTTTTTAAAAACTTCCTCTTTAATCCGTTTTAAATTTTTTATATTAATTAATGTTAACTTTATTCATTTTTTAAGAAAAATAAATTATTTTTTATAAAAATATCTTTTAGCAAAAATTTTATTTTTTATTATTAAATTTTGCTTACCAAAATACTCTTTGATAAATTATTTTTTATTGATTAAATTGTACTTTTATCAAAATATTTTTAAAAAAATTTAATAATTAATTTTTTTTCTAAGATACCCTTCAATAATTTTTTAATTATTAAATTATAATTTTACCAAAACTTTTGTTAACAATTTTTTTATATTTTATTATTAATTTTTCGATATCAATATATATTATTTTAACATTAAATAAAAAATCTTAATAAGATTATTTTTTAATATAAATATATATTAATTGTTATACATATTAACAATAGGAAGGTTTTTTATATAATGTTAAAATAATATATATTAATATCAAAAAATTAATAATAAAATATAAAAATAATTGTTAATAAAAATTTTAGTAAAATTATAATTTAATAATTAAAAAATTATTGAAGGATATCTTAGAAAAAAATAATTTAATTAATAAAAAATAATTTATTAAAGAATATTTTGTTAAGCAAAATATAATGACAAAAAAATTTTGTTAAAGGGTATTTTTGTAAAAAATAATTTATTTTTTCTTGAAAATAGATAAAGTTAACATTAGTTAACCAAAAAAAAATTTAAAATGGATTAAAGATGAGATTTTTTAAAAGTGATAAGGGAGGAGAATACACATTTTATAAATAGAGGGGAAGGGAGTGTCATTTTAGCATATTGCAGGAGAGGAGAGTGGTATTTTCTCTTTAAATTATCATTCACGTGGTCTATATAAAAGGTAATTATTTTTTCTAATGAACGTTATGTAATTAGATGCAAGTATAAAACTGCTTCCTAGTGTATCAAAATTCATTTCTTATTATTATACATAATTGTAACTTCTTAGTAATATGTTTCTAAAAAATGTGAACTTTAAATAATTAATTTTAAAATTAGTACAGTGTTAATTGGGGGAGAAAAAACTAATGACCTAAATGGTTCGAGACAATTCTTTCTTTTGTTTCAAATTACTAATAATAAATGAAAATAAAATCAACGAAAATATTCAAAACATAAAGTGGAGGCAAATTACTTTTGGGGTCTATGATTATGACCACCACACTCTCTGTTGATCGTTCATTTTTATCTGACTTAATTTTCAGCCTTCTTGGGTTTAATCATGTATGATAAATTAGAGCATATATATTTCAGAATTTTTGTCACCTCTAGCGATTGTTAGATGGTGGAGCACTAAAGCTTCTAATTTGTAATTTCTAACGCCGGGCTCCGAGTAAATCCATGTGTTGCTCACTTTTTTTCTTCCTCCGACCCCAGAAAAGAAGCTCCCACTTTTATCAATAATTTTGTTGGTCAAAAAGAGAAAAATGGATACTCAATTGGACAAATCATAAGCCATCAGAAGCAAGAGGATAAAGGGAGTGGTTAGAGGAAGAAGAAATCGTTTTCGCAACTTCATGAGTTGGTTTAATGAAGAGGGTGGAATGTGTTCCAATTTTTTTTTGTTTTGGTGGGGGAGGTGGGTGTTGAGGGTGGATTGTATTGATACAAGTTTGATTATTTGTAGTGATACAATGGATACTTAATTGTCATATTTGTTCATACTCATACACAAATAAAACTTACCATTAGTTCACTCTGCATCTCTTATATTTTTTTAACATTTCGTTGAAATTCGACTCAAAAGAGGGAACTCTTAAAATTAAAGATAAAACACTGCGAAGCTCAGGTAAGTGATAATCTAAGAGGGAACAAATTATACTCTTAAAATTTATTTTTTAAATTGCACCGTCAACACCTATAATTCTATGTATTATCATGCGTAAAATTCGAGATATTTATGGTGCCATTTAGATTAATTTTGAAGGAAAAACCAATTCAATCCGAAGTATATAATTTGTTGCAGTTTGGATTGGATTGGTTTGATTTTAATTTTAAATTTAATCTAATTCGATTCAAACTATTTTAGTTTGTATTGATTCAGTTTATTTTAGGAGTGAGAGATGAGAGAAGGAGTGAGACTGGGGTGAAAAACACAAAGTGGGTTAGAACTAGAGAACATATAAGAGATCACAAAATTTGGAATCGAGAAGAGTATCAACGGTTGGAAAACGAGTCTTTTTTCATATTTGTTGATAATCTCCCCGAAAATATTTCGAAGAATGAATTATTCCATCTGTTTAATTGTATTGGACACATTAATGATATTTATGTATCACGAAAACAAAAATGTGGTAATATGTATGTTTTTGCGTTCATCCGATACACAACGAAAGGTGGAGCTGTGAAGGCTATAACAGAAATGAATCGTATGAGGTTGAGAGGAAAGATTGTGTACGTGGGAGAAGCGAAGTATAGACGAACAACTAAGACAAAGGTCCGAAAGAGAGCTCAGGAAGGAGGTAATAGTCGGAACAAGACAAATTCTCAGAACTAACAAGGCACCAAAAAGAGTCAAAATCGCATGGAAATGGGTGGACAAAGAAAGTGGAAGTGTCGGTGGTGAAAGAGAATCTGGAGTGGCTACAGAGAAGTCTGGTCGGTAGTACGACGAAGGCAATTGATTTAAGTTCCTTGAAAATGATGATTGGAAAAAATCTGCCTCAAGTTGTCCAAGTACGGGAACTGGGAGCATATAAAGTTCTTTTGACTTTTGATTATGTATTGAGTGCGGAAGAAGCATATACGTTTAAAATGCATAGTCTCTTGCAATTCTTCTATAGTATATGGAGATGGGATGAGACAGAGCGATGTGAAACTCGAAGAGTAGTGGTTAGAATGTTACGGGGTTCCGTTACATGCGTGGTCAGCAGATACCTTTGGTATGTTAGGAGGCCAATGGGGGGAAGTAGTCAGTTGTGACAAAGTGACAAAATCGTGCATATCTTTTAGTGTTGAACGAGTGCAAATTGATACTTGTATCATGGATATGATTAATGAAGGGGTCCATACCACAATAGGTATCAGTAGATTCCATGTGCTAGTGAAAGAAGTGGGACGGGAGGCTTTTGCATTGAATTGTTACGAAGATGCTAATGAAAAAAGTGACTATAGTTGTGGAAAGGGAGTGTGCCGGTACGAGCTTAAGGAGTGCACAGGCTACAAAATTGGCGGTTTTCAACGACCAGGCAGCCGATGTGGTGATGGGGGAGTTGAGGGAAGACAAAGAAGATAAGGGCAGGTTGGTAATTCCTGAAATTATTTTGAAGGAGTGGATTAATGATCATTCAAAATAAAATCAGGTAAAAACGGTAACATATCAACCAATTTATGAAGGAATTGAAGGGAGAGCGGATTGTGTGGGATGTGATCATATTAATTATGAAGCTGATTCTGAAGATACAGTAACATGGATTTATGAAGGTAACTTTAATGGATTAGAAAGGAGGGGCAAAAGGAATAAGAAAAAGAAGGTTCTTTGTAGGCTTGGTGCTAGGCGCAACAATCCAAGATGTCCAAAAAAGATAGAGAAGGATATTTGGACCCGGCTTCCTCAATCAACCAGTTCGGTTATGTTGGGTTGGATCTAGAATATGAGTCAGGCTCGATGGAAATAGAGCACGGTTTTCACGATAGGGATGAGTATGCTAGAGAAGGGTCTACGACAAGTGTGCAGGAAGCTGCATCTACAAAACTTGTACTGGAAACCGGCGTGGAGAAGATCGAGGGAGACCAAATCGGTGTTGAAGGAGGAAAGCTAAAGACTGGCCACGGCAAAGGAGGTTTAACGTGGCAAGGAAAATGCGCAACTCTGACGCCACCTATGTTGGGTCATGAGATCAAGGAAGAGTTGGTGGCGAAGAACCAAGCCGCTACTCTCCCAGCGGTAACATTGAACAGAGGGACTGGTGTGTATGTTGATGATGATGGTGCAGAAGAAGTTGATGAAAGAACGCGTGATAGGGATGACATTGTGAATAATAGTGGCATGAGTTTCAGCACAAAGGGAACAACATTGACAAAGAGACAGGGGGAGTTATTGGAACATGATGAAGAAGTAGTTGGGAAGAGGGTGGTTGATGATGGTGGTTCAGACAAGAATGAAGGAAGTAAGAGAAACAGAAATAATATTTTGGAGGAGCAGATACTTGAAAATAGAAAAACTTGGGACCTCGCGTTGGAATCTGGTGCAATTTTATACAATGAAGAAGATGATATTATGGTTATTCTCCAAGTACAAAATGAAGAAATTGCTCAGAAAAGAAGATTGGCAAAACAGAAAGAGAAAGCAAGACGCTGCAGACCCAAAAATAAAAAAAAGATGTGTAATAATTTATTAAATAATTTGTTCTTGGACTGTTAGGGGGTTAATGGGTGATGGAAAATTGAGCATGGTCAAAATCCTCAAGAAAAATTTAAGTTGAATACGTTGGGCTTGTTTGAGATTAAGTGGCGGGTAATGACGAAGTTTGATGTAATAAGAATTTGGGAGAGTGATGCTGCGAGATGAGAATATGTTGAGTCGGATGGTGCCTCAAGTGGTTTACTGTTAATTTGGGATGAAATAATGTTTAAAATGAGTCGTTGTCATAAAGAGGGAGTTTTGATTGTGTGTTGAAGGGGTCTTACTAAAAATAATTTCAATTATGCTTTCTGTGGTATATAGAGTTCATACAGGAGAAGAGAAATTTACTGCGCTGGAGAAATTGAGTTATATTGTAGAGTTATGTCAGCCTTTATGGGAGACTTCAACGAGATTGTACAGGTGGAGGGGAGAAAGAATGCTGTCAGAATAACAAAATTTTAGTAAGAATGGGATAAAGGAAGATATGCAACTGGTGGACTTTTGCTTAGCGATCTTGCAATTAGATTGACAGAGTCATAGTAAGATTGGAGTGGTTGAAGATGTTTCCACGAATACAAAATTAGAAGTACAAAATCAGGAGTACACTATAAGAAGGAGGAGCAAAAAAATAGTTGATGAGTTTTTTTGCAATTTTTTTTTAACTTTTCTATTTGCTTGTTGTTGTTTTTGCTCCACTTACTGTGTTGAGTTCTCTTGTTTAAAAAAAATAAATTTTAAGATTTTATTATTAAAAACTAAAAATAAATTTAAGTTGGTAAAGTAAATAAATATATGATCAATTTCATTTTATATCTACAAAATATTTAATAAATAATAGAGATCTAGAAATATTATACGTACAAATCTTTTTATGATCTAAGTCCTACCAAGTTGAACAATAAAGTTTGGGTGAGTGGGTGAGGGAAAGTGATGAAAATGATTTTTGTTGATGTTAGATCAATTTGGTTGAACTTGGTTGATAAAAAGATTTGTACGTGTAGCATTACTTTAAATAACAATAGAATTTAATTTTGATGCATACTTAGTACAAAAATAGTTTTATACATACATTTAATTATGTAACGCCATATCAGTAAAAATAACTACGACCTTATATTAATCGCATGAATGGTCATTCAAAAGAATGAATGTGAATGGATTATTTGTACAATGGGCTATTGAGTTACAAAATGAACATCCCCCGTACTATCTAG
Organism: Arachis hypogaea; assembly: GCF_003086295.3. Classification (NCBI taxonomy): domain Eukaryota; kingdom Viridiplantae; phylum Streptophyta; class Magnoliopsida; order Fabales; family Fabaceae; genus Arachis; species Arachis hypogaea. The sequence continues at coordinate 122,669,051 of NC_092053.1, read as the reverse complement.
AATAACCATCCGAGTACTAGCGATAATAAACATCTTCTCAAAAACTTAAACTAATTTTGGGGTTCACCAAGGATCAAACTCTTAACCTTTCGGATCTAGCGCTCTAATACCATGTCATGATACCACTCATCCCAAAAGCTTCAACTGATAGGAAAAGGTAACACTAATGATTATATCTCTAATACTCCCTAAACCTCCATTATACACATTGTATAAATATTCTATTGGCTCCTCATTCTTTCCCATATATAATACATGAATAAGATAAACACGTATATATTATATATATTATATATAACATTTTATTTATCAACAAAATAATAATATTATCTCATATTTTATGATTTAAATGGAATTTGTTCGGTTTTAAAAAATGGATCTAAAATCTGATCAAATTTATGTGGTTTATTGACATATTTTGAGTATAACACCAAATAGTAAGTGCATAGCGGTTTCAAGTAATAAAAGTGATAAGTAAATTATCGTTCCCACGAAAAATTGTCAAATACTAAGTTTTTTTTCAACTATTATTTAGAGGTGGATACTACAATGAAGATGACAAAAATATTTTCTCATGAAAATGCTTTGGTTAAAAGTGTAGTTTATTTATTTAGCCATACTTTAAACAAAAATAACACTTTTATAAATATCAAAATCTAATCATACAATTCATCATTCAAGGGTTAAAAAGGAATATATTCACATAAAAACAATTATAAAATTTTTATTGTAGTATCCACCTTAATTAGATTGACATATGATTCGATTTGTATAATGGACTAGTACCATTTTTTTTTCTCTTTTTCTCGATTTTCTTCCATCTCTGCCTCTCTTGTTCAAGAGTTTCATTATTTTTGTCATCTTCAAAATCGAAGTTACAACAATAACTATTGGTTTTGCTGGTGGATCTTTGAACTAAAGATGAAAGGAAGACTTTGGTATTGTTAGAGACAAATGACTAAAACTATTTGTTGATGGAGTGTTCTTTGTTTTTTTTTTAAAATAAATTATATTTTATTGGAGGCAAATTGTTATGACTATACTGTTTGTTAAATATTTTGGGTTATTTTATTTGATTAATTTCTTTTATTAGTTCAAGAGTTGTTAATGGTGATAAAAAAATGGAGGTGGTTGTTACAGAGAAAAAATGGTGATGGTGGTAGTGGTATTGTTGTAGTAAAAACAATGATGATATTTTATGAAGACTTAATTTATTATTTATCTTGTATTTATTTATCAAACAACTTAAAAAAATATGTATTACTATGTCTATATTTTTAATGCATATGTATTTATGTTTATGTCTTAAACTATATATAAACCAAATACAGTTTTATACTCAAATATTCAGCACATTGCTTATGAAGCTCCATCCCTTGTTTGATTGTCATTCTTTCAATTTTTAATGAAAAAGTATTTCAAATATAGCTTGATTGAAAGAATGATAAGATTCTTTATGAATGATAAGCTATAATGGAGTAAATCGGTAGAAATAGAGCATGGAGTAGTCATTAGTGCTACTGTCATTTTGTATTATTATACCTAAACACAAGAAAAGACATTATATTGATGAAATAAAAATCAAATTAATTAAAATAAAAACCAATTATCTTATCAAAACTAATGTAATTATTTGTTGTAAACATGATAAAAATAACTCTTATTGAAGAGTTATTATTTATTTATAAAAAGTAGAATCTAATTTAATTTAATGAGTGAATTATCAACCCGACTCCTGTTCATTTTTCAGAATAACAACACGATTTTTCAAGATAAAACGATTCACTTTAGTCTTTGTCCGCGCCTCTACTTTCGTGACACAACGTGGTCTCCTAGGTATTCCTCCGTCAACTCTGAACGTAAAACACTGACGTGCTAGGTTCAGAAATGGTCAGGACCTAATTGTCTCTAAATTTAAATTGGTTAGGAGTTTATTTGTCCTGATTCTTTAAACAATATCTTTTTTAAATTATTTTTTATTCATTATATTAATATTTTTTTCAATAAATTATTGAATATATGGTATAATAAGTACAAACTAATTAATAAATTATTCAAATTTAAAAATATCATTTATTATGAAACTAAATAAATAATTCTCAAGTATAATTTTTAAATATATAAATAATAAATATTAAAATATGATTAATACATTAATAATAATAACCCTATGATATGTTATTAGTATTATGATCTAGATAACTTTTACAATAAAATAAAAACTAATAAACACGTTATTTAATATATAGTAAAATTTTTTTGATTAATAAAAAATTTAATTTTTATTTCTTTAAACTAAATTAATAATTCTATTTGATATTTTTTTACTAAAATACACTATGAGTAGGCTACTAATATATATAGTATATTAAAATTCAATTAAATTTATATATTTTACTCAAAATATACCTAAACTTTTAATTGATTTTGAGTAAAATATATATAAATTTTAAAAATATTAAAAAAATAAAAATAAAAAACAACACAAAAGCTTAACTAGAAGGAGACATAACAATGAGGCCATCCCCTAGGTTGATGTAGCCAAAAATAGCCAAATAAAGAAACAAAAAATGAAGTGCTTAAAGTTGTTAGCTCTCTAGCTTAGTGGTCAAACTCAAGTCAACCCACGCATGGATGAAGGATGATGAGTCGAGTCAAAAGTTAGGGGTGTTTGCGGTGCGGCTTGGTTCAGTTTTTGAGGAAAAAGCCATTCGATCCGATCGTCTAATTAAGCTGCGGTTCGGTTTGGTTCGATTTTTTTGTTAAGGCCATCCGAACCAAACCAAACCAATTAAAATCGGTTTGGTTTGGTTTGGTTTGTTCGGTTTTTTCTATCAATTCAAAAAAATTACTACATACTATTATGCAAAGTCATAACATTAAAATCGACAAACAGAAATACACAATAGCTAACAAAGTCTTGATCTAATGAAATTTAACGACAACAGAATTCAAATACGACAATTAAAGAAGTTTAATAGTTCAATGCAGTAAGAGATCTGATACTTGTTGATTCATTCGGAAGAGGAACTGGCGGCAATCCGGATTCACCCATATTCTCACTTGAACTGACGTCAAACTACATAAATAAATACAATAAATAAAGGCCAGAAACACAACAACAAATAAATAAATAACCAGCAATAAACAGCACAATAAATCAATAACCAACAATCCAGCAATACCAATTACCAAGTTATCAACATTCAACAATAAATCAATAACCAGCATCCAGGAATAATTCAATAACCAGTAATACCAAATTACCAACAGTAAAATGAACCATTAAAATAGCAACCAGCAAGGCAGCAAGCAGGAGATTTCCAATATAATGAACCATTAAACAACAATAAAATGAACCATTAAACAGCAACCAGCAAGGCAGCAAGCAAGACATTTCTAATATAATGAACCATTAAACAACAATAAAATGAACCACTAAACAGCAACCAGCAAGGCAGCAAGCAGGACATTTCCAATATAATGAACCATTAAACAACAATAAAATGAACCATTAAACAGCAAGCCAGCAACAGCAAGTCAGCAAGTAGCAACAAATCAACAATGCATTTGTTTGTAAGTATTAACGTGGAAAAAAAGGCTATAAATTAACAAAACTTAGCAACAAATCAACAGCAAGTAGCAACAAATCAACACTAATGAGAAAATCCAAATAGTAGGTATAAATGATAAAAGGCTATAAAAGCAGGACATTTCCAATATAAAATTTAGAAAATTTCAACTTTACACAACCACCCCTCATATGTTTAAACAAAACTTATATGAACAGAATTACCAGTAAACAGCAAATGGTAAACATTACCTGAATCAGTGGCTCGGGATCCATATTGACTTGGGAGGAAGGCTGAGTGGGAGACTGGGAGGTGCTGGGTTGAACTGATGATCGTGACCAGAACCCAGAAACGCTGCTGGGTGGTGGTGTCTCAACGGCGACGGCGTGGTGCTGTGCTGCTGTGTCGAGTCAGTGGGTGGCGTGCTGGCCTGATGTGCGACGGGCCAACGGCTTCATGTTGGACTGTTGGGATCTCTGCTCTGTCCGCGTCTCCGCGAAGAGGAAGGCTTCGTGTTGGCCTGATGTGCGACGGGCCGAAGGCTTCGCGGTGGTGGGTGCCGCAGGCAGGTGTGGCTGGGTGCGCAGGTGTGGAGATTTGGAGAAGAGAGAGCAATGAGTACTGAGCTAGGTTAGGGATTGGGGATTTTGGGGTTAGGGTCAGACGCTCACAGCCTCACACTCGCGCACAGTTTCGTTTGGGGGTGGGGATCTGGGGGGGTGGGGTTAGTAATGTTTAGGTTTTTTCCTAGCCGGTTCGGTTCGATTCGGTTAGGATTTTCAAATTCAAAATCGAAAACCGAATCGAACTGCACAAAAAACAGCAAAACAAGTTTTTTTTCAGTTTTTTCGGTTTTCGGTTAATTCGATTTTCGGTTTTTCGGTTCGGTTCGTCGATTTAGTTCGGTCTGAATCGATTTTGAAAAATATATACCTAAAATTTTAATTGATTTTCAGTAAAATATATATAAATTTTAAAAATATTAAAAAAATAAAAATAAAAAACAACACAAAAGCTTAACTTGAAGGAGACATAACAATGAGGCCATCCCCTAGGTTGGTGTAGCCAATAATAGCCAAACAAAGAAACAAAAAATGAAGTGCTTAATGTTGTTAGCTCTCTAGCTTAGTGGTCAAACTCGAGTCAACCCACGCATGGATGAAGGATGATGAGTCGATCAAAAGCACTGTGACTTCCCACCGCATCACAATCATCGCCTCCCGTGTAAAGGGTTGCTTTGAAATTATATAGGTGCAAACTCCAATTATCTTATCAACTATTATTTTGCCTTAAATTAGTTTTTCATTTTTCTGAAATATACTTTTTTTTTTTTCTGTTTTTGGTTTCACTTAAATAGTTTAAAAGGTTTTATATACTTTCTTGTTTCATAAGAATAAGCAAGCGTCAAATTAATTAATAAGAAATTCAGAAAAATCAACGTAGCTAAGACAAATGAAAATTCCATCCCAAGAACAAGCGATAAAAAAAAAAACAGAAAATATGGGAGAAAGATCATTATGATTAGGGCAATTTACTTAAGTAAATTAAGTGGAGAAAGAATTTATCCAATTATACATTTTTAAATACCAAGACGTAAATACAATTTTTTATAATTTTATAGAAACTGTTACTGGTAGTATAGTAGATTATGAGAGAACGTAAACCGTTGCTGGCAACTGCGATTTATGTGAATTGGTGGCATAACAGAAATCACTATAGGCAGTAGTGGTTTCTGTGGAACGTGGTTTGGCCATAAACCGATACAGACAATAGCGGTTTATGTGTATTGGATGTTGAACGTAAACCGCTAGAGGCAATAGCGGTTTATGTGGAGTGTGTATGCTGGTTGCCTATAAATACTCCTCCAAGGCATTGAGGTAGAAGAGGAGTGTGTGTGTCATTTCTCACAAATAGATGATGAAGAGAGTTTTTTGGCTCTGGTGTATTGCTATGGAAAAATTTCAAAAAAGCAAAATGCACAGTGTTAAATTTACGGACAGGGAACCGCTTAGTTTTTTTATTCGGTCGTCGAGTACGTTGGCAGAGATAAAATAGAGCATATTACAGAAGTTGCGTGTGTGTGGGACAAAATGGGTTAAAAATTTGTTCTACAAGATTCCATTGCTGTTGTGTCAGCCGGTATGAAGTATGAGACGTTTGTGATAGGGTCCGATGAAGACATGCAGGTCTTGTTTCACTGTCAGTGGAGTTTTCCTGAAACCATTCCCAGGCTGGTCGGCCACCCTCGATGAAATTTTTAAACTTTGCAAGGCAACCACTAACAACCTTCCCATCGATAGGCAACCCAAGCTGCCGTGCACCTTGCAAAAGGCATATGAAAAGTATGCGTCTCGGAACGCCACCTATCAATGAACGCATTAACCATAGGCTCATCCAACCAGAACCAACGACTGTTTAGCCTGGCGAAGTGGTACAAACCAGCCCTCTCTAAATAAAGTATGATTCTGTAATGCATTGACACATTTTGTTGCCGCCTCACACTGTAGATACACCTACTTGGCTGCACCATACATGAAAGATATACATGAAGTAGTTAAAATCTACATGCTACACGAAAAAATACTAACTAATTAGACCGAATAAATAAATAAATATTACCACACAACGACACAATTAAACAATTAAGTAATTAAATTATTATTCAATTATCAAATCAAATTGTTAAATCTTTGATTTATTACATACTTCAAAGACAGGTTATAAAATTAAAGAGCCGGTTTCTAATCGATTATAAAAAATAAACACGTTTTCAGCAAAAACCGATTTCTGGACAAAAATCGATTTCTTAAAAAACCTATATTTTAAATCGAATAATTAAAATTGAAATCTTAAAATAAATTTTTTTAAATTTTATTCTAGTTTCATTTAACCGAACAAAAACCGATTTTCAAATCAGTTTGGTTTTCCTAAAGCAATTTTAAAAACCATGGATATAGTTTTAAATCCAGTTCGTTGAGTTCGATTATCGATATCTTGGTTTTTGTACATACACCCCTACTACATTCTACATTCTAACTAGCACAGTCTAATACTTAACTATAGGGGTTACATTAATATTCTAGCTTCTATATCCTATATTCTATAACCTATTTAACAAATGTTAATGCTCAGATAAATAAAATAAAGCTAACCTCGTCGGTAATGGCACCGACAGTATGGGCAACACCGTTCAGCTGGTACAAGCTCTGTTCGTTTGCCATGATCTCCAACTGAAGGTCAGTGCTCAAAAACCCCAAATCCGCTCTCCAAGTGCTCATCCCTCTCTCTAGAATTTTCTCTCTCTATCCAAACCCAAAATCCACACAAATGAGGAATCCGCAGCTGCATACCACGGTTTTTATAGACACACATACACTTCACGTAAATCGCTACTGTCTCCAGCAGTTTACGTTCAATATCCAATATACATAAATCGCTACTGCCTGTAGCGGTTTATGGCCAAACCACGTTCCACAGAAACTACTGCTGCCTTTAGCGGTTTCTGTTATGTCACCAATACACATAAACCGCAGCTGCCAGCAGCAATTTACGTTCTCCCCTAATCCACTACTATCAGTAGCGATTACTATATAGAATTATAAAAAAAATACATTTGCGTCTTGTTATTTAAAAATGTGTAATTGGATAAATTCTTTTTCCACTTAATTTATTTAAGTAAATTTCCCTTATGATTATGATTTTTTTATGCTAAATATTTCTTTTTCGTATATTTATTTTCATTAACACGACAAAAAAATTCAAAATTTTAATTTGTTTTAACTTTAACAATAAAAATAATACACATTTAAAAACAACATTGTACAATAACAATAATAAACATAATTGTTCTAAGGTTTTGGTGAAAATAAGAATCGTAGTCTTTGTTATTATATTACTAGAAAATCATTTTTAGTGATTATTTATTTTATTTTTTGTGATAATAAAAATAGTTGTTAATATATTTATTGGGTTAATGTTCAAATTCGTCCCTGAAAGATCACGCGATCTTCATTATCGTCCTCGAATGATTTTTTTAATCAAATTAGTCCCTGAAAGATAAACTGTTAGTCAAATTAGTCCTTCCGTCAATTGGATGATGACGTGTCATGTTAAGTGCCATGTGGCATGATGACGTGACACGCCACGTGGCAGGTCAGTAACACGTGGCACGCCACGTGACAGGTCAGTGACACGTGGTATGCCACGTGTCACTTGACATATAAAAAAGTTTTTTATTAGTCAAAATAGTCCTTGAAAGTCCAGACATAAGTCATTTTCATCCCTCAAATTTTAAAAATTAGTCAAACTAGTCCTTATATAAATTTTTTATTTTTCTTCATAAAAGTATCTCTCTCCTTTAATTCTTCTCAAAATCTCTCTTATTCTTTTCTATTGTAAAATCTTTTTCTTACATTACTACATTTTGCTGGAATATATATATATATATATATATATATATATATATATATATATATATATATATATATATATATACTCAAAATTGAAATGTATGTATTTATTAACCTAAACAAAATTATACCACTATTTTTTTCTACTACATATTTTTTTTCCATTACGATATTACTTATATATAGGATGTAATATAGGATGTAATGGTAGTGATACTTAGAGTCAAAATTCAAGAAGATCCACAAATTTTGCTTCAATTCCAAACTTTACAAAATATTAAAAATTTGTTGGTTAATTATTATTATTATTATTATTATAAACGAATTGCTTCTTAAGCGTAATACGTGCAAACAACATAATAAATTTTTGTGTGTTTCATATGTTTGAGATAGATTATATAATTTTTCTTTTAATTTCACAAATCAATGAGATAAAATGAAATAAGAAATATTATACCTATGCATAACACAGGCTACTCCGCACTAGTACATTATATAAATAGATATGCTTCGTATTAAAATAAAATTCCTTTTGTTTTAAATGAAATATTTAAAAAATTATATTAGAATATTAAGATTCAAAAAGTGATTCCATAAACCAGTTTTTCAATTATTGAATTTTACTATATAAATTAAATAATAATAAAAGTTATAATTTTAAAAAATTTAAAAGATTTAAAATTTAAAATAATTACTATATTATTTAACAAAATTTAAAATATTAAATTTTTAAATATATAATCAACAATAATTTGATAAACTCATTTAAATAAAAAAAATTCACATAAAAAATTACAATTTGAAAATGTAAAATTTTAAAATATAAATGACAAAATAACTTTATAAAAATTTAATTATTTTTATTATTTTATGTAAAGAGAATTTTGTTTATTAAGGTTTAAAAAATAATATTAAAATTAGTAGTATAAAAAATATTATAAATATAATATTATAAAAAATTATATAAGGACTAGTTTGACTAATTTTTAAAATTTGAGGGATGAAAATGACTTACGTCTAGACTTTCAAGGACTATTTTGACTAATAAAAAGCTTTTTTGTATGTCAAGTGACACGTGGCACTGACCTGTCACGTGGCGTGCCACGTGGCACTTAACGTGACACGTCATCATCCAATTGACGGAAGAACTAATTTGACTAACAGTTTATCTTTCAGGGACTAATTTAATTAAAAAAATCATTCGGGGACGAAAATGAAGATCGCGTGATCTTTCAGGGACGAATTTGAACATTAACCCTATATTTATTGGTAATTAGATATCAGCAGTCTTATGTTTTATTGTTAAAAAATTTTAATAGTAATTATACCGTTATCGGTAAAATGTATATAATTATCATTGTAAAATATAATAATAACGGTAATATATAATTATCACTAAATATAAGTTAAATAAGCTATTCAGTGACTATTATATTATTGTTGTTAAAAATTTATCACTAAAACTAATTTTTGTTGTAGATGATAATATTATAGAAGTTAAGATTTGTATTTTTGTGGTGGCTGACTTCAAGATTCGTCACTCTTCAACTATTATACTACACCCCACATCGTTTTAAAATTTTTCCCAATAATGAGATCGATATGGTTTATCATGTTCTTTTATATTATGATTTTCAAATGATATGACTTGTTTTTGTTAAAAATGTATTCAGGAATTATTTTATAAAAAGATTAAAATGGTTTTTGCAATGATGACAGGTTTGACGGGAATTGGAAAATGGGAATGGATCGGGAATAAATAGATGAACAGAAGAAATCAATTGAACATGCAAATGAATTGAACCTAAAAGAGATTTTTTTGTGATTTAAAAGATAATAATTAATTCATTTATTTTTAGAATTTAATTTTAATATATTATCAGCATAAAATAATTTTATATATACATTTAATTACCTAATGATATATCAGTAAAAATAATTATTTTTTATATTCATCGTATGAATAGTCATTCAAAAAAACGGATATGATTACACGACTGTGTAAAATATTTTATACTGTCAGTACATCAAAATTAAGCTCTTATTTTATTTTTATGTCATCTATTATATTTATCTGAAATGTCAACAATTTATTAGGCCCATTAATATGAATTCTAATAATTATGAATAGTTTTTTTATAACAGGTTTTTATAACACCTATTATTGACATGTTAAATAATAAATAATATGTAATAAATGACTTAATTTGTTCTTAGAATACATCACTTTTCTTTAATCCAGAAAGCACTGTTTCTCCCTATTATATGGGAGCGCAATCATTCATTCTCACCCTGCAGCACAATCAACTTCCACGAAAGATTTTATCACCATCCAAAGATCAATTTTCAGCAGTTACATTTTCTGGGCATGCTAACCACAGCATAGTGTCACTCATGATATAAAGCAGAGATCACGTATTTATATATCATAGAAAAATCATCAAGTATTCTAAGTATATGGATGGTTCAGTGATTTTGGTCATTAATAACTAAAAGGGGTTAAGTATGGTTTTGGTTTCAAAGATTTTCAGTCAGAATCGAAACTATCCCTCATCTAATTTTTTATTTAGAATCATTCTTAACATTTTTTTTCGTATTAAAATCGTCCTTTTAAATAAAATTTTTAATTTAATTCAAACTACCCCTATTAAAAAAAAAAAAAAAAACGCGTTTTGGGGGAGGGGGACAAAGGAAATGTGTTGGGGTGGGGGTGGGGGGAAAGGAAACGCGTTGGGGGTGGGGAGGGGTGGTAGGAAAGGAAACGCGGGAGGGAGGGGAGGAGTCCATCGCTATAGCCGCCGCCACCATCGCCGGTCCGCCCACGAGCCGCCGCCGGAACCATGATTAGAGGAAGACATCGCCGCCTTCCCTTCATGTATCTTTCTACCGCCACCGTGGAGTGCGTCGCCGGGAAGGGGAGCCCGAGCTGCCGATCTACCCAGCCGTGGAGTGTGTCGCCGCCGTTCATGCATGCTCCTGCCACCACCGATCTACCCAGCCGTCGTCGCTCCGTCGCCCACGATTCGCCTTCTGCATCTGCTTCTTTGTGCTTTGAATTCCTGATTTGGCTTTGTGCTTCTCTGTTGATTTGGCTTTGTGCTTGAATTTGTTGATTTGGATTTGTGTTGATTTGTTGCTTTCTGTTTCTGCTTGTGTTAAATTTGTGTTGATTTGTTGATTTTCTGCTTATGCTGTTATTCTTGGAGGTGGAGGTGGAGGTGGGGGGTTGGGGGAAGGGGAGACGGGGAGGGGGAGGGGACGCGGGGTGGGGGTGGGGGTTGGGGCAAGGGGAGGCAGGGATGGGGAGGAGGAAGGGGAAAGGGCGGAGGGAGACGGCGGCGGCGTTGGTGGTGGTATTGGTGCTGGTGGTGCTGTTGGTGGAGGTTGTGGCGGTGGTGTTGGTGTTGGTGGTGGTGGTGGAGGAGGAGGTAATTGTGTTGGTAGTAGTGAGGGTATTTTAGTTCAAAAAAAATAAAAAGGACGATTTTAATACGAAAAAAACGTTAAGGATGATTCTAAATTGAAAATTAGATAAGGGACGGTTTCGATTCTGGCTGAAAATCTTTAGGACCAAAACCATACTTAATCCTAATTAAAACTACTGGAACACTAATTTTTGAAATATCTAATAATCATCTTATATATGTCATATTGTAGTTATGACTCCACCTTGAAAGAGTTGAGTAATGAGTATGGTATATCTTTCACGTGAGATGTTTTATCATACCCGCATTATTAAAATTGAGATTGAATGAATGCAACTTAATTTAAAAATTAGTTTACAGGATAAGAAATTATTTATAAATTTTATAAAGATTTTATTATCAATAGATATGAGATTTGTAATACACTTTTTTTATGGTCAAAATAATAATCGTATGAAACGTGAATATTTGTAGGTAAATAATCCAAAAATATTAGATCAAATAAATTCCGATATCATATTCAAATTAAGATTAAGTTAGTTCAAAAGATGAGAGATGCTTTTTATTTATAAACTCTCCCAATAACAATGAATTAGATAAGCTCTAATATTATATTATGATCACTTTTATTAAAAATTTAAACTAATATAAAATACATGAATAATTATATCTCTAATAAATAGCTCCAGTGCATTACCAGTGGATGTACCCAATTGAAAGGTAATCATGTAAACAAGCATTTTCGACCAGGTCTATTAAGATAACCTGGACCAAGAAGTTTACTTGTTATGTTCTCGAAGGTACCTATGTCGTCTCAAGCAGTACGTGCGTAATAGGACACAACCGGAAGGCTCAATTGCAGAGGAATACTTATCCGAGAAGATTCTCACATTCTGTTCAAGGTACCTAGATAATGTCGAGACTAGGCTCAACCGACCGACACGCGTCGATGATCGGCCGAACGAAGCTGCGCCTGGCGAGATTGCCAGCATGTTTTCAGAGGTCGGCAAGGCCGTTGGAGCTACTTCATTTTTTTCTCTAACAGCAACCGAAAACCTCCAAGCACATCGGCATGTACTGGTCAATTGCATTGCTATAGAGAAATTCTTAGAGTAAGTATAGAGTGTGAGCTCCAAAAGTATGAAGTGAGCCAATATGGTATTGAGAGTATTGACCTAGAATCAACTTTTTGTGTGCATAGTGACTTCAGAGCCATCACAAAGAGAAAGCTACGGAATAGGACAAGGTCACAATCTTACATAGATAGTGTTGTGCACAGGGAATTCTCCAACTAGTTCAGGCATGAGGTAATCCTTTATATCTCAGGATCCCACTACCCTTTGATGCTATAGTGCGTCTAATTGTTCCATGCTAGGTCCCACTTGGAAGCACCAATCATTCGAATGAGTTGCAGTGGCTTGCATGTGGTCCCATTGCTCAGGCTAGACGCTTCAAGGCTTACAACGTCAATGGATTTAAATTTAGAACCATGTCGAGGGAAGAAAGGATGAAAACACAAAACAGCGGGGTTTATGTCACTTCAGATACTAGAAGCTATGCAAGCAAGCGGGATAGCAATGTTGCTGTTGGTGGTGTCTCGTATTACAAGAGATTAGTAGACATCATTGAGCTAAACTACAGTGGTCAATTCACGGTAGTTTTGTTCAAGTGTCTTTGGGCAGACACCACCTCGGGCAGAGGCATACGACAAGACGTTTTGGGCCACACCTGTGTAAACTTTGCCAATCCGATTCACACCGGTGATCGAAAAGACGACGAGCCATACATCTTAGCATCTGAGGCACGTCTTGTGTTCTACGTGGATGATGAGGTTGATAACGGATGGAGTGTAGTAGTCCATGTGAAGCCAAGAGATTTGTTTGACATGGGTGAAGATTATGAACAGTGTGATGTCGACCTTCATCCCCAGCCTTGTATGACTAGCTTGCCTGAATTTGATGTCGAAGGCCTGCGGTTGACAAGAGATGGTGATTTAGAAGAATCCACCGACGACGGCGTTGAAGATTGTGATGAGGCTGCCAATTCATAAAAAACTTATTCTCTCATAAAAAGCTCTTGTAAATAACTGGTTTTTCACAATGCTGTAACCTCCCCCACAATTCTTCTTGCAATCATATTTTTATATTTTCCTTGTACATTCTTTCTATGTCTGTGGCCTTTAAGGAAAATTGGAGAGCCAAGACTTCCTTTTGGTAGAAGCCGCTGGTTCGTAGAGAAGATGATAAATGCATCTCTATTCTCTTCGTTGGACCACGCAACATCCTTTGTAAGGCAACTGTGGTTCAATGAGTCCCGTATACAATCATGGCTGGATGCCTTGTCTGGACACAGACACCTCACTCGAGCCATTGGTCATGCGCCTGCTACAATGATGAAGGTTTGATTGCTGCTGCCCTTAAAATTTTGACGTCCTTTTCATAATTTTGGATGAACTCTGACAAAGATTTTAGTCAATTATGTTAAAATTTTAGGAATTGCTTCAATGGGACCAAAGGTACATCGCTAAGTTTGGATTTAAGTTTACAACAAGTACGGACATGTGGTTCTCACAGAAAATACTTGATGAAGTGAAGGTAAATATTCATGTGTTTACTCTTGTATTTATCTATGTATGTCGTATATAACTGTTCTTTATTTTCGATAAGGAGCATATAGTAGTCCATACATATATATAAATAAATTTCTTTTCATTTGGTTTTTATATTCATGTAATTTAAACCTGATGTCCTGTTAGAAATTATAGAGACTACTAGATAATTAAGATGCTGCGTGATTTCTATTTTTATTTTTTCTAGATGTTTATGATCAATGATGTAAAATCTAATGCAAGGAAAAATTGTGGTTTCGAGAATCTCTTCCTAAAATTTTCTTTGAAGGAAAAACTTGGCTTGTGGCTTAAATGAACCATAAGACACTCAAAATGGCTATCTTTAATCTGCAGTGTTTGCATGTGATGTGAAAACTCTCGTGTAACTTTCTTCCCTTCTCAATATCCTCCAAACCTAATAAGTAATAGTGTTATAGAACCCTTTCACACTTTGTTAGATATGTTCTTTGGTATTTTTACATTGAATATATCTTCTTCAGCTCTTAACTATACCTTCTTAGCAGATTCTATCACACTAAGTTTGTAACACCCTACCACACTAAGCTTTACGCTTAAGTCGTAAAACAGAGGTGGTGTGGTATTACGACTTCTAAAATAAAATGAGTACATATAATAGCAGAAGAATTATAATATGCTTGGAGCCTTGAAGAATAGAGGAAACAAAAATCACGAAATAAAAGTGCAACGCTCAAGGAACGAGTTAACTTGCGTGCTAAGGAAACCATAACTATTGAACATATGATAACAGAAGTAGGAATAGAGTGCCAAAGATACAAAATAACAAGCTCCTAACTCAGCCTGCAAAGTCAAGACTGGCCAGAGAATATTTACACATATATACATACATATCCAAAACCCAAAAGTACATATACACAATCCTGCCTCTCCATCAACCTCTAAGAGGATAAAAAAGAACAAGTTATGCGGAGAGAAAGCTAAGTACATATATATATACAACACAGCATAACAAAATAACTCAGTAACCACTTCGCTTCAAGAGTCCAGACGCCTAACGAAAAGCCTCTCGACCTGCATCTGAAAAACAACAACGTAGTATGGAATGAGAACCGGAGGTTCTCAGTATGGTAAAGGTGCCACACACATAATATATAAGGTCTTGGAAATGCCAGAGGCAATCCTAGAACGCCGACACTCAGATTATAGAGCTTAAAGTATTAAACAGAAGCCATAAAAGGTGGTTTACTAAGGATATTTAAACCTAACTTAACTTAACCTTAAATCTAAGTCCCATACTGCCATTCTTCCATATCTCCAGTTCCATCATGCATTTTCACAAACAAATAGACAGATAAAGGCAAACACAAGAAGGTTACAATTACTGCAGGTAACAAATACACATTTAGCATGGCAAGTACATATAGGCATACCCAATTAAAGCACAAGCAAGTAGCTCAAGTAATATGCATATGATGCATGCCTGTCCTATGGCTGATGAGGCTCATCTGTCGGTTATCCAGCCAACCCGACAAGTCTGAATTGTCCTTAGACTGTCCCCCGACGTGCATCCCCAAGAGTCTATGCATAGCTTTATCTCAAATAATCAATATTGCTCAATGGGGGTAACATTCCCAGGAATTTATATAGTGCCCGGTCACACTTACGTCGTAGGGTCAACAGAGTATCGAGTTTTCAACCTGGTACACGTGGTGGCAAGCCACGACACTTAATCCAGGGAACCTCGTATCTCAGATCATTCAAATTCATAAGCCATATAAATAATTCAATTATAATTCATCAACATCCACATCATTTTCAATCACATCTCATTCATCATCATACATCAATCATATTCAATCCTTATCCTTCATTATCACACCTCCCATTCCGTCCATCAATTTTTCCAATTCAAAACATAATTCAGTCTTTTCTAAATGAATCAAACTTAAAACATGCTCATTTTCTTAATAACTCAAAATCAATCCATATAACCTTTAAATCTAAATCTTTTTAAATAATCATATAAATAAAATCTCTAATTTTTATAAAATTTCGGCAGCATCTCCTCTAAAACTCGGACTTTGCCACCCTTTTCAGGTCCAAACCTGCATTCTTTCCAATTCAACATACCCTTCCTCATCATCATAACAATCACCACAATAAATATACCTCAGATCAACAATTATACTCATACAATATTCAAATCCAATGACTAAAATTCAACTAAAAATCATAGTTCACAAATCCTAGGCTTTTAACACAAAATACCTCATTTTTCATTCAAAATTTCCATTCTAATTATTTTCAAACCTATTACCACCAGTCCAAATTTCCAACAATAATCCTCAACAAGCTCCATGTCTTTCCATCAATCATCATTCAACCAAACCAAAATATAGCCATATAATCAACAATTCAATCACATATCCTTTCAAAGATCCAACTAGCAACCAATATTATCTTACAAACAAATCACCAAACCAAACCAAGCATATTCATCAACCCATTACTAAACATTAAATATACACCTGCATTCCAACTTATCCTATGGTCATCTAGCCTAAGTTTTCACAGAACATTATATATTAAATGTAAGAAACCTAAACCATACCTTGGCCGATTACCACGTAACGATTAAGGCACTTTAATTATAATAAACACAGCTCTTCCAAAACAAACACAGCCCTTCCAGAATTCAATAAACACTAGGCTCAGCTTCCTCCAAGTTCCAATATCCACAATTCCAAGCTCCAATTATTTATTCATAACCTAATACACATTCATAACATATATATATATATATATATATATATATATATATATATATATATATCCAATTTAATACTCAAAGCTCAAATTCAATGAAAATAAAATAGAATTATCGTATCCTCACCTTACCCAAGCTTCACATAAGCAAGAGTGAACGTTTTTCTCAAGTTAAATGGATCCTAAAACATCAAAAATCAAAGAAATTCAATACCCCTTCTCAAAACTCGAAAATTGAGGGAAAAGAGTGGCTGAGAATATTTAAGGGCTTATCTATGAAATTGTTCCGGTAGAAATGTAAAGCTCGACGCGGTGGACGCGTGGTCGCAAACGGTGTGACGATCGGAGCTCGGATCGGGAAGTTACGGCGCCTTGAACTTGGAACGAGGGTTCGGACCCTTTTCTTCTTCTCCCTGGACGCAAGCTTTCAACGTCACGTTGTTGAAATGAGGGAGATGCAATGCGTGGGTTCATTTAATAGGTCGGTCCGGTTGGACCGATGGTCCGGTTTGGATTCGGTTCAACTGGTTTGGCCTATTCGGTCCAATCTTGGACCGATTTTCTCAAAATTAGTGTCAAAATTCTCGTTTCGATGAGCTCTATCCTAATTTGATATAATATTCACATTTCTAATCCTCCTTATTAAAAACTAATTTATTGAATAATTATCTACTAATTTAACCGGGGTTTACAAAGTTTCTGTATATAGCTAATGTAGTCGCTCTTGTTTACAGAGATTCTCATTCAGTAATATTT
This sequence comes from Arachis hypogaea, assembly GCF_003086295.3. Classification (NCBI taxonomy): domain Eukaryota; kingdom Viridiplantae; phylum Streptophyta; class Magnoliopsida; order Fabales; family Fabaceae; genus Arachis; species Arachis hypogaea. Next base: position 122,651,536 of record NC_092053.1, on the reverse strand, counting down.
CAATAAGTCCTCTTGCATTCTAATATGCTTGCTAGTCTGAATAATATGTAGTTGTTCTTTAATAGAGTCACCAACCTTCTAATTTTTTAGATGTTGAATCTTGGATTAAATTTGAAATTCATATATTGTAAGGGATTTCAATGTATCAGGTTATACGCTGTGTTGCTATTTTGTATCATTATATTGGCATGTGTCAAGTCAGAATTCGAGGGAACAGGCAGCATGAGAGAAATGATTATTTCAATAGTATTAAATTAAATTTCACATGGTGTTAGAAGATAATGTTAGACGATCTAACTATTTGTATAGGTCATTTTTCTCTTCATTACACAACTAAAACCTGAATCAAAGATTAAGGATATGTAATTGAAAGGTCTATGTTAATTTGGAATGGTCTTTGTGTGGATTTATTATTATTATTATAATAAAATTAAGATTCCTATAAACAGTATTTGTATATTACTCTTGGTATTTTGTGTAGTCTTGTCGGTGAACTGGATATTGCAGCACGGAAGGAATTCAAACTCATAAAATATGGACTTGAACGACTATAGGGACGTAAGCAAGACATAACTTCTTGCTTGTTATTGTCATAAGATTATGTTCACACACTAATTCCTCGTATTCTGGGCTTGTTTGGTTGTGATATGTAACTCTCAGGGTTATCTCGATCCAATATTCAAGAGACATCCGAAGAACTGGGGGAGGTGGTTCTAGATTCAATGGAGAAAGAGGATGTTGTCTCCTCCTATAGTTATGAGGAGACTGAATCTGCTGGACGGAAGGCTTCCATGCTATCGTATGACCTGAATAAAATATCAGAGGAGAATGAATATCCTTATAGTTAAATGTCTCCTGAGAAAAAGAATGCGTGGCACTTGGCTATGTGGGCACAACGATACCTGCAATCGTAAACGGAGTGCAGTAGTTTAGGTGAAGAACTTTAAATTAGGCTATATAGGATAGTTGAGACTTGTTTGTTAAATTTGTCTTGACTATATCACTCTTCATATTGTTATGAGGGATTGTTATTATGTTACATTGAAGATCCTTGATCTATCATGTTCTTCTATTTATGCAACTCTTTGAAACACTATTATTATTAGTATAACCAAATTATTATATTCACATATATTATGCCAGGTTTTGATATTTATAGAAAAGGTCCCATTTAAAGAACCAAATTAACTAAAAACGAGCAAGGAGTCAGTATGGCAATTTCGTCAACTCTAAAGTACATATTTAATTTTATTTAGTAACAAGTGAACACTGAAAACTTTGATGGGCATGAATCACAGGGCATGAATCACAATTCCTCTTGGGGGAACTTATAATACTGAGGTCTCTTTTTTGTAGGACATTTTATGAAATGGACATGAAGGCTAGTATATTAAAGAAAAATTTACAGAGAACTCTAATCCCTTCTCATCTTGTTCCAAGTGCATGTTGAACAACATAAGTAGAATTATTACTAATAATAACACAAGGATCAATAGGGGTGTATACTCAATTGTTCTCTTATAGAATTATTAATTAATCTAATTATTTTAAAATGATTAGAGGAAATTAAAGAAAAGAAAAATGGGGAGGCATGCAGAAGTGTGCATGAATTAACCCGAGTTTCATCACCATCGGTGATTATAATGGCACCTTCTTCTGGATAGAAAGAGAGCCAATTTTTCTTAATAGTGTGTGTGGTTTGGGGAATTATAAATAATTCCTAGAAATTTTAAAATGGGAATATCATATGCCTATGTTTGGTTCAAAGTTTGAAAAACTATTTTCAAGCAAGTTTGATTTCAGGAAATCAAAGTCCCATCATTTCAATTTCCACATTTTTCTTGGGTATATTTGATTCCCATGAAAATGAAATCTTTATAACAAAGTAATACTTGAACTACACACACCCAGGGTAAACATAAAACTCTATAAATCCGTTGCTTACAAGAAAACCCCATGAGTGTGAGTAATCCGTTCCTCAAATCAGCATTCTAATCAAATCTGTTTTAAAGAGTTTGGCCATTGATCTTCTCTTTTATATCTGCAATGCTTATATCACAACATATTAATTTTTAGATAATTTATTTAAGTATATATGAAATATGCCAATGAGTTATAGCTCAAATGACATAATCTCCCTATACTCAATTAAGAGGTTGCGAGTTTGAGTCTCCTATCTTTGGTAAAAAAAAATATATATATATATGAAATATGGTTAGTATAATTTTTCCGTAATTAAAGTTTGATTTGGTGAGCTATTAGAAAAGGATAACTTATGTGTTGTTACAATAAAAGCTAGACATTTTTTGATATATTACTTATGCGAATAATATCCTTTTTTTTAATAGTAAAAGAGATTCAATTATTATTTATTATAATTTTAATAACAAAGATATGACAATTAATTTTTGAGAAAATTTCACTCCTCTTTCCTACGAGATGCTAAAATGACACTCCCCCTCTATTTTATAAATGTACATTCCTCTCCCTTCTAACTTTTAAAAAATTTCATCTTTAATCCGTTTTAAATTTTTGTGTTAACTAATATTAACTTTATCTATTTTTTAAGAAAAAATAAATTATTTTTTTTAAAAAATACCATTAACAAAAATTTTATTTTTTATCATTAAATTTTGCTTATCAAAATACCCTTTAATAAATTATTTTTTATTGACTAAATTGTATTTTTATCAAAATACTTTTAAAAAATTAATAATTAAATTATTATTTTCTAAGATATCTACCTTCAATAATTTTTTAAATATTAAATCGTGATTTTACCAAAATTTTTGTTAACAATTATTTTTATATTTTATTATTAATTTTTTTATATCAATATATATTATTTTAACATTAAATAAAAAATCTTACTACTATTAATATGTATAACAACTAATATATATTGATATTGAAAAATAATATTACTAAAATTTTTTATCTAATGTTAAAATAATATATATAAATATCGAAAATTAATAGTAAAATATAAAAAAATTGTTAACAAAAATTTTGGTAAAATTATAATTTAATAATTAAAAAATTATTGAAGGATATTTAAAAAAAATAATATAATTATTAATTTTTTTTAAAATACAATTTAATCATTAAAAGAATAATTTCTTTTAAGCAAAATTTAATAATAAAAAATAAAATTTTTGTTAATAGGTATTTTTTTAAAAAATAATTTATTTTTTTAAAAAATGGATAAAGTTAACATTAGTTATGTTACGGCATGGCCCAAACCAATTACGGGCTGGCCCGACCCGAGCACTACCCGACCCGAGCGGTCGTGGGCAAAGTGCTTCTCTGCTGACCCGGACACGCGTCCTGGACACGCGTCCCTGACGGCTTTTCCACAGCTGTGCATGAGAGGCCTTGGAAAAGGTGGGCCTGCCCTAGCGGGGCCCACCTCTAACATAGTATATATGGGGAAGGACCTACCCTTCCCCCAAGGTACGTCATAAATCACATCACCCTCTCCGCCTGCACATTTACTGACAAGAGCGTCAGAGTGTCTTTGCAGGTGGCACCCCCTCTTTTCTTACGTGGAGTACTCGGGACCTCGCACATCTCTGGCCGACAGTCCACGACCTGACGAGCCCCTACCATCTCCCAGGATCTTCACCCGAACTGACCGGTAACCGACTTACCGAACATTGGCGCCGTCTGTGGGGACTCGTCCATGGACTTCGTGCTAGTCGAAACGGAGACAGGCCGCGAGGCCGTACCCGGAGGCGACATCGCCGGGACGGAAACCCGACAACATCCGAGATCACCCCCGAGGGACGCAGCCCAATCACATGAGAGACGCCCCTTTGGGGGGACCGGAGACAACCACGCCAGAGTAATGCAAGAGCTACGCCATAGAATGCAAGACTTAGAGCGCCGGTTAGCGGACAGAGAACGCGACCAGCGCACCCCAGAACAGAGTCACTCCCGTTCTCGCTCCAGGAGCCGCTCCCGGCGCACACCTAGCCCCCAGGTCGAGTCAGAAAGCACCGGGGAGAGAGGGCGCGCGAGAAGACGTCACGACCCTGTCATTTACGCCAGACGTGAAGGGCGGCGTACGACGAACCGGAGGGACGAAGACGCTCGTCGGGAGAACGACGATGGGAGAACGAATACCCGGGGACCCATGATAATAGGAGCCACCCCATTCCACTGCTCCATACTCGAGGTCCGGCTGCCAAAATATTTTGACAAGCCAACGGACATGAGGTATGATGGAACGCAGGACCCCCTGGAGCACCTAACGGCCTTCGAGGCCAGGATGAACTTAGAAGGAGTAGGAGATGAGGTAAGGTGTCGCGCCTTCCCGGTCACCCTGGCGGGACCTGCAATACGGTGGTTCAATAACCTCCCGCAGGGCTCGGTGACCCAATTCTCCGACATCAGCCATGCCTTCCTGGCTCAATTCACAACCAGGATCGCGAAAGCCAAGCACCCGATCAATTTTCTAGGGGTGACCCAAAGAGCCGGGGAGCCGACTAGGAAATATTTGGATCGTTTCAACGACGAGTGCCTGGAAATTGACGGTTTGACGGACTCGGTGGCGAGTTTATGTTTGACGAATGAGCTTCTGAATGAGGACTTCAGGAAGCACCTTACCACAAAGCCAGTCTGGACAATGCAGGAGATCTAGTGCGTGGCTAAGGAGTATATCAATGACGAGGAGGTCAGCTGGTGCATGAAATTGTGATCTCTGGTAATGGCTCCAAAAACTTGGTGCTCTAATCTCAATTCATAATTTGTCACAACTTCGATACAACTAACCAGCAAGTGCACTGGGTCGTCCAAGTAATAAACCTTACGTGAGTAAGGGTCGATCCCACGGAGATTGTCGGCTTGAAGCAAGCTATGGTCACCTTGTAAATCTCAGTCAGGAGGATATAAAATAATTATGGAGTTTTCAAAAATATATAATAAAATAAGGATAGAAATACTTATGTAAATCATTGGTGAGAATTTCAGATAAGCGCATAGAGATGCTTTCGTTCCTCTGAACCTCTGCTTTCCTGCTGCCTTCATCCAATCAATCCTACTCCTTTCCATGGCTGGCTTTATGTAAGGGCATCACCGTTGTCAATGGCTACATCCCATCCTCTTGTGAAAATGGTCCAAATGCTCTGTCACAGCACGACTAATCATCTGAGGTTCTCGATCATGCTGGAATAGGATTCACCCTCCTTTTGCGTCTGTCACTACGCCCAGCAATCGCGAGTTTGAAGTTCGTCACAGTCATTCAATCCCAGAGTCCTACTCGGAATACTACAGACAAGGTTTAGACTTTTCGGACTCTCATGAATGCCGCCATCAATCTAGCTTATGCCACAAAGATTCTGATTAAGAGATCTAAGAGATACTCATTCAATCTAAGGTAGAACGGAAGTGGTTGTCAGGCACGCGTTCATAAGGAATGATGATGATTGTCACGTTCATCACATTCAGGTTGAAGTGCAAATGAATATCTTAGAAGCGAAATAAGATGAACTGAATAGAGAAACAGTAGTACTTTGCATTAATCTTTGAGGAACAGCAGAGCTCCACACCTTAATCTATGGAGTGTAGAAACTCTACCGTTAAAAATACATAAGTGAAAGGTCCAGGCATGGCCGAATGGCCAGCCCCCATGATCTAAGAACTAGGCGTCCAAAGATGATCCGAAGATTTTTAATACAATAGTAAAAGGTCCTATTTATAATAAACTAGCTACTAGGGTTTACAGAAGTAAGTAATTGGTGCATAAATCCACTTCCGGGGCCCACTTGGTGTGTGCTTGGGCTGAGCTTGAAGTCTACACGTGGAGAGGTCATTCTTGGAGTTGAACGCCAGCTTTTGTGCCAGTTTGGGCGTTGAACTCCACTTTGCAACTTGTTTCTGGCGCTGGACGCCAGAATTGGGCAGAGAGCTGGCGTTGAACGCCAGTTTGCGTCATCTAAACTTGGGTAAAGTATGGACTATTATATATTTCTGGAAAGCCCTGGATCTCTACTTTCCAACGCAATTAAAAGCGCGCCAATTTGAGTTCTGTAGCTCTAGAAAATCCATTTTGAGTGCAGGGAGGTCAGAATCCAACAACATCAGCAGTCCTTCTTCAACCTCTGAATTTGATTTTTGCTCAAGTCCCTCAATTTCAGCCAGAAAATACCTGAAATAATAGAAAAACATACAAACTCATAGTAAAGTCCAGAAATGTGAATTTAACATAAAAACTAATGAAAACATCCCTAAAAGTAACTAGATTCTACTAAAAACATACTAAAAACAATGCCAAAAAGCGTATAAATTATCCGCTCATCATCAGCCGGGTCGTGGCTGCCAATAAACGGCAACCCCCCTACAACCAAACCAGGCACTACGATGTTGGAGAATGACAAAAGGAACGCACCAGGGATGGTGGCTCGAGCAAGACGACAAAACCATTTCCCCGAGTCGGGAAATTCACCAACTACACCCCCCTCGCGGCACCAATCACGGAGGTCTACCAACAGATAGCCGAGAAAGGGATACTATCGAGGCCACAACCTCTGAAGGACAGGATGAGGGGAAACAAAAGCCTCTACTGCGAATATCACAAGGGGTATGGGCACAAGACCCAAGACTGCTTCGACCTAAAGGATGTCCTGGAGCAAGCAATCAGGGACGGAAAGCTTGCCGACTTCTCCCACCTCATAAGGGAACCGAGGAGATGGAATCAGGATCACGAGGGTGAGGACAGGTCCCGGACGACAAGACGACGTCAAGAACCAGAGGGAGACGACCACGGTCTCATGGTGGTGAATGTAGTAACTGCAAGGAATTCCGCCCCGAGGTCAAAATCGGCGCAGAAGAAAGACGCCAAGGTCCTGGCAGTCTCCTCCTCATCTGCTAGGGGTTCCTAGGGACACCCATCCATCTCTTTCGGCCCTGAGGACCAATGGTTCGATGAAGTACCGAAAAGTCCTCCCATGGTTATCACGGCCAGAGTCGGAATCGGACTCGTCAAACGGATCCTAGTGGACACGGGGGCAGACTCGAACATCATGTTTCGCAACATCTTCGACGCCTTGGGACTGCGTGATGCCGACCTGGCGACCCACCAGCACGGTGTGGTAGGGTTGGGTGATCACTTCATCAAGCCAGATGGGATCATCTCACTACCGACCTCCCTTGGACAAGGACAGAGGCGAAGAACGGTAATGGCCGATTTTGTTGTCTTACGAGATTCCACTGCTTATAATATCATCCTGGGGAGAAAAACCATCAATGACCTTGGGGTAGCGATTGGCACGAAAATGCTCGTAATGAAGTTTGTTACCGATGACGGATCCGTAGGGTCCATCAGAAGAGACTTGGAAATGGCAGTCGCTTGCGACCACGCCAGTCTCTCTCTTAGGAAAAAAATCCAAAGAAGCATCAGGGGTTTTCCTTGCCGACCTGGATGCCAGGATAGATGACAAGCCCAGACCTGAGCCAGAAGGGGACTTGGAAAAATTTAGGGTCGGCGATGGGGACGAGAAGTTCGCGTTCATAAACAGAAACCTCCCCCATGAATTAAAAGAACCTTTGATGAAGATGATCAGAGCCAATGCCGACCTCTTCGCCTGGACACCAGCCGATATGCCAGGGATAGACCCCCAGCTCATGTCACACCATCTGGCCGTCAAGCCGGAGGCCAAGCCAGTGGCTCAGAAGAGGAGAAATATGTCACAAGAAAGGGCAGAGGAGGTGGCCAGGCAGACGGCCAGCCTCCTTGAAGCAGGGTTCATCCGAGAGCTGGACTATTCGACTTGGCTGTCAAACGTGGTTTTGGTGAAAAAACACAGTGGGAGGTGGAGAATGTGCGTGGACTACTCCGACCTCAACAAGGCATGTCCTAAGGATTGCTACCCCCTGCCCAACATTGACGCACTCGTCGATGCAGCAGCGGGGTACCAATACCTGAGCTTTATGGACGCCTACTCTGGGTACAATCAGATACCGATGCACCGACCCGACGAGGACAAAACGACGTTCATAACGCCAGGAGGGATCTATTGTTACAAGGTGATGCCGTTTGGTCTAAAAAACGCTGGCGCCACGTACCAAAGACTGATGAACAAGATATTCAATGAGCTCATAGGCAAGACAGTAGAATTCTACGTAGACGACATCCTCGCGAAAACCGCACGACCCGACGACCTCCTGAGAGACCTAGAGGGCGTGTTCGCCTCCCTCCGGCAGCACGGCATGAGGCTCAACCCGCTCAAGTGCGCCTTTGCCATGGAAGCTGGGAAGTTCCTAGGGTTCATGATCACCCAAAGAGGAGTAGAGGCCAACCCTGAGAAGTGCCAAGCGATTCTCCAGATGAAGAGCCCGTGTTGCATCAAAGACGTCCAGCGGCTGGCAGGAAGGCTGACGGCGTTATCCCGTTTCCTCGGCGCATCGGCAGCGAAAGCCCTGCCCTTCTTCAATCTAATGAAAAAGGGGATAGCATTTGAATGGACCCCAGCCTGCGAGGAAGCATTCAACCACTTCAAGAAAATCCTAGCAACGCCTCCGATGCTCGGAAAGCCCAAAGCCGGAGAGCCACGCTACCTCTACCTAGCAGTAACAGAGGAAGCACTTGCAGCAGTGCTCGTAAGAGAAGAAGGGAAAGCTCAGCAACCAATTTACTTCGTAAGCAGGGCCCTACAAGGAGCAGAGCTGAGGTACAGCAAACTGGAAAAACTGGCGCTGACACTCTTAACCTCCTCTCGAAGGTTGAGGCAATACTTCCAGGGTCACCGTGTAGTCATCAGAACGGATCAAGCGATCCGTCAAGTACTCCAAAAGCCTGATTTGGCTGGAAGGATGATGACCTGGGCCATTGATCTGTCCTAATATGACTTGCACTATGAGCCCCGGCACGCAATCAAGGCACAGGCAATGGCAGATTTCTTAGTAGAGGTAACGGGCGATCCTCCCGAAGAAACGGGCACACGGTGGAGACTCCACGTAGACGGGGCCTCCAACCAAACGTCCGGGGGAGCCGGGGTCATTTTGGAAAGCCCGGCGGGAGTCATTTACGAGAAATCGACCAAGTTTGAGTTTCCCGTGTTGAACAATCAAGCGGAATACGAAGCTCTCCTAGGGAGACTGACGCTAGCTCGAGAAGTCGGGGCAACGAGGCTGGAGGTATGCAGCGACTCTCAAGTCGTCACCTCGCAGGTAAACGGGAGCTATCAAGCCAGGGACCCCCTTCTACAAAAATATTTGGAAAAGGTAAAAGAATTTGCAAGAGAATTCCAAGAGATCACAGTCCGACACGTTCCGAGAGAAAGGAACACACGGGCAGACCTCCTGTCCAAACTTGCAAGCACGAAGCCGGGAGTAGGTAACCGGTCTCTCATCCAGGGCATGGTGAAGGAACCAACCGTCGCCCTCCATTTGACGGAGTCAAGCCCTTCCTGGATGGACCCCATCACAAACTTCCTGGAACTAGGCAAGTTACTTGACGATGAGAAGGCGACCAAAGCGTTGAGAAGGGAGGCAGCCAGATACGCAATCATACAAGGACAACTGTTCAGAAAGGGGCTCAGCCAACCCCTGTTGAAGTGCCTACATCCCGACCAAGCGGACTATGTACTTAGAGAAGTCCACGAGGGATGTTGCGGCCACCACATCGGGGGCAAAGCCCTAGCGAGGAAGCTCATCCGAGCTGGATATTACTGGCCATCAATGATGAAAGACTCCAGGGAGTTTGTCAGAAAGTGCGTAAAGTGTCAACAAAACGCCAACTTCCACAAGGCGCCGGCCTCCGAGCTGAGCCTGCTGACGTCTACACGACCTTTCGCTCAATGGGCAGTTGACCTTTTAGGACCTTTCCCGGTTGGCCCGGGACAAGTCAAATATCTTATAGTGGCCATCGACTACTACACCAAATGGATAGAGGCTGAACCACTGGCCAGCATATCCTCCTCCAACTGCAGGAAATTCATGTGGAGACAGGTGATAACCCGTTTCGGTATCCCGGAGGTCGTCATCTCGGACAATGGGACGCAATTCACTGACAAGAAGTTCACGGAGTTCCTCACCGGCCTAGGAATAAAACAAAAATTTTCCTCAGTGGAGCATCCCCAGACAAACGGACAAGTGGAGTCCGCAAACAAAGTAATCCTACTTGGCCTCAAGAAGCGCTTAGACAACAAGAAAGGCGCATGGGCCGATGAGCTGGCTTCGGTCCTCTGGTCCTACCGAACAACCGAACAAAGCTCTACGGGGGAAACCCCTTTTTGCCTAACGTACGGGGTCGACGCGGTGATACCCGTCGAAATCGGCAAACCAAGTCCACGGTTACTGCTCGCAGGGGTAGACGAAGCAGTAGAAAAGGACCTGGTAGAAGAGACCAGGGAGATAGCCCACTTGTCTGAGACAGCATTGAAACAAAGGATAGCTTTGCGCTACAACACTAAAGTCCTCAGAAGGGATTTTGAGGAAAAAGACCTCGTCCTACGATGCAACGACGTCGGTCTACCAACCCCAGGAGAAGGAAAACTGGCGGCGAATTGGGAAGGCCCCTACAGGATCAAAGAGGTGCTCGGTAAAGGCGCCTACAGGCTGGAAAGACTCGACGGCAAAGATATCCCGAGAACTTGGAACGCGGCTAACCTGAGGAGGTTTTATTCATAGCTTGGGCTCACCGACCAACCAACCCGATGAACTGGGTAGAGTTTTGATTTGATCAAATGTTAATTCCCAGTTATCTGTTTTTATCGAATGCCTTTTATGTTCATAAACATTGTCTAGATAACGACTAATTCTTACTTGTCCAAACTCTTCCATTTATTTTCTTTCAACGCGCACCCCACAAGGTCGCAATCGTAAACGGCAACCCGGGACTGATCACCCCGGGAGGCCAGCGGAACCACAGCCATATCAAACGGCTCCATAAATAGAACTGCAACAGTTCCAATCGAATTGCCAGCGCAAACGGAAAACCGGGCACAAGCAATAAGCCCGCCACGAAAAAACAATAACAAAAATAAAATGACAAGCAAAATAAACGGTAATAAGGACAAGTCGACCAAGCGACTAGTTAGCCATAAAAGTCACAAAGTCAGCCACAAAGTTACAACAAAAAGTTCAACAAGTCCACACCAAGCCAAAGTTAAAAGAGATCATTTCCTAGGCATGTCAACAATCTTGCCATCTTGGATCATCTTGAAGACCCCAATGGCCGCGTGTCGAAGTCGGGAGCCACGATCTTCACCTGGGCCTTCAGGGCGTCCTCAGTCATGGAGATCGCATTCTTCCCTTGCTCTTTGGTTGCTTTCAGCTTCTTCCTGAGCTCCTCGACCTCGGCTTTAGCGGCTTTAGCCGACAAAACGGCTTGGTCACGCTCTTTCTCCAAGATCGCCACCCGACCCTGAGCGGCGTTCAGCTGGCTCTCAAGAGTCATCTCCCGCTCAGCTAAACGGGCCACCGTCTCGTCGGAAGCCTTCAATTTCTCCTCGGCAGATGTCATTTTTTTCTCAGAAGCCTTGAGCTTCTCCCCATCTCGGACAACTGGCTCTGGAGCAGCTCAACTTGCACCTTAAAATCATTGTTTGCCTTGCCAGAGGATTCGAGCTTCCTCCGGAGAGCCTGCATTTCCGACAACTCGAACTCAGCCTTTTGAGCTATCACGGCCCCCCGGAGCAGAGTCCGGTACATCCATCTCGCCTGCCCAGCCAAGTCGGTTCCATGAAAATGCTCCTCCGTCCCGGGGATCAGCTGCGAGTCAATAAAATTTGTTGCATCAAAATTTCTTTCCATAATGGTAAGAGTCCCTTCTGGGCTGGCAGACGCCCTCCGCTTCCTAGGGGTGTGGACAAATTCCACATCGTCATCTTCCTGATGGGTAGAGGACGAATGCCCACCAACGACTACCTCGGGAAGGGGGGAAGGCTGCGCCCCTTCTGGGTTCTTCTCTGACATACCGGTATCCTGGGGAGAGGGCACAGCATGATCCTCCTTCTCCCTAGAAGGCCCCTCCGATTTCCCAGCATCTTTCTCTTCAGCCTTCTCTTCATCACTGTCCTCGAAGAAGGTCTTCATCAAATTCTCAAGCCCCGTTACTGAGGCAGACATCTCTACTGCAGCAAACAGACAAACACATCAGTCGCTAGATCAGGTGAAACAAGCAATGATAAACAGTACAAGCACAAGACAAAACCACTCACGGATATAGCTCCTAGCGGCCTCCCGTTCACCCATAAGGAGATGGGGGTTTACGAGGTTCTTCCCAAAGAGATCAAACAACACATCGGCTATTTTTTTATCTACGGGGGACATCCCTTTATACGTCACCTTAATAAAAGAGTTAGACCCCGCCTCGAAACTCTAGTACGTCGGGATGAGGCGTTCCCCCTCCAACGACAGCCAAAACGGATGGCGACCTTTAACGGGGCGAACCTTGAAAAATTTGTCCTTAAATCCGTGATAGGAATCCTCAAACAAACCAAACACCCACTGACCTTGGGCAGATCGGAAGGACAGGAACCCTTTCCTCGCCTTCCCTTGCTTAGAGGGGTTAGTAAGGGTGTAGAAGAAGAGGAAGACATCCACCGACACCGGCAGCTCGAGATACTCGCAAACCATCTCGAAACAGCGAATAGAAGCCCAGCTGTTCGGATGGAGCCGTGACGGCGACACGGATATACGATTAAGGAGCGCCATCTGGAAGTCGGAAAACAGTATCCGGACGCCTACCTGGGTGAACATGGCTTTATAAAACCAAATCCAATTGGCAACCCGGGGAGCGTGAAAGTTGATCTCATGCAGTCGCTCACTGGGGGCGGGGACGATGGTCTCGTAATTGAGCTCCTCGTCTGTGCCACCACAGAGATACCCGGCTTGCCGGAAATCTGTCAGTTCCTCCAGATCCATTTGATTCGGAGAATCCTTCACATCGGAGGTCACCCAGGCGTACGGGTCGTAGTTAGTGGTAGAAGGAGAAGCCCGAGCAACAACGCGAGGCATACCTACAAGCGGGGTACCACTCCGTTAGACTATGAGATCGGGAGCCCGAAAAAACGCCCAGAGACTATGTTCATCCTACTGAACGGTCAAAATCAGGCATGAACCAAGCTACACCTATCAAGAAAGCCACCTAGAAACCTACCCTGGAATGGTACCCCTCCCCTAACTCATCTACTTAAACACTGGAAGGTCATCCAGCAACAAAAACCAAGCGGAGCAGCGAAAGCATGCAGTAAACACAAACAATAAACATACAGCAATAAGGCGCAGGTAAAGCACGAGAAAACGAGGAGCGAGAATTACCTGAATCGGTTGAAGAAACTTGAGAGTGAAAGAAGAGGCACAGGGATGCTCGAACAAGAAGCTTTGGATGTTAGGAAAAGAAGAAAATGGGAATAGCAAGAATGGGAGAAAAAGAAAGAAGAAACTGTGAAACTGTTTAAAAACCGCTACACGAAGCGCGAAAAAGACCAGGGGTAAAATAGTCTTTGCGCGCGGGGTTTTTGCAACCCATTATGAGCATTTAATGCTCAGCGCGAAGAACGAAGCAATGAACGGTCACCTCAACAACCAAGAGACACGCGCGCAGCAGGCACGTCTCCCCCACGACCAGACGACCCGGCGACAACACACGAACGAAGAAGTCACGCGCCACCAATATCTCACAATCATTACTGGCGCGTCAGGGGCACTGTTACAGCCTGGCCCAAACCAATTACGGGCCGGCCCGACCCGAGCACTACTCGACCCGAGCGGTCGTGGGCAAAGTGCTTCTCTGCTGACCCGGACACGCGTCCTGGACATGCGTCCCTGACAGCTTCTCCACAGCTGTGCAGGAGAGGCCTTGGAAAAGGTGGGCCTGCCCTAGCGGGGCCCACCTCTAACATAGTATATATGGGGAAGGACCTACCCTTACCCCAAGGTACGTCATAAATCACATCACCCTCTCCGCCTGCACATTTACTGACAAGAGCATCGGAGTGTCTTTGCAGGTGGCACCCCCCCCCCCTTTTCTTACGTGGAGTACTCGGGACCTTGCACATCTCTGGCCGACAGTCCACGACCTGACGAGCCCCTACCATCTCCCAGGATCTTCACCCGAACCGACCGGTAACCGACTTACCGAACAAATTAACACAAAAAGTTTAAAATGGATTAAAGAGGAGGTTTTTAAAAATTAGAACTTAGAAAAGAGGAGAATGTACATTTATAAAATAGAAGGGAAGCGAGTGTCATTTTAACATCTTACAAGAGAGGGGAGTGGAATTTTCTCTTAATTTTTTGTTCAAAAATAAAGACTTTTTTATTAACATTCTTATTATTAACAAAAACATTATGAATAGCCGATACTTATTATTGATACGGTGTGCCTCTGATAAATTATTATGCTGATCCAAGTGTTATGGTTGTTCTTATCATTATCTTTTTAGTTCTATTATTATTATTATTATTATTATTATTATTATTAAAAGACTGAAACCAATTTTTCCATACTAATTCAATTGCAATTGCCAAAGGTGAAATCAAATACTTCAGTGGTGCCCAAATTCTATTTCTCCCTCGCGTCACTCCACTGGACCCTAACTGCCAGCCGTGACTCCCATAGCCTCAAGCCGTCGAAGCCCTCGCCTGAAAGGGATTGACCTCCTGCTGTTGTCGCCTGTCGCAGCTCTCGGCTTTTGAAGCCCGGACCTGTCCTCGTCGTCGTCAGTCTAGAGCTGCTGCTGGCCCGTCTTCTCTTCTCGGGTAAGCATTCGTTCCATTATGTTTTATTCATATATTCTGACTGAAGCTTTTACCTGGACCTAGCAACATGCATGGCTATATAATTTGCTTTTAGATGACCCAGGGGTATAGCTCATGAAACTGCTTGGTAGTTGTGGCATTTTTCTTTCTTGGCCAAGTTGTGACTTTGCCGGCACTAATTTCGTTTACATGACATTCTTCGAAAATGTTCGTATTGCGCCTCATATGTGGCTGCAGGATCACTTTGATTCATAAATGAAAGTGATGTTTATGGCTAGCTTTGAACACCCCACCCTCAAAGGGTCACTTTCCACTCCCTGCCTTCCTCTGCTCTTGATGAAATTCAGAGGACCTTAGAGGACTTATATTTTATAAAATTATTTGATGAAAACTTTAGAGGACTTGTATTTTTTTTAGAAATAGGATTAACTATTATGATGTTAATTTCATTTTTCATCCTCGTTAGTCTAGATGCACTACCATTGATGTATGTAGTAAGCGATATTCTCTAGGAGCTAAAATTACAATAGAAAGAAATAAGGAAAGTAACACATCATAGTCTGCCTAACAATAAGATTTGAAACTTTATTGCATTAAAAAATAAGAATAAAATGCCTCATAAGCTACTTGAGATTAGAAATCAGAAAAACATACTATGGACCATGACTATTTGTACAATTTTTTGTTTGCTTGTTGGTGTCAGGAGTTTGAGATGGCTTGGAAAGGTCGTTACATGAAAAAGGCAAAGTTGGAACCAGGAATTCAGCAACCTCAAACGGGAGCGAATACGGCTTCAGCTTCCCACCACGATGACTCTCAAATCTCCCCCGGCCACTGGTGATAGTGTCTTCACACCCGTTCTGTCCACCGCACAGCGAACGAAGGCCTGCTCCACAAACGAGCACAGATAGTGCCCAGAACTCGCTGCCAGGAGACGTAAACTTAGGCGCTAATGCGAATGAGGTAGATTCTCTTGAGGAAGAAGTCGATGACTGATGAGCGGATAATTTATACGCTTTTTGGCATTGTTTTTAGGCAGTTTTTAGTATGTTTTAGTTACTTTTTATTATATTTTTATTAGTTTTTAAATAAAAATCATATTCCAGGACTTTACTATGAGCCTGTGTGTGTTTTTCTGTGATTTCAGGTATTTTCTAGCTGAAATTGAGGGACCTGATTCAGAAGCTTAAAAAGGACTGCAGAAGCTGTTGATTCTGACCTCCCTGCACTTGAAATGTATTTTTTGGAGCTACAGATATCCAATTGATGCGCTATCAATTGCATTGGAAAGTAGAAATCTTGGGCTTTCCAGCAATATATAATAGTCTATACTTGGCCCGAGATTTGGTAGCACAAACTGGCTTTTAAACGCCAGCTCCTTACCCTTTTCTGGCGTTAAACGCCAGAACTGGCATAAAAGTTGGAGTTAAACGTCCAAACTGGCACAAAAGTTGGAGTTCAACGCCAGGAATAGCCTCTACACGTGAAAGCTTCAATGCTCAGCCCAAACACACACCAAGTGGACCCCGGAAGTGGATTTCTGCACTATCTATATTAGCTTACTCATTTTCTGTAAACATAGGTTACTAGTTTAGTATAAAAATCACTTTTAGAGATTCATTTTACGGCTCATGACATTTTTTACATCTGAATTTTGTATCTTCTACGGCATGGGTCTCTAAACTCCATGGTTGGAGGTGAGGAGCTCTGCTGTGTCTCGATGGATTAATGCAAATTATTACTGTTTTCTATTCAATCACGCTTGTTTCTATTCTAAGATATTCGCTTGCACTTTAACATGATGAATGTGATGATCCATGATACTCATCATCATTCTCAACCTATGAACGCGTGCTTGACAACCACTTTCGTTCTACCTTAGATTGAGTGTGTATCTCTTGGGTTCCTGGTTCACGCGTTTGATTGCATCTCCTGACAACAGAGCATTCAAATCTGTGAGACCAGAGTCTTCGTGGTATAAGATAGAATCAATTGGTAGCATCCTTGAGATCCGGAAAGTCTAAACCTTGTCTGTGGTATTCCGAGTAGGATCCGGGAAGGGATGACTGTGACGAGCTTCAAACTCGCGAGCGTTGGGCGTAGTGACAGACGCAAAAGGATCAATGGATCCTATTCCAACATGAGTGAGAACCGACAGATGATTAGTCGTGCGGTGACAGCACATTTGGACCATTTTCACTGAGAGGACGGATGGTAGCCATTGACAACGGTGATCCACCAACATACAGCTTGCCATGGAAGGAGCCTTGCGTGTGTGAAGAAGAAGACTGTAGAAAAGCAAAGATTCAGAAGACAGAGCATCTCCAAAACCTCAACCTGTTCTCTATTACTGCATAACAAGTATTAATTAATCCATGTTCTTTTACTCATTCCAATTAAAATTGAGAATTATTATTGATATCGTGACTAAGATTTACAAGATAACCATTGCTTGCTCTGAGCCGACAATCTTCGAAGGATCGACCCTTACTCACGTAAGGTATTACTTGGACGACCCAGTGCACTTGCTGGTTAGTTGTGTGGAATTGCAAAAGTGTGTTTGTGATTTCGTGCACCAAGTTTTTGGCGCCATTGCCGGCGATTGTTCGAGTTTGGACAACTGACGGTTTATTTTGTTGCTTAGATTAGGAGAAATTTTTCTTTTTGGTTTAGAGTCTTCTATTATTGTTTTTTGTTAAAATTTTAAAATTCTTATTTTATTTTTCTTAATTATTTTTGAAAATTTTCAAAACCAATAATTTCATGATTTAGTCATCTGTTTGAGTTTAGTTTCATATTTTAAGTTTGGTGTCAATTGCATAATTTTATTTTTCTTTCTTTTTTTTGAATCATTAGTGCGCAGAGTATAAAAATTTTTAAGTTTGGTGTCCTTTGTGTTTTTGTTTTCTTAAAAATTTTTCAAAAGTTGCTCTCGGTGTTCGTCTTGATATTCAAAGTTTTCCTGTTTGTTTCCTTTATTTTGATCTAAAAATTTTAAGTTTGGTGTCGTTTTCACTGTTTTTCTCTTTCTTCATTAAATTCAAAAATATCTTTTCTCTTTAATTTAACTGATTTTCGAATTCTCCCTTTAAAAATTCAGATTTTTATTTTAAAACTTCTTATTTTATCTTATCTTAGTTTTGGCATTTCAAAATTCAAATATTTTTCAAAAATCATATCCAAGGTTTTTCAAATTTTCTTAATTAATCAATTATTTTAGTTTTCGAAACTTTCACTTTATTTTTTATTTATTTTATTTTATTTTATTTGGTTGCTTTTAATTAAATAAATAAAAATAAAAATATAATTTATTTGCAATTCATATCTATTCCCTTTTCTCCATCATGGACATAAGTGGAAATGAACAGTCCAGAAGGACTCTGGGGTCATATGCTAACCCCATTACCGCTGCATACGGGAGTAGTATCTGTATACCTCCCATCAAAGTAAGCAGTTTTGAGCTAAATCCTCAGCTAATTGTCATGGTGTAGCAAAATTTTCAGTATTCCGGTCTTCCACAGGAAGAACCTACTGAGTTTCTGGCACAGTTCTTGCAAATTGCTGACACAGTACGTGACAAGGAAGTAGACCAGGATGTCTACAAATTATTACTGTTTTCATTTGCTGTAAAAGATCAAGCTAAGAGGTTGTTAAATAACCAACCCATAGCAAGCATAAGAACATGGAAACAGTTATCAGACAAATTCCTGAACCAATACTTCCCTCCAAAAAGGATGACCCAGCTAAGGCTGGACATCCAAGGCTTTAAATAAGAGGATGATGAATCTCTTTATAACGCCTGGGAGAGGTACAGATAGATGCTAAGGAAATGCCCCTCTGAAATGTTTTCAGAGTAGGTGCAGTTAGACATCTTTTATTACGGGCTTATAGAAAAAGCTCAGATGTCTCTAGACCACTCAGCTGGTGGATCTATACACATGAGAAAGACAATTGAAGAGGCTCAAAAACTCATTGATATAGTTGCTAGAAATCAACATCTGTACTCAAGCAGTGAGTCCTCCATGAAAAAAGAGGCTAAGGCAGTATCTACCGAATTTAGTCCTCAAGAACAAGTTGCTAAACTCAATCAGCAATTGCTTATTATAACAAAATAGTTCGCATAATTCAAGGAGATGCTCCAAGACACTAAAAATACTAATCAGAATATGGAAGAACAATTGGATCAGGCAAGACAGCAGCTATCTAAACAGATAACAGAAGAATGCCAAGCTGTTCAATTAAGGAGTGGAAAGACATTGAATAATTCAGCTCAAGGTAGCAGAAAGCCAAGAAAGGAACAACTAACAGAGGATGACTAAACCACTGCTCAAAATCCCTCTAAGGACAGTAAGAGCCCAGAGAGGAATACTTCTGGCGTTCAAACGCCAGAAAAGGGTGAAAAATTGGCATCAAACGCCCAGTGGATGCCCACTTCCGGCGTTCAAACGCCAGAAAATGGTGAAAAACTGGCGTTAAACGCCCATTCCATGCCTAGTTCTGGCGTTCAAATGCCAGAAAAGGGTGGAAAATTGGCATTAAACGCCCATCCAACCCCTAATCCTGGTGTTCTAACGCTAGTGAGGGATCAGACACCTGCAAGTGCTGATTGTAACCTTCCTAAGAAGGCTTCTCAACATGCCTTTGTAGGAAATAAACCTACAGCAACTAAGGTTGAAGAATATAAAGCCAAAATGCCTTATCCTCAGAAACTCCGCCAAGTGGAACAGGATAAACAATTTGCCCGCTTTACAGACTATCTCAGGACTCTTGAAATAAAGATCCCGTTTGCAGAGGCAGTTGAGCAAATACCCTCTTATACTAAGTTCATGAAAGAGATCTTAAGTCATAAGAAGGATTGGAGAGAAACTAAAAAAGTTTTCCTCACTGAAGAATGCAGTGCAGTCATTCTGAAAAGCTTACCAGAGAAGCTTAAAGACCCCAGAAGCTTTATGATACCATGTACATTAGAGGGTGCTTGCACTAAAACAGCTCTATGTGACCTTGGAGCAAGTATCAACCTAATCCCTGCATCCACTATCAAAAAGCTTGGCTTGACTGAAGAGGTCAAACCAACCCGGATATGTCTTCAACTTGCTGATGGCTCCATTAAATATCCATCAGGCATAATTGAGGACATGATTGTCAAGGTTGGGCCTTTTGCCTTTCCCACTGACTTTGTAGTACTGGAAATGGAGGAGCACAAGAGTGCAACTCTCATTCTAGGAAGACCCTTCCTAGCAACTGGACGAACTCTCATTGATGTCCAAAAAGGGGAAGTGACCCTGAGAGTCAATGAGGATGAGTTCAAGTTAAACACTGTCAAAGCTATGCAGCATCCAGACACATCAAATGACTGCATGAGCGTTGATATTATTGACTCCTTGGTGGAAGAGATCAATATAACTGAGAGTCTCGAATCAGAGTTAGAGGACATCTTTAAAGATGTTCAGCCTGATCTGGAAGAACCAGAGGAAACAGAAAAGCCTCTGAAAATTCTTCAGGAAGAGGATAAGCCTCCTAAACCCGAGCTCAAACCACTACCACCATCCCTGAAATATGCGTTTCTGGGAGAGAATGGCATGCACAAGATCCTATTAGAGGATGATGCTAAGCCAGTGGTCCAACCACAAAGGTGGCTGAATTCAGCCATGAAGGAAGTGGTACAGAAAGAGGTCACTAAATTACTAGAGGTTGGGATTATTTATCTTATTTCTGATAGCCCCTGGGTAAGCCCTGTCCAAGTTATACCCAAAAAGGGAGGCATGACAGTGATTCACAATGAAAAGAATGAACTGGTTCCTACAAGAACAGTTACAGGGTGGTGTATGTGTATTAACTACAGAAGGCTCAATACAGCCACCAGAAAAGATCATTTTCCTTTACCATTCATAGACCAGATGCTAGAAAGACTAGCAGGTCATGACTATTACTGCTTTTTGGATGGCTATTCAGGTTATAACCAAATTGCAGTAGATCCTCAGGATCAAGAGAAAATAGCATTCACATGTCCATCTGGAGTATTTGCCTACAGAAGGATGCCTTTTGGTCTATGTAATACACCTGCAACCTTTCAGAGATGCATGCTCTCTATTTTCTTTGATATGGTGGAAAAATTTCTGGAAGTCTTCAGGGATGACTTCTCAGTATTTGGAGACTCATTCAGCTCCTGTCTTGATCATCTAGCACTTGTTTTGAAAAGGTGCCAAGAGACTAACCTGGTTTTAAACTGGGAAAAATGTCACTTTATGGTGACTGAAGGAATTGTCCTTGGGCATAAAATTTCGAACAAAGGAATAGAAGTGGATCAAGCTAAGGCAGAGGTAATTGAAAAATTACCACCTCCCACCAATGTTAAGGCAATCAAAAGCTTTCTGGGACATGTAGGATTCTACAGGAGGTTTATAAAGGATTTTTCAAAAATCGCAAAATCTCTGAGTAATCTGCTAGCTGCTGATACACCATTTGTCTTTGATACAGAGTGTTTGCAGGCCTTTGAGACTCTGAAGGCTAAGTTGGTCACAGCACCTGTCATTTCTGCACCAGACTGGACATTACCATTCGAATTAATGTGTGATGCCAGTGACCATGCTATAGGTGCAGTATTGGGACAAAGGCATAACAAGCTTCTGCACGTCATTTACTATGCCAGCCGTGTTCTAAATGATGCCCAGAAGAACTACACAACCACAGAAAAAGAGCTGCTTGGAGTGGTTTATGCCATTGACAAGTTTAGATCATATTTAGTAGGATCAAAAGTGATTGTGTACACTGACCATGCTGCTCTTAAATATCTACTCACAAAGCAGGATTCAAAACCCAAGCTCATAAAATGGGTGTTGCTTCTACAAGAGTTCGATATAGAAATAAGAGACAGAAAAGGGACAGAGAACCAGGTAGCTGATCACCTGTCCCGTATAAAACCAGTAGCAGGGGCGTCCCTCCCTCCTACTGAGATCTCTGAGACCTTTCCGGATGAGCAACTCTTTGCCATTCAGGAAGTACCATGGTTTGCAGACATTGCAAACTATAAAGCCGTGAGATTCATACCCAAAGAGTACAGTAGACAGCAAACGAAAAAATTAATTTCTGATGTAAAGTACTACTTGTGGGATGAACTATATCCCTTCAAGAGATGTGCAGATGGAATGATCCGCAGATGCGTTCCTAGAGAAGAGGCACAGAAGATCCTATGGCATTGCCATGGATCACAATATGGAGGACATTTCGGAGGTGAGCGAACAGCCACAAAAGTTCTCCAATGTGGCTTCTACTGGCCTACCCTCTATAGAGACTTGATAAACTACTATTTTATGATTTATCTTGTGCTCAATTGAGTGGATTTTATCAATCTTTCATACACTTATTCATATGATTTGCATGAGTTTACGTTTTCCTTCCTAATTTTGTGCTATGATTGAAAACATGCTTCTTTGGTCTTAATTTTGATATGTTTAATCTTCTCTTATTACCATTTGATATCTTGATATGTGTGTTAAGTATTTTTAGAGATTACAGGGCAGGAATGGCTTAGAGGAGGGAAAGGAAGCATGCAAAAGTGGAAGGAATACAAGAAGTTGAAGGAACTGCAAAGCTGTCAGCCTGACCCTATCGCACTAAAATGATCATAACTTGAGCTACAGAGGTCCAAATGATGCGGTTTTAGTTGCGTTAGAAAGCTAACATCCGGGGCTTCGATTTGATATATAATTTGCCATAGTTTCCCTGATGATAAGTGACGCGAACGCGTGATCCACGTGGACGCATCGCAGTGGCGAAAAACCAGCGTGTTTGAATTCGAAACCAGTGAATTCTGGGCTGTTTCTGACCCAGTTCTCGGCCCAGAAAACACAGATTAGAGGCTATAAAGTGGGAGAATGTATCTATTCATCACACAACTCATATACATTCATATTCACATAGTTTTAGAATTAGATGTAGTTTTTAGAGAGAGATGTTCTCTCCTCTCTCTTAGGATTATGATTTAGGATTTCAACTTCTTCTCAGGTTCAATATTCCTTTTATATTTTTATTTATTCTAATGCTTTTATTCGTATCTGACTCATGTTACCAATTTGGCTTATGAATTCTTCGTATTTAGATTTGAATGTTTTATTTAATATAATTTGAGGTATTTCAGATTTGACTTTGCTTTGCTTTATTTATATGAATGCTTTTAATTTAATTTAGATATTTTCTCCCTTTTAGTTCTGGTTAAGTAATTGGTGACGCTTGAGTTATCAAATAAAGTAGTGGTTGAAATTGGGAGTTGCTGATTAATTTGAGTTCCAATAACTCTAGCCTTTCCAAAGGAAAGACTAGGACTTGAGGATGAAATTAATTAGTCCACTTGACTTAACTAAGTGGGATTAAAACACAATTCTCATCACCATTGATAAGGATAACTAGGATAGGAATTCCAGTTCTCATACCTTGCCAAGAGTTTTATTAATTATTAATTTATTTTTCTTGTCAATTAAATTACTTGTTCAAACCTTTTAAAAACCCAAAATTCTACCTTTTCCAAAGCTAATAATAAGTCATGCCTCCCTGCAATTCCTTGAGAAGACGACCCGAGGTTTAAATACTCGGTTATCAATTTTATTGGGTTTGCTTAAGTGACAAACAAAACTTTTGTAAGGAAGAAATTCTTGTCGGTCTAGAAGCTATACTTACAACGGAAATTTATTTTTAGAAAATTCTAGATCGCGCGAGAGTTTCGCTCTTTCAAGACTCCCGAGAGTTTGTACGTAACTGTGACAGTTGCCAGAGAGCTGGTAATCTGCCTCATGGTTACGCCATGCCTCAGCAAGGGATCTTAGAGATTGAGTTATTTGATGTATGGGGTATTGACTTCATGGGGCCTTTCCCACCATCATACTCAAACACTTACATTCTGGTGGCAGTAGACTATGTATCTAAATGGGTAGAGGCAATTGCCAAACCCACTAATGATACTAAGACAGTACTGAAGTTCTTCCAGAAGCATATCTTCAGCAGATTTGGTGTCCGTAGAATACTAATCAGTGATGGAGGGACTCAATTCTGCAATAAACAGCTTGACTCTGCTCTGATCCGATATGGAATTAACCACAAAGTGGCAACTCCATATCATCCACAGACAAATGGGCAGGCTGAAGTCTCAAATAGAGAACTAAAACGAATCCTGGAATGGACTGTAAGTACCTGTAGAAAGGATTGGGCAAGGAGTCTGGATGATGCTCTATGGGCATACAGAACTGCATTTAAAATGCCTATAGGGACCTCTCCATACCAGCTTGTGTATGAAAAAGCCTGTCACCTGCCAGTGGAACTGGAACACAAGGCCTACTGGGCAACCAAATTCCTAAACCTTGATGCCATGTTAGCTAGAGAGAAAAGATTGCTCCAGTTGAATGAGCTAGAGGAATTCAGACTCAATGCTTTTGAAAATGCAAAAATTTACAAGGAGAAAGCAAAAAGATAGCATGACAAGAAACTGTCATCCAGAGTCTTTGAGCCAGGACAGAAGGTTCTGCTGTTTAACTCTAGGCTCATATTATTCCCTGCGAAATTAAAATCCCGGTGGAGGGGACCATATGTGATTACAAGTGTGTCACCATATGGATATGTAGAGCTTCAGGATATTGACTCTGACAAAAAGTTCATTGTTAATGGACAGAGAGTAAAGCATTATCTTGAAAGCAATGTTGAGCAAGAATGCTCAAAACTGAGACTAGATTAAAGCTCAATAAAGTCTAGCTAAAGACAATAAAGAAGCGCTTGCTGGGAGGCAACCCAGCCATTAGCAAAGTTTATTTGTTATTTAAATAATAATTATATGAGTTTGATATAAATTATCTTCAAGGTTAATTATCAATTGCAGGAGTTTATAGAGTTACAGAAGGATTCAGAGCAGAAAGCAGAGAAAAGGAGCTCACGGGCACGAAAACACCAGTAAGGGGTACTTTGGGCGTTAAACGCCAGAATGGGTACCATTCTGGGCGTTTAACGCTAGAATGGGTACCATTCTGGGGGTTTAACGCCAGTAAAGATACCATTCTGGGTGTTTAACGCTAGAGTTGCAGCATCCTGGGCGTTTAGAAAAATGCCCAGTGATAAAAGATTTCTGGCGTTTAACGCCAGCCAGAGTACCTGGCTGGGCGTTAAACGCCCACAATGGCCAACATATGGGCGTTAAACGCCAGAATAGATACCATTCTGGGCGTTTAACACCAGAAAAGGCAAGGGGAGGAGATTTTGTTTTCACTTCAAGTTTTTTCAAACTTTCATGTTTTAATTCATAATTTTCTACATAAACATGTTACAAATTTTCATCACTCACAATCCAACTTCAAAAATTTATAAATTTTTAAATCACTTTTCAATTTTCTTTCAAATCCTTTCCAAATCTTTTTTCAAAAACTTATTTATCTTTTCAATCCCTTTCCAAATTTTTTCCAACTCATCATATCTTCTTTTAATTCTTAGATGCATCAACAAATTTTCAGATTTAACTTCTTTATATCTTTTTCATATCTTTTGAATTTTAAAATCTCATCTTTTTCATATCATGATTCATTTTTTTACCAATCATATCTTTCTATCATATCTTTGGTATACAGGAAAGGTGAAAAATAGGAATGGGGTTGGAATAATTGTGGATAAGCAGTGGAAGAAGGACGTAGTGGATGTCAAAAGGGTGGGAGATCGGATCATCTCTATCAAACTTGTGGTGGAGAGAGGTGCTTTCCATGTGATTAGCGCCTATGCACCGCAAGTGGGTTCGGACGAACAACACAAGATAAGGTTGTGGGAGGATCTAGAGAGTTTGGTTCAAGGCATACCTTTGGGAGACAAGATTTTCTTAGGAGGAGATTTAAATGGCCATGTTGGGAGAGAAGTGACTGGATATGGGAGTATTCACGGAGGCCATGGTTTCGGGACGATCAATGCCGAGGGTAAAACTATTTTGGACTTTTCCTCAACCCTTGATCTTCTCATTGCAAATACATGTTTTAAAAAGAGAGACGAACATCTTATAACCTATAAGAGTGGCATGACAAGCTCTCAAATCGACTTCTTCTTGTTGAGGAGAGTCGACCGAAAATTTTGCATTAACTGTAAAATTATCCCAGGAGAGAGTTTGACAACACAACATAGGGTGCTCGTCATGGATTTTCGCGTTGAGCAAAAGTTGAGGAAAAGACATCATACGAAGAACCCAAGGACGAGGTGGTGGCGGATGAAAGGTGAGGAACAAAGAAGCTTCCTAAGACGGGTAGGAGAAGAGGCAAAGTGGGATGGGAACGGAAGCGCGGAAGAGATGTGGAGGGAGATGGCAGAAGTTATTAGAAGAACAGCAAAAGAATGTTTTGGTGAATCTAAAGGAATAGGACCAAGAGACAAGGAGTCCTGGTGGTGGAATGCGAGTATACAAGAAAAGATAAAGACAAAAAGGGAATGCTTTAAAGAGTGGTCTTTATGCCGCAATGCAGATAACTGGGAAAAATATAAGGCGGCTAAGAAAGAGACAAAAGTGGCTGTAAGTGAAGCAAGAACAAGAGCATATGAGGGTCTCTACCAGTCTTTGGGCACGAAAGAAGGAGAAAAAGGTATATATAGAATCGCAAAGAGCCGGGAAAGAAGAACGAGAGATTTGGATCAGGTTAAGTGCATAAAGGATAAGGATGGAGAGGTGTTGGCTCAAGAGGAGAAGATTAATGAAAGGTGGAAGAGCTACTTCTACGAGTTATTTAATGAGGGACAGAAGACTCTTCCGAGCCTTGGTCGATTATGCACAAGGGAAGAAGATCAAAACTTTGACTACTATCGAAGAATCCGAGACTTCGAGGTAAAAGAGGCTCTAAAGCAGATGAAAATTGGCAGGGCAGTAGGACCTGATAATATCCCGATTGAGGTTTGGAAGGGTCTTGGAGAAAAAGGAATCAACTGGTTAACCAAGCTCTTTAATGAGATTTTAAGGTCAAAGAAGATGCCTGATGAGTGGAGAAAGAGCACCTTGGTACCTATCTACAAGAATAAGGGGGATATACAAAGTTGCGGAAACTATAGAAGGATTAAGCTTATGAGTCATACTATGAAGTTATGGGAAAGGGTGATAGAACGGAGGTTGAGAAAAGAGACACAAGTAACAGAGAACCAATTTGGATTTATGCCAGGCAGATCCACCACTGAAGCGATATACCTATTAAGAAGGATGATGGAGAGGTATCGTAGTAATAAAAGGGATCTACATATGGTGTTTATTGATTTGGAAAAAGCGTATGATAGGGTACCAAGGGAGGTCTTATGGAAGGTCTTAGAAAAGAGGAGAGTAAGGATCGCATATATTCGGGCAATTAAAGACATGTATGATAGGGCCACAACTAGTGTGAAGACTCAAGGTGGTGTGACAGAGGAATTCCCTATTGGTATAGGATTACACCAGGGATCATCCTTAAGTCCATACCTTTTCACATTAGTCTTGGAAGTACTTACAGAGCACATCCAAGAGCCTGTGCCATGGTGCATGCTTTTTGCCGATGATATCGTCCTTATGGGAGAGTCAAGGGAAGACCTAAATAAGAAGTTGGAGTTATGGAGAGAAGCTCTAGAAGTATATGGTCTGCGCATAAGCCGTAGTAAGACGGAATATATGGAATGTAAATTCAGTTTGAGAAGGGAAAACCCCAATATAGAGGTGAAGATTGGAGAAAACATCCTACAAAAAGTTAAAAGTTTTAAGTATCTTGGGTGCATCATACAGGATAATGGAGAGATTAAACAGGATGTAAATCATAGGATCCAAGCAGGTTGGTCAAAATGGCGGAGTGCATCTGGTTTTATATGCGACAAAAAGGTGCCTTTAAAACTTAAAGGTAAATTCTATCGCACCGCTATAAGACCGGCTATGTTGTATGGTACGGAGTGTTGGGCGGCTAAAGGGGAGCACGAACATAAGCTGAGTGTGGCAGAGATGAAGATGTTGAGATGGATGAGTGGCCATACGCGATTGGATAAAATAAGGAATGAAGATATAAGGGAGAGAGTTGGAATAGCACCCATTGTGGAAAAGATGGTTGAATCGCGTCTCAGGTGGTTTGGACATGTGAGAAGAAGACCGATAGAACATCCAGTCAGGAGGGTAGATGAGATGGAAGATGGACAAAGGGCGAAAGGTAGAGGAAGACCTAAGAAGACCATCCATGAGGTGGTCAAACGAGATCTACATGTAAACGGTCTCTCTGTAGACATGATACATGACAGAGCACAATGGCGTCGTTTGATTCATGTAGCCGACCCCACTTAGTGGGACAAGGCTTTGTTGTTGTTGTTGTATATCTTTCTATCATATCTTTTTCAAAATTTTTGAAACCCCACCCCTCCACCTTTAAATATACGTTCGGCCACCCCCTCTCCTCTACAACTCGAATTTGACTCTCCTCATATTCATCTCCTTTCCTTTCTTTTGCTTGAGGACAAGCAAACTTCTAAGTTTGGTGTATTTTTCCGTGATCACCGAGCTAAGACTCACTAAGATCATGGCTCCTAAGGGAAAACAAACTACTTCAAGAGGCAAGAAAGAGAATACTCCAAAGCCAGTTTGGAATCAAGAGAGGTTCCTAACCAAAGAACATGCAGACCATTACCACAAAATAATGGGTTTGAGGTCAGTGATCCCGGAAGTTAAATTCGATCTGAAAGAAGACGAATATCCGGAGATCCAAGAGCAGATTCGAAATAGAGGCTGGAAAATTCTAGCTAATCCTGAGATAAAGGTGGGAAGAAACATGGTTCAGGAATTCTACTCAAATCTGTGGCTGACAGATAAGCAGAGAATGACTGGATCTGCCTTCCATACCTTCCAAACCATGATTAGAGGGAGGATTATTTACTTCCATCTTGACAAAATAAGAGAGGTCTTCAAGCTACCTCAACTGCAAGATGATCCAGAATCCTTTAATAGGAGAATGGTGAGAATGGATAAACAGTTAGACCAAGTTCTAGAGGACATATGCCTCCCTAGAACTAAGTGGATAACCAACTCAAAAGGTTTCCCAAACCAACTCAAGAAAGGAGATCTCAAACCAGTTGCTAGGGGCTGGCTGGACTTCATTGGGCATTCTATATTGCCCACTAGCAACCGCTCTGAGGTCACTGTCAAAAGAGCAGTGATGATTCATTGCATTATGCTGGGAAACGAAGTGGAGATTCATCATCTGATTTCTTGTGAGATTTACACAATTGCAAATAAGAACTCCATTGAAGCCAAATTGGCTTACCCAAGCTTAATCTCTCTGCTATGTAAAGATGCTGGGGTGAAGATGGGAGTAGATGAGTTCATTCCAGTCAAGCACCCAATCACCAAGAAGTCAATGGAAGGACAACAAGTTCAAGATAACTCCATCAAAAGGAGAGCGTAGGAGTTCCTCCCAGAAATCCCTCAGATTGACTACTGGATCCGCCTAGAAGCATCTGTCACCAAGCTGCAAGAAGCTATGGATCAACTTAAGGAGGAACAATAAAATCAAAATAGCATGCTTTGCAAGCTGCTTAAGGAACAGGAGAAGCAAGGGCGTGAGCTACAGGAGCTGAAGCGCCAGAAGCTCTCCCTTGAAAAGCCAGGCGTCCCACAACTTGAAGGCGTGCTTACCCCCCCCCCCCCCATGCAGGTTGTTGAGTCCTAACTCTGTGATAATTTTTGTTATTAGAGATCTATTTTAAGAGCCATTTATTTTTATTTTTGTGTCTTCTATTATTATTGGTCTGCTTTTATGTTTATTTTAAGTCTTATTTTTATTTCATGATTAATAAAATTTAGAGTCTATGTCTTAAAGCTATGAATGTCCTATGAATCCATCACCTTTCTTAAATGAAAAATGTTTTTAATTACAAAAGAATAAGAAGTACATGGTTTCGAATTATATCTTGAAAATAGTTTAATTATTTTGATGTGGTGGCAACACTTTTTGTTTTCTGAATTAATGCTTGAACAGTGCATATTTTTGAATTTGTTGTTTATGAATGTTAAAATTGTTGGCTCTTGAAAGAATGATGAAAAATGAGAAATGTTATTGATAATCTGAAAAATCATAAAATTGATTCTTGAAGCAAGAAAAAGCAGTGAAAAGCTTGCGAAAAAAAATAAAGCAAGCAGAAAAAGTCAATAGCCCTTTAAACCAAAAGGCAAGGGTAAAATAAAAAGAATCCAAGGCTTTGAGCATCAGTGGATAGGAGGGCCCACAGGAATAAAATCCTGGTCTAAGCGGCTAAACCAAGCTGTCCCTAACCATGTGCTTGTGGCGTGAAGGTATCAAGTGAAGAGCTTGAGACTGAGCGGTTAAAGTCGTAGTCCAAAGCAAAAAGAGTGTGATTAAGAGCTCTGGACACCTCTAATTGGGGACTCTAGCAAAGCTGAGTCACAATCTGAAAGTGTTCACCCAGTTATGTGTCTGTGGCATTTATGTATCCGGTGGTAATACTGGAAAATAAAATGCTTAGGGTCACGACCAAGACTCATAAAGTAGTTGTGTTCAAGAATCAACATACTGAAATAGGAGAATCAATAATACTATCTGAACTCTAAGTTCCTATAGATGCCAATCATTCTGAACTTCAAAGGATAAAGTGAGATGTCAAAACTGTTCAGAAGCAAAAAGCTATAAGTCCCGCTCATCTGATTGAAGCTAATCTTCATTGATAAGTTTGGAATTTATTGTATGTTCTCTTCTTTTTATCCTATTTTATTTTCAGTTGCTTGGGGACAAGCAACAATTTAAGTTTGGTGTTGTGATGAGCGGATAATTTATACTTTTTGGCATTGTTTTTAGGAAGTTTTTAGTATATTTTAGTTACTTTTTATTATATTTTTATTATTTTTTAAATAAAAATCACATTCCTGGACTTTACCATGAGTCTGTATGTTTTTCTGTGATTTCAGGTATTTTCTTGCTGAAATTGAGGGACCTGAGCAAAAATCCGATTCAGAGGCTGAAAAAGGACTGCAGATGCTGTTGGATTCTGACCTCCCTGCACTCAAAATGGATTTTTTAGAGCTACAGATATCCAATTGACGCGCTCTCAATTGCGTTAAAAAGTAGACATCTTGGGCTTTCTAGAAATATATAATAGTCCATACTTGGCCCGAGATTTGGTAGCACAAACTGGCGTTTAAACGCCAGTTCCTTACTCTTTTCTGGCGTTAAACGCTAGAACTGGCATAAAACTTGGAGTTAAACGCCCAAACTGGTACAAAAGCTGAAGTTCAACGCCAGGAATAGCCTCTACACGTGAAAGCTTCAATGCTCAGCCCAAACACATACCAAGTGGGCCCCGGAAGTGGATTTCTGCACTATCTATCTTAGCTTACTCATTTTCTGTAAACCTAGGTTACTAGTTTAGTATAAAAACCACTTTTAGAGATTCATTTTATAGCTCATGAAATTTTTTACATCTGAATTTTGTATCTTCTACAGCATGGGTCTCTAAACTCCATGGTTGGGGGTGAGGAGCTCTGTTGTGTCTCGATGGATTAATGCAAATTACTACTGTTTTCTATTCAATCACGCTTGTTTCTATTCTAAGATATTCACTTGCACTTCAACATGATGAATGTGATGATCCATGATACTCATCATTATTCTCAACCTATGAACGCGTGCCTGACAACCACTTCCGTTCTACCTTAGATTGAGTGTGTATCTCTTGGGTTCCTGGTTCACGCGTTTGATTGCATCTCCTGACAACAGAGCATTCAAATATGTGAGACCAGAGTCTTCGTGGTATAAGCTAGAATCAATTGGCAGCATCCTTGAGATCCGGAAAGTCTAAACCTTGTCTGTGGTATTCCGAGTAGGATCCGGGAAGGGATGACTGTGACGAGCTTCAAACTCGCGAGCGTTGGGCGTAGTGACAGACGCAAAAGGATCAATGGATCCTATTCCAACATGAGTGAGAACTGACAGATGATTAGCCGTGTGGTGACAGCGCATTTAGACCATTTTCACTGAGAGGACGGATGGTAACCATTGACAACGGTGATCCACCAACATACAGCTTGCCATGGAAGGAGCCTTGCGTGCGTGAAGAAGAAGACTGTAGGAAAGCAGAGATTCAAAAGACAGAGCATCTCCAAAACCTCAACCTGTTCTCTATTATTGCATAACAAGTATTATTTAATCCATGTTCTTTTACTCATTCCAATTAAAACTGAGAATTATTATTGATATCCTAACTAAGATTTACAAGATAACCATTGCTTGCTTCGAGCCGACAATCTCTGTGGGATCGACCCTTACTCACGTAAGGTATTACTTGGACGACCCAGTGCACTTGCTGGTTAGTTGTGCGGAATTGAAAAAGTGTGTTTGTGATTTCGTGCACCAATGACCTCATTGATGCATCTGGAGCTCAGAGTCGCAAAGGACGCAAGACTACAGAGTTTTGGACGGTTAAGATCATCGGTGACGTATTTAATTATTTTTGTTTGTTTAACATGATTTAGACTCCATTATATATTAATCTTCTAAGTTCCAACTATCAAAAGAGCATCAAACCCATCCTTAATCTAAGTCATGTGTTTTATTTCTTGTTTTCTATTTTTTAATTGGTTAAAGTGTATTCCAAAAAAAATCTCAAAATATTTTAAAAACTTCTGAATTGTTAAATTAATTTAATTTTGTCTTCGACATTTGAAATAAATTTCAAATTTATACTTATTATTTCCTTTACATATTAGAAGCCAGTTCCTTATTTTTTTAATTTTTTTTTCAAGTATTCCAGTTCTATTCCAATATATGCATATTTTATGCTCGTGTGATCCATCATGCTTCTTTTGTTAAGTGTATTATAAGGTATTCTGTTAATATTATGATGTTATATATTAATTTTCTTGCATGCTGTCCACAACGGATACAAGAATAAGGTAGTATTTTTTTAGATTCCGAAGGCACAATCGAGCCGGCAAAACTAAGCGTGAGGGAGGCTATGGAACGGCCTAACGGTAGAAGGATCATGCTCAGGTTCAACAACGCAAAGCAAGCAATCGGAGATGAAGCTGTACTGTTGAGTGGCGTGCTTGGTCTGCTAGGATCTGACTATGAAAAATTTTCTATCTGTGAGAAAAGTTGGCGTAAGATTACCACTAAAGACAAGGTTTATAACTAATGTGTCAAGGTAAAAGTATATATCCATGTTAAACCAAATCTACTTATTTTTTCCATTATTGACAAATTGTATTATTTGTTTAGAAAAATTTTCACTTTGATGAAGATAGTGAAGGAACTATCAAGAAAAATATTTTGAAAAGTATGGAGAAGTCTTGGAAGAAAACAAGGCTGAGGTTGTATAGTGATTTTTACGAGCCAACATTCATGACTGAACAAAATATTGAGCACCATCCGCCGGGAATTGATCAAGAGCATTGGAGATGGTTCCTTGACTATCGCACCAAAGAGGAGACGAAGGTAATCTAGTATATCATTGGTACAAAACAGAACCATTTATGTTGCATTGAGTCTTTTTAAATGAGTTTCTAATCGCCCATTGTCTCTGATGGACCAATAGGAGAAGTGCAGGAAAAACGCGATTAATCGATTAAAACTACTATATACCCACATTGGCGGTTCGAAAAGCTTCGCGTGGAGGATGGAAGAAGACGTACTTTACTTTTTTATTCACTCTTTGGACTATCTCTGTTTCTTAAGTTTTCTTGATTGTGTGGAATACAGTAATGGCATAAACTTTGTTGTCACAGTCCGAACAACAAGGGAGGCGAGTCGGTAGAGGAGAGTTATGGATCACAGTGCACAAAAAAAAAGATGGCTCCTATATCAATGACGAAGCAACAGCAATTGGTGTAAGTACTACTTTTTAAAATTGATCGATAAAATTATGATATCTATTTTGGTTGTTTTATGTAAATAACTTTTGAGACCAATTTTTTCATTCATATTTGTGTGTTATTTTACTGTGATGAAAGTGATACAGTTAATCATCCTATTTGGCGTGTTCTTGACATGAGATGGACCCATGATAAAAATGATTGTATTTGCTAATTTGTGTCTGTAGAAAAGAATTGAGGAGATAGAGCAACAGGATGAGTGTTCTAGAGTGTTGTCTCAAAATGATTCCATTGCTCAGGTTTTCAGAAAAGAGAGACCGAGTAGAGTACGTGGGGTGGGTTCTGGACCGACTCCTAGTCAACTCTTCGGTCTGAATTTACATGCGATAGTCAACAGAGTCCAAGTAGAGATCCAGAGGAAGCTGCTAGAACTGCAAGCAGAGCTGGAAGGCGAGAAGTTGAAGAGGAAGGCGATGGAGGATGAGGCAGCAGCATAGAAGAAAAAGAGGTAAACGATGGAGAGTGCTCTGATTTATCTGTATCAACGGCAGGGTGAGGAGCTCCCACCAGAAATCGCTGCAAGGATGAGTTCCGTGGAATGATGAGTAAAGAATAGTATATTAGGATTGGAGATATTTTGGTTTGAAGCACACTTTTTTTTAATTATACTATGTAACTCTTTGCAAGAGATTTTTTTTCTTTGTACTTTCATGAATATATTATTTTGTTTTGCAGATAATTTTTTTGGTTTTGCTTCAAGTTTAGATTCTAAGGTTGAAAATATTAACTCTTAAAATAATAAAAAAATGTAAAAAAAAATAGTTCTATAACATTTTAAAAAAATGTAGGATTTTTCCTTAATTTAGCGGCGGTTTGAAATCACCGAAAAGTGTCTCGAAGTTTGCATAATATGTACCATGTTGCGGCGGTTTGCGACCAGTTGAAAACATGTAAGTAAATAACGGCAGTTTTAAAACTACCGGTAAACATACTTTTTAATCGTGTCACTCACATTTGGCGGCGGTTTTCTGAATGATTGCCGCGGAATGTTGATTTAGCGGTGGTTATACCGGCGGTTAGTAAAAACTGCCGCCAAACCTAATGCCGGCACCCATAATCATGGCAGTTCGGTGAACCGTCGGCATTTGATTTTGTGGCAGTTTAAAACCGCCACTAATCAAGAAAAAAAACGCTAGCAGTTCGCGCTTCCCTTGTTGTGGATGAATAAGAAGAAAGAAGAAGAAGAAGAAGAAGAAGAAGATGATGATGATGATGATGAAAAAGAAGAAGAAGAAGAAGCAACAGAAGATGAGGAAGAGAGAGAAGAAGAGTTTTGAATTATGCAGAATTTATCAGCACACACACCAAAAATTCTTAAAGAATACACCTAAATATCTTCGTGTTACACCCAAATTTGCTGCAAATACAGAAAAATATTTTCTTTAACGCAGAACTTTTACATTACATTCAATTCAAACCATCAATGATGAAACATTATTCACTTACAGAATTATAAACTACTAACGAAAAAATTAACTAGAATCGAACCACACCTCAACTACTTGATTGGATTCAAAACAATAATCAATTTTGTTTTGGTTCAATTGATAATCTGAACTTGAATTATTCATTATCTTCAACAACGAAATAAGGAGGAGAAGAAATCCCAATGAAAAAATAAAGAGGAAGAGGAGGAGGAGGAGGAGGAGGTGGTGGTGTTGGTGACGACGATAACAAAAGAGAAGAAGAACGTGCAGTAACGGCACGAAGAAGGTGCGCCTTGATTGAAATCTGTTAAATTAAGAGGCGCGTGAAATGTGCGTGTGTAAGACATGCGCATGAGAGTGATTTAGAGAAAAATGACTTGTATGATAAAATAACTTGTATGTGGAGAATAATTGATTTATTTTTGTAGAACAGGATATCACATGATACTAGGACAGATACAATAGAATAGAGACACTAAAAAGTAATATTTATGTCACTAAAATAAACTCTAATATTATATTTAGATAGACATAAACAAAACTAAAATATAATGTGAAATGACTAAAATAAATATCCTGCTCCTGATCGGTGTTCTCACCTTCTCGACTTGGGTCTTCTGTGTAAGCATTTTGAAGAAACTCCTCTTGTTTTCATTTTAATGCGATTGAATACTTCTCTGAATCTTCTCTATAAGCACTAATTATCGTTTTTTCTTGATGATGATGATGATAATAAGAATAATAATTATTTTCCTTTATTTGAATTTTTAGAGCGTTACTTTAATAGTTGATCTTAAAAACAAAATATTTTTGCATTTTACATGATAGTTTTTTTACGTTTTTGTGGCTTATTCCTATTGCGTGAATATATTTTTCCCATTTGTTTCTATTAGAGATGTCCATTAATGTTATCTTCTCCTATCAGTTTAAGCTTTTGGAATGAATAGTTTTATGACATAGTATCAGAGCTCTATGTCCAAAAGGTCTAAAATTCGATCTTTGATGAATTCCAAAATAAAATATTACATAAGACAAATAAAAAAAAGAATAAAATATCTATACGAAAATCAAACAATGTTATTCTTTTATGTATTATTGTACGACGTTTTGTCTTATGATTTTACGAATTACATACTATAATTTTGTGAGTCAAGATAGGAGCTAGGAGTTCGCTATCTTCGTAAGTTGAAATAAGTGATTTAAAATCAAATAATAATAATAATAATCATAACAAACTTATGATTTTTTTTAGTAACATTGTTTTAATGTCTTGAGGATACCTTGGATAAACAAATCAGAAGTTCAATGTCTTTTTGTTTGAAGCTTGTTTCTGTGATGAACCGTGGTAAGTGCAAGCGATCTCTAAATTTTGAGAGTGACCATTGTGCAAATGAAGAACTCAGACAATAATTTAAAATCTAGTTCTCTTGGATAGTTCTGATGAAAGTGCACTTTATCCTATGCCATTCATCTTAATCTTTCTATTTGCACTTCTTTTTGGTTGCATCTCTAGCATATTTTTTTCGGTAGCTTGATTTATTTTTTTCAAAAACAGTCACATTTATGTATTCTGTCTAATACTCCTATACAACTTTAAATCAAAGAAATTGAAATGTCAAGTCTAATTCTATACAAAATTATAAATAATACAAAATCACTATCTGAATTATTTCCTAAATTTACCTTAAACTATTTCCATCTGAAATCTATATAGTCATTTGAAACAAGAACAACATTTGCAAACAATAAATTTTTAACACAAGATAATACCGTATTAAACTACTTATTATTTTTCCTAACCTTAACTTAAAGTGTGCGGTTTTTTATTATAATAAGCTAGTATTATTAAAAATATAACCACTTATTCAGTATACTTACACGACATTCTTATTGAAGTTATTCCTTCACTCTTGCAATTTCCATGCAATATTTGACCTCTTTCTAGTGATTCAGCTCCAATGATCTTCATAATAGTTACATATCATTTTCTTAGCTTTTCTACAAGCCAAAAAATTGTGATCCAAACACAAAAGCATAGAAAATTGAACAATTACACGAGTATAAATTTTCACTAAAACTCAAATTGATGTCCAAACTGATTAGTTGTGATGTAAATAACATATACTCAAGCATAAAAGTGTTAGAAGTACAAAGTATATTAATATATATATTTTCCAACACATCAACGTTGGTTGCTGGATATGAAATCAGTAATGTGAAATCTTTCTTTCACCTCGTTCTTTTTGTTTTTTCTTCTTTCCTACACGAAGCTTGTATTAAATATTGTTGTGAGTGTAATCTTGTTATGATAGTGCATGATAATTTTGCCCGATGTGGGGTAGGTGGTTCACATGGATCCAGATCTTGAATATCATGTTTAATTTTCTGAGTAACTGGTTCACATGAATAATTGACTACATTATAGGTATATGGTGAGTTCTGTGTGAAGCTGAAGAAATTTTTTTATTTACTTTTTGATTTGCAGAGTAATAGAAAATGTTATTTGTATACTAAAATTCAGCCACTAAAATCAGTCACTAATGTATTTATATATAAATACATGGGTGGTTTAATTTATTTTCAATATATATTTATATTCCAGTATGTATTTTATATTAGTAACTGATTTTAGTGGCTGATTTTAGTGTACACCTAACATAACCCCAGATTAATATATGATTAAATGGTCCAATTTTAGTACTTTGATTAATAGAGTTGTAATCTAATATAATGTCTGCTAATAGTTGTTATTATTGTCGTGCAACTATTAAGGTTATTAAAATTAATTATTTAGGGTTAGTTTGGATTAGTTTTTGAAAGAAATTTTTTTATTGTTTTTAAAAAAATATTTTAATAGACAAAAGTTATTTTATATTTGGATAAGTTTTTTAAAAGAGATTTTAAATATTAAAAGCGTATTTTGTTTCTTTTTTTTTTAAAACAGGATATTATTGACTTTTAAAAAAAGTAAACATAGTTTACTTTTGTAATAAAAATATATTTTTAGAAAAGATGTATCTAAACATGTATAAAACTTAATAAAAATACTTTATTTTTAATAAAAAATATCTTTTTTATTTAAATAAGTCAATTCAAACTAACACTTACACTTTTAGAAAAACATTTTTTTTTTCATTTTAATTGCTCATTAGTAATAGATTTTGCGACCAATTTATATTTTAGAGACTAATTTAGTAACATTTGCAGTGACCTTTAAAAGGTGACCAAGTTATTTTGGTACATTTTAAATATAGGCTGTGATTGAAACTAAAGCATAGTCACTGATTAGCACCAATATATCAGTTACATATTAGTAATTGATTCTTTAGTTACCAAAATTGATGGCATATTAGGGATAATGAGTTTGCTACTAGATTGGTTGCTAATATAACCACAATTAGTATGATACTATTCTGTTTTGTTCGCCTGAAGAGGAGACTATCAAGAATTATAAGCGACTTCTGCGCTGTTTTGAGTTGATGTCAGGTCTCAGGATTAATTTTGATAAGTCCAGCTTGATTCCAATTAATTGTGGTGAGCAGGGGGTCCAACGGATGTGCAACATATTGGGCTGTAAGGAAGACACCCTCCCAGTTAAATACCTTGGAATATCTTTAAGAGCAAACCCGAGGTTGGTGAAGACCTGGAAGCCTATAATAGACAAAGTGGAGGAGAAACTTGGGCTATGGAAAGCGAAGGTGTTAAATAAAGCGGGAAAGCTGGTGCTTATCAAATCAGTATTAAATAGTCTGCCAGTGTATTATTTGAGTTTGTTCAAGATGCCGAAAGCAGTTGCTGAGAAACTGATCTCATTGCAGAGAAGATTCCTGTGGAGCAAGGAAGATGGTAGAAATGGCATGGCGTTAGTAAGATGGGAAGTGGTGCAAGCTCCTAAGAAGCTCGGCGGGTTGGGAGTTGGAGATGCTATGATTCGCAACACGGCACTCTTGTTTAAGTGGTGGTGGCGGTTTGAAAAGGAAGAATGTCCACTATGGAAAAAGGTTGTATGTTCATGTAATAATCTGACTCCTAACCAGCTACTGTCAACTCAAACGTTACCTACTAGAGGAGGCCCTTGGAAGGATATTTGCAAGTTACAACTCACGGATCAACGTATAAGGGATAAGATGGTTACAGGGTTGTCTATGGAGGTTGGTGACGGGCGAAGGACTCGGTTCTGGGAGGATATATGGTTACTGTGTGGCTCTCTGAAGGATCGGTTTCCGAGGCTTTTCTCTGTTTCAAACCAGTGTGGATCTTTTATTGGGGACTGTGGGTTTTGGGATGGGTTAGAGTGGATCTGGAACTTCCAATGGAGGCGTGAGCTGTTCCAATGGGAGTTGGAACTCCTGAGTCAACTCCATGAGGCTTTGAGACCTGTGAAATTAGTAAATAACCGAGAGGATAGAGTGGTGTGGAAATATGATAGGTTAGGTGTTTTTCCAACTAACTCATTTGTGCAGGTACTGCAGCAGGAAATGCTGCTAGAGGAGGTAACCAGCTACAGTTTCACTAGGACCGTTTGGAAAGGTTTGGTTCCACCAAGAGTGGAGCTATTTGCTTGGTTTGTTTTGATAGGCAGGGTGAATACAAAGGAGAGGCTAAGCCGCTTTGGGATTGTCAGTCCAGAGGATACTGTCTGTGTTTTGTGCAATAACGAATTGGAATATATACATCACTTGTTTCTAGGTTGTGCATTTGTTTGGCAGGTGTGGAGTGCCTGGATATCAGGATTTGGCCGTCAATGGTCTTATCCGGGTTCGATGAAAGAGCATTTTCTTAGTTGGACAGAGGAACCGAGGAATAAGGAGGAGCGAAAGCAGAGGCTGAGAAGCTTTTGTGCGATTATTTGGAACATTTGGTTAGAAAGGAACATGAGGATTTTCAAGAATAAAAGCAAAGGTGTTGAAGAGATCATCGACATGACCGTGACTAGTGTGGATGAGTGGACAGGTGTTGCCCCCTTTAGTTGTTGATGGCTATGCCGAAGATGACTTGGGGACTTTTACTTTTTTGTTGTGATCATGTAAATAAATAAGTTGTGGTATTTGTCTGTCATGCTCCACTTTATTGTGTTGAGCTTTTACTTTCAAAAAAAAAAATATAACCACAATTAGTTGCTAACAATTATACTATATGTATACTAAAATAATTATGCCTCGTATTTAAGTTTTTTTTTTAACCAAATTTAATTAAGTTGGTCTAAATCTAACAAAATCTACTTACACAACGTACGCATAAAATCACATGCCAATTTTCTTCTTTTTCTTCATGTATGTTTCTTTTTTTTTTTTTTTTGCGTGTTGTTTTTGCCTTCTCTTTCTTCTTCTATTATTACTGATGTTGCTGCGTTACTACACACATTTAAGTCTTTTTGACAACAAAATTTAATTAAGTTGGTTGAAATCTAACAAAACTCACTTACATAATTTTCTTCTTTTTCTTCGTATTTCTTTTTTTTCGCTCGTTGTTTCCGCCTTCTCCTCCTTCTTCTATTGGTGTTGTTATTGTTGCGCTGTATTTTTATTTCTTCATCTCCTTCTCTTCTTCATGTGTTATTATAGTTATTTCTTCTTCTTTGACACAGAAATCTCTTCTTTAATGTTGTATTATTTTTTGTTCTTATTTATTATTCTTCTTTCCTTCTTTCTTTTTTCATTGCTCTTATTTCTTTTTTTAAAAGCATTACTTCTCATGTTAGACTTGAATGAACATGTTTGTACTGTATTGCAATCTTATTTAGTTGAATGGATGTAGGTTCATACTTATTGGATTAAATTCTTGGTAGAAATAAAAATAGTACCGAAATTTATCTAAAGTGACACCGAAATTTAAATACAATGACATAGAATGTAAAAAATAAATTACATATTAAGAGATCACATTGAGTTTATAAAATAAAACAAGATATATAACACCAAAATTACTTAAAATTGACATGGAAATTCAGTAACATGACACAAAATATTGATTTTTTCTAAAAAAATATCATACATTCAATGAACTGAATGCTTATCTCATATATAAAACAACACATAAAAATTTAGAACATAATACCAAAATGTCTTCATTCTAATACTGAAATTTTCAACAAAATAATGTGATAGAACTAAGAACTTATTTCATAAAGACTTGAGTTGCAAATTTACAAATTTTAATAAAAAAGAAAATAAGTGAACAAATCTATAAATAATGCAGCGGAATTAGATAGAACAAGTGCAAAAGTTCAAAAGAGAATCAACGGTGATATTTATGTATAAGAAGAAGACGACATATCTAATATATAAAATAACACATAAATTTCTAAAGAATAACACCGAAATGTATTCACTCTAATATCGAAATTTTTAACTAAATGATGTAATAGAATTAAGAATTTATTTCATGACGATTTAAGTTGCAGATTTACAAATTTTGATTGAAAACAAAATAAGTGATAAAAAGATCAATAGATAACGCAGCAAAATTAAGTAGAACAAGTGCAAAAATTCGAAAGAAAATGAACAGTGTGACGAAGATAACGATAATGATGATGATGATGATGATGGAGGAGGAGGAGGAAGAAAAGCAACAAAAAGAATAAATTAAATGAGAAAAAAAAAAGAAGTAGGAGGTGGTGATGGTAATGGTGACAACAAAGACGATATAAGTGGTGCGCGGATATAAAAGAGGTTATAAATTTTGGTTGGACTTAGTTAGGTAATTTACTTAATTGCAGAGCAATATTAATTCTAAAAATCAGCTACTAAATAACTATTTGTAAAAAATACATGTTTAAATATAAAATACACAAAATAAGATAAAAATATTATTTATATACAAATATATTTTAACTGATTTAGTAACTGATTTTTTTTTTTTATAAATATAACATTTTTGAGTTGCTAATCACTATTTAGCAATCTACCCGTTCATTCATCAGCTACTAGATTGTGACCCTGAGTATTTCAATTAGAAAAATGCTAGGTAAATAAATCATTTTTATAATTAAGTCCAATCAAATCTTTTTTCTTAAGAAAAGAAAGCGTGAATTCACACACATATATAGATGATTTTTGTTGTGCCAATAAACTATTAAATTATCTTAATTCAATTTAATTATTAAAATAAATTGATAATATAGCACCATTCTTTTAATTGTTTTCTTATCAAAATGTCTTAAAGTGAAATTTATAATATTTTTTTAAAAAATAGAAATAAAAAATAATAATGAAAAATATTTTTGAGTAAGAAAAAAAAATGCACTAAGAAATATTCTATTCCAAAAATACAAATACATGAAATTTATGCCTATTCCAAAAAGAATGTCAATGTAGCTATCTCATTGTTTCATAGTTACATCCTAGGACAAATCCGATGGGACCCAAGTGATGATCAATAAAAATATAAGAAAAATAATTTTATAAAAAAAAGTAAAATAGAAGCTGTATATATTGCTTTGTACTAAGATTGTGAAAATTGGATTGGTC
The DNA here is from genome assembly GCF_003086295.3 of Arachis hypogaea. NCBI lineage: Eukaryota > Viridiplantae > Streptophyta > Magnoliopsida > Fabales > Fabaceae > Arachis > Arachis hypogaea. The sequence goes on along the minus strand of NC_092053.1, from coordinate 122,609,054 downwards.
AATAAATTGATGAGATCATCATCGATTTATTAGTTTAATAGAATGATTTATTAGTTTAATAGTTCGATTGGAATTTAATCGAAGTTTAACTAAATTAAATATTAAATAAAATTATTAAAAATTTAATATATAATTTTAAATATTTAAATTTAATAATTTTTAAATAAAATTTAAAATTTTACAATTTCACATAATAAATTATTTATAATTTAATATTAAAAGTTTACAAACAATTTTAAACATTAAAATTCATAACTAAATATAAATCAAAACACGCATAATGACAAATACACAATGTTCTACTATCAAAAGAAACATTAAAAAACAAGTTTTTAACTAATTAAAGGCGCAACTTATACCGTTGATCACTTTGTAATTGTTCCATCTTTAACATACAACAAAAACAACCATGAACAAAATTAACTTCAACAAAAACTATTTAACAGAATCATTCAACAATTCAGACATTCAGCACAAAAACCCGGTATTATTAACAAAACTACAAAAGTATTATCAAAATCTGAAAATTAGCAACTCAATATTATTAAAAACAGTACAAATTAGAGGACATAGCTTACCAGCCGCGAGGGATGAAGGGGAGTGATGGCGGCGAGTGGAAACTACCGGCAAAGATAGAGACAGAAAGCTTGAACAGAAGTAGAACTTCCACACAACGGCGACACAGCTTCCTAAGACGGCGACAGCACCTCCACACGCGACAGAGCTTTCTACGATATAGCAACAGATTTTCCACACGCGACGCGTGTTCCCGGAGAAAACTTCGGCAATGACTACAAAGAGAGATGGTGGTTGGAGGCTGCGGGGCACAGAGCTGCCGACTGTGTTTGGGGACTAGGGTTCTCCAATTGAATGTTCAATTTTTATTTTTCAGAGAGAAAGAGTGGAATGAGGCTACGGCTGCGTCTCTTTTTTTTTTTTTTTTTTTAAAGATTAAATGGCGCCGTTTTAAAGGGTTGATACCCAACGAGAAACTCTTAAATAAATTGGCCAATTTCAACAATTTACCAATTAATTGTCGGTTTAAGCAATTCTTTAACTGATTTTTTGTCAAACGATTTTTGAGGTTCATAATTAAATTGGTTAAATAATTAGTTTTAGATTAATCTAACTGAATCGGTGGATTAAGAGGTTGTGGGTTCAAATTTCTTATCTTTTCAAATTTTAGTCACAAAAAAAAAAAAAAAGAATCGGTCTGATCGATGGGTAAATGTATGGATTGAGGATTTCCGGAATCGTGTGTTTAACATGAGTGGAAAAGACCTTGTTTGAAAATAAATCCAGTGACCCGATCGAAAAGGTCATTGGGAGAACGACGCGGTCAGCGCCGATAGCTTTGGCGCATTGATTCCCCATAACGAATAGGCTAGCAGGTTCCCCGATCTTTCTTCTGTCCCAGCCGTTAGGTTAAGTCTCCGGGACTAGGTGAGGAAACGTCTCTTGGAGAGTAGATTCGATTTAGTTTAAGAACTATGCTTTGTACTATATTTATCGCTCATATTTAACATTTCAGCCACGCTTTGTATGGAAATGGTAGCAAATTTGGGAAAAAACATTGCCCCACAAAAGCTGAGTTGTAATTTTTCTTTTGTCATCAAAAGAATAAAATTTACTCCATTTGAATAAGTGATAGAATTTTAAATTTTATTTTATATATACAATAATTTATTGATCATCACTAAATTTTTAAGTAAAACTAAAATTTCTAATGAAATAATCTTTAGCCTGTGGAACCTAAAGATCCTATGGACAACAAAAACAATCAAACTTTTCTCTCCAGTCAAACCCTCACGAAGAACACAGTAAGTTCAAGTCCATTGTTCCCATGAGGCATCGTCATGTAGTAAGTCTCAGAGTCCTTGGACCCAACCACGCGCTCGAAATGCGCCCTCATGTACGAGAACTCGCCGTCGTGAGGGTCCGACATCTCCTCCGGCAGCACGCCGACCGCCATGGACACCGCATGCAGAAGCTGCATCACGCTCAGGTCCTCATCCGTGGGTTCCCTCTTCACCCCATAACCCATTTTCTTTCCATTGCAAAACATTGTCCAACATGGTTCGTCAACAAGTTCAACCTTATCGTTCCGTGGCTGCTTTTCGCACTCCATGGCGATTCTATTCATCCCAGTTCCCATGTCTTGGAGCAGCTTTCCCGTCGGGATAGCCAGCTCTAAGACAAGGAACGGAAGAGTATTAGGTGTTTCTTGGAATGCAAGGTTAACCCTAGATTTTCTGTGGCCGAATAGCGTTCCGGTTATTCTCTTGCCGCCGTGTATCTGCAGGTCTCCAGGACGGGTCCTGGGGACTGTTGGCATATTACACGGCGGCACCACGATTGGTAATGATCGGAACGTCGACTTGAACTTCCGAAAGAATCTTTCGGATCTTGAAGGAGTTCTTCTCTTGCTGTATGCTGGTTGTAGGGAGATCGGCATGTTGAGAGCCGAGCTCTTCTTCGCCGTGGTGCCTGAATCTTCTCTTTGTACAGGTGGTTTTGGAGGCGGCGGCGGGGGCTGCGGCTGCGGCAGTTGTGGTGCCATTAATTAAGTCGAGATAATGGAAATAATGAGGTATAAAGGAAAGTTTTGTGGTTAATTAGGTTTATATTTCTAGGGGGAAATTCCGGTTGAATTAATGGTTTCGTGGTTTGTTGAATTTGGAGGAGTTTATAGAAGATGTGAAGAAAACTACTTTAAGTTGTGGATTCCACGTTGAGGGGGTTTTAGTTATGATTTTGATATATGGTTGATTTAGTAATTTTAATCCTTTTTTTTTCATGTTTTCGTTTTCATGGTACTGACTTCTTGTTAGGTACTTAAAGTATTAGTTGAATTAGATTGTTTCTCTATTATTTCTTGTCAAGAGATTTGTGAGAAATGGTTAACTTGTTTTTTTTTTGTTTTGGTTCTGTTTCAAATAAGATAAGCCAAACAAAGATAGGTGACTATTACTGTAAATCAGTTGAGTATTTTTCTAAGCTTCTTAGTTTCAATTCTTGTGGTAAATCTATTTTTAGAGGTGGGTAATAATAATAGAGGAATATTAGAATATCATCAAAATTTATTGGTTTTGGTCATCATTTAGCCATCAATATTTAAAAATATAGGATAAAATATTTTGTTAAATTATTAGACTAAAGATACTACACTAAAAGGAATTGAATTGAAGAGTAAGTGATGGCAAAAAATAATAAATTTTAATGGTCCTGGCATTTCTCGTAATAATAAGGGTTTTTTACTTAAATAAATTATTTGGGAGTCAAAATTACCTGATTCCCCTAAAACGAATTCTGCAACGTAAATCCCCTCTTGGTATTATTATATAAATCGTCCTAGGCTGCACAGGGTTACATAAAACATAAAACGTGAATCATCTCAGCCTAGGACGATTAATGCATGAACGTGTAAGGCAAATCAAACGTCGTGGCAGGGTCTCCAGGATTAAAAGAAGAGTATAAATCGTTCCAGGGTGGTAGGTTTCACGTGTTAATGGGCTAACTCTTACTGGGCTGCCACGATTTATGCATTATTGGGACCCTCTTCAGCCTGGCACGATTTATGTATTAGTTTGTAACACTAACTGGGTTGGGACGATTTATGCCCAAGTTAGTAACCCTAAGAACTCAAGAATTTAATGATTTAGGGTGTATGTAGTTTAGCATAAGACGTTAGAAATCAGACTTCTTAGTAGTTTAGTTAACATTCTTACTATAGAGTGATGGTTGCATAATAGGGTACTCTTATTTATAATATTTTAATTTAAATTATATCTATTTATATTTTAACTTAAAAAATAAAAATATACTTTTTATAATTTCAATTATTGATTTTATTGAGAAGATTAAATTAAATTAAAAAATATTAACAAATTATAATAAAAGAGTACTAAATTTTAATACATAAATTTAAATTTTTTTTTTAAAAAATGTCAAAAGGTATTAAAAAAATTAATTTTGTATAATATAAATTTATGTTGTTTTAAGTAATATAAATTTAAGTTTTTATGAAATTTTTAGTATTCGTTGTTTATATAATTTTTTTAATCATTTTTATTAATGCATATTTTTTATAGAATTTTTTTTTGTCATTTTTTATTTGACTTCATATAAATTTTAATTATTTATTTATAATTTTAATTATTAATTTTATTAAAAAAATCAAACTAAATAAAAAAAATACTAACCGGTTATAATAAAAAATATGCATTAATAAAAATGATTAAAAAAATTATATAAACATCGAATACTAAAAATTTTATAAAAACTTAAATTTATGTTACTTAAAACAACATAAATTTATATTATGCAAAATTAATATTTTTTAACATCTTTTGACATTTTTTTTTAAAAAAAAATTTAAATTTATGTATTAAAATTTAGTACTTTTTTATTATAATTTGTTAGTATTTTTTTAATTTAATTTAATTTTCTCAATAAAATCAATAATTGAAATTATAAAAAGTATATTTTTATTTTTTAAGTTAAAATTTAAATAGATATAATTTAAATTAAAATATTATAAATAAGAGTACTCTATTATGCAATCATTACTCTATAGAAAGAGTGTTAACTAAGCTACTAAGAAGCCTGATTTCTAACGTCTTATGTTAAACTACATACACCCTAAATCATTAAATCCTTGAGTTCTTAGGGTTACTAATTTGGGCATAAATCGTCCCAACCCAGTTAGTGTTACAAACTAACACATAAATCGTGTCAGGCTGAAGAGGGTCCCAATAATGCATAAATCATGGCAGCCCAGTGAGAGTTAGCTCATTAACACGTGAAACCTATCACCCTGGGACGATTTATGCTCTTCTTCTAATCCTGGAGACCCTGCCACGATTTACGTTTGATTTGCCTTACATGTTCATGCATTAATCGTCTTAGGCTGAGATGATTCATGTTTTATGTAACCCTGTGCAGCCTAGGAGGATTTATATAATAATACTAAGAGGGAATTTACGTTGTAAAATCCTTTTCAGGGGAATCAGGTAATTTTGACTCCCATACAATTTATTTAAGTAAAAAATCCTAATAATAATATGGTTGTAGTTAAATAACAATTGTGATTAATTCATATAGAAAAACAATATAATTTTGAATTATTAATGGCTTAGAGCTGTACTTTTTCGTTGCAGCAGTATGTCATTGCTGACTTTGCTGTTGTCTGGCGAGGAATAAATATGATCAACAAGAAGGAAAAAAAATAGGAATAATTAGAAACATCAATTTTGAATCTCTAACTATTTAGATTTTAACTGTCTAATTTTAGATTTTTGGATATGTACATTTTTGTTGGTTAATTTTTATTGTCCCTTAAAAAAAGTAAATAAATTAAAACATATAACATATACCGTCATCACAATCTAACCTTTAGATTACATTGTATGGTACACAATATGATTTGATTAATCTAAATGGTATAAATTAGTAAAATTTACAAATAAAAAGTTTAAATATTATTAGGTCAATAATTTTTAGTGTGCCACTAAATAATCTAATAGTAACATCTTACTTTTGCTTTTCGGTAACATGTACACTTTAGGTGAGCAAAATAAGTACAGGTCAATTTTTTTCCTTAATATATTAATGAATTAATTACTTAATCACTCTTTATAATTATTATTTAGAATTTCAAAAGAGTTTTACAAAACAATATTTTATAACAAACTTGTGTTGTATTTACCCAAAAAAAAAAGCTATTGATTATTAAATTAGATGAAGAATAACGAAAATAAAAATATAAAAATAAATAAAAGTTGGAACTTGGAAGCGTTTAACTTCCAAGGTCTCCAGAAAGACAGTTTTGGCAATATTCTATTAGGACTAAGGAGTTGACACTTTGGCAATATTCTATTTCATTCCCTTCTTTGCCCCCCTTTTTAATTGTAAAGAAATGGCAGCGTTTACTTAAAAATAGCAAGATATTTATCCTGAAAAGGGATTATTTTAAATTGTTTTCAGTTAATGGACACCCACAAATATGTGTCAGTTCTAACTTAAACAAAGTTATCACAGTATACTTCTTGCATTTACTCTCTTGGTAAAAACATCAGAAAATCATTTAAAAATGGAAAAAAATAGTCTTATGCACACATATGGATGTATAATGAGTTATCCACAAATGTGGACTTGCGTTGTTTAATGACCTGTAAAACGCAGGTAACGTTTTGCAGGCGATAAAAACAAAAATCTGCAGCTCCTGCAAAACGCAGGCTGCGATTGGGTTGAGAAGGAAACCAGGTTGCGAAACGTGGCTTGCATGCTGAGAGGAGCAGTGTTGACCAGCATAGAGTTAGGCAAAACGCAGGTTGCGTTTGTTAGCCTTGCACAGCCAAACGGAGATTGCGTTTTGCACCGTTCCTAGCTGCATGCGCGACATGTGTCTTTGTGGGTGTTCACTTGGGTGCTTTAAAGCCAAAACGCAAATGGCTAGGGAAGCAAAGTAAAAAAACGAAGTAAGTTACACTGAGAAAGAGTTGAACCTGAGTGAGGAAGCTAGAGTGAAGAGGGTTAAGAGTGAAGAAGAAAAGTGTGGAAGAAGAAGAAGCATACGGTGCAGCAAGAAAAAATGGTGCGAAATTTTATCAAACCGAAAAAACATATTATTGAATATTTGGATCATCCTCAATTGGTATGTAATTTTTTTTTTTAATATTTAACGATGAATATATACATATTTATTCGAATTTTATTTATTTGTGTTGTAATTAGTACTATTATGGTTATTAATATTATTATTACTAATATTATATTATTATTTATTTCTCATTACGGTAAATATTTTTATTACTATTATTATTATTATTATTATTATTATTATTATTATTATTATTATAGTAGTAGATATCATAATGAGAATAATTTATTAATATTTTTTAATAATAATACTGTGTAATAATAATAATACTGTTTAGCAAACAGTTTTTTTTAACAATGTTTAATTAAAAAAAGAAAAATATTATTTTTTAATAATTTATTAATATTTTCTAATAATAAGTAATACTGTTTATTCATAAAATAAAATACCGTTTAAGATAATAATAATATAATTAATAGTTATTATTATTGTTATTATTGTTATATTATATTTGAGCAATTATTATGATAGTGAGAATAAGTTATTTTTATAATAGTAGTGTGTAGGACAATAATAATAAATTATTATTATTTTCTAATAATAAATAAATAAATAATACTGTTAATTAAATAAATGTTAATCGTTTGTTAACAATTTATTAATGTTTTTCTATTAATATAATAATAAAATACCGTTTAGGATAATGACAAAAATAATAATAATAATGATAATAATAAGTTGTTATATATTTTTTAATAATACAAAATTTTTGAATAAATTATTAATTGATATTATATAGAATTTAAATAATAATTTTTTTTGCAGGCTATTAGGAATTTGTTGCTCAGGAAACTCGATCTGCCAGATTTTATTGATTCCCATCTTGTGCAATTGCTACCAGAAATGCACCTTTATATTTTTCGTATAGGTGCGTGCCATTAACCTGCACTAGTGGCTTGCAGTGTCTGAATACTACAATACACGAATAGAAGTTCCAAAAAACGCGGTGCAGAACTCTTACACCTTGAACCTCCTCACTCTCACGGTAAACGGGGAGCGTTTTAATTTGAACACGAGACCTTGGCATCTTCACCGTCATTGCTTTCAACCATACTGGCAGAGTCTGGTAAGAAACTTTCCAATCACCGAAGACCTTTGAGACAGCTTTCTGCTTTGCCAACCAAGCCTTGCGGTAACTCACAGTGTAGTTGAACCTGGATTGAACTTCTACAATAACAAACTTCACCTTTATCGAGGGGTCTGTTTCGACCAACGGCCTAATGGCATCTGCAATTGTGTCCGAGTCCAACTTGGCATGATCTTGTGAAATCGTGTCCATGGTGCACGTGTGCTTACCATTGTATCTCCTGATCTCCCAACTAGTTTTTTTTCGAATCAAGATAGCTCGGATAAGCCAGTCGCACCCTGCACCATACCCCTTGCATTTCGCATAGAATGCCTGCGGCTCAGATTCATACACAGTGTAATCAATTTCTCTAGAGATGATGTAGCTTTTAGATATCACCGAATCTCTCGAACCAAATTTCATTCCGACACTAAACTCGCCATCTTCCGCCGCAGCGTTGCCTTCACCTACGACATGCGCATCACCATCAGTCAGACAAGGAAAATAAAATAAGCACTATAGGAAACTTGAGTTAATAATCATAACATACCCGTATTCGCATACTCAGGAAATTTCGGGGCATGCATGGCTTCGAGATCTAGAGTTCGCATAAAAGACGGAACACCAAACGAGTGCTGGCTTACAATCGCATTCACTTCATTTTGCACCGCCAGATTGCCTGCCAAGTCTCCGTCATCGTTTTCGTCATCGACTTCATAGTTAGCTTCGAATTCCTCTTCACTGTCATTATTATCTTCTTCCCAATCTATATTCTCGAGCTCATCAACATTGACCTCCTCGCTGACCGCGCCCAACCCTGACTGCTGTTCGAACTCAACGTACAGCTCTATCATCGGCACATGAAATCGGGTTTGTTGATAAATACATAATATCTGCTGCATACTGGCATCGTCAGTGATGTGCATCATTTGAAACTGTATCAGCCCATCAAATACTTGTACATGATTTCTGTATAAAATGTTGCTCACCCTTTTCGAAATATGGCTTTGAATGTTATTACAAAGACCATTTTACAACTCGACAAAACTCATGGTACATGGAATAGCAAATGACAAGGGACATTCACAAACAAAAGTCACTCCTTCATGTGTGTTTGGTATAACCTCACTGTTATAATATACTCGCAAATTTGCAACACCTTCCATAACTTCAGCTTCAACTAACTCTATTTTTTTGACACAGTTAATTGTCAAAAAAGCACACTATTAAGGACTTTATGCAAGAAAGAGTAAGAGGAGAAGTGAAGATGAAGATGAATGAAACTGGACTTTGTATAAACAAAGCTGTGAATTTGAATATTATTTTGTGTACAAAACGCAACCTGCGTTTTGGGACTTCCAAGAAAAAGTTTATGACACTCACAAAACGCAACCTACGTTTGTGGGCTTCAAAAATTTTTTGACTTTTCTAGTTTCAAAAACACAACCTGCGTTTAGTCTAAAACAAAAATAAAAAAAAATCAAAATGACAAAACATAACTTACGTTTAGTGTATTTCAAATTTAAAAAAAAATTAACAAGTTCAAAACGCAACTTGCGTTTTAGTTCTTACACCATAGCAGTGCAATGTTTTTGCACACGTCTTTTTTTTTTGTGAGAAAAGGGGGGTTAAAACCCCAAACAAGAATTAGGAACCTCTAAATCTAAAGTTGCCATTTATATCAGTAGCTAAGGCCTGAAGCGTGTCGGGAGGAGGCCTGTCAAAGAGATGAATATCCAAAGGGAGATTTTGTCCTTTCTTAGCAAAAGAGTCTGCCACAGTATTGGCCTCTCTCAATGTATGATTCCAAACAACATGTTGTAATCTGCTTGCTAAGATATTAATGTCTTCCAACAAAGGTCTCACGGGGTGGGAAGCTGAACAGCCTTCCTTGATGAAATTGATTGCTGACCAGGAGTCGGACTCTATAATGATATGTTGAAAATTTTGAGCAATAGCAATCTGAAGACCTTTGACAATGCCCCACAATTCTGCATGTGTGATAGAACAACTACCCAAATTGCACGAGAACCCCAACATGTACCTACCCAAATGATTTCTGAAAATACCTCCACAAGCTGCATTATTATTCTCACAAAAAAAAGGATCCATCAATGTTTAGCTTGATACAATGTTCTGGCGGGAGTATCCAATGAATCAATTGATTATTGTCCTTCCTAATCCTTTTCATAGAGTACCGAAACTTCATGGTGCCCAAGATTTCCTCACTTCGCACTCTAATTGCTCTAGCCGCGACCGTTGGCCTCACTCGATTCCCTTAAAAAATAAGGGAGTTACAATAGAACCAAAGGGATGAAACGGATACTCCAAATTTACAAGCCCAGTCACTTCTCGCTGATAGGTTCTGAGCCAACCAATCCTTGATACTCAGGTTGAAAAAGTCGGCCACAACCTCATGTGGCTTCAAGAGGCTCCACATGCACTTGGCATAGGAGCAATCTCTGAGGACGTGTAAGGTGCTTTCTTCCTCACGGTTACACCTGGAGCAGTTGGCTTCCGTTGCTAGATGCCTTCTCCTTCTTTCCACATTTGTTAGAGTTGCGTCATTAGAAACCAGTCACATGAAGGAACGAATTCTCTCCGGACCGCCCCACTTCCAGATTAATTTGAAGATTTTGTCCGGGTCATTGTGCTCATCGTGGAGAGAGTTATAAGCCGATTTAAGGCTAAAAGTTCCATCAGAAGTTGGAGCCCAAGCAACAGAATCATGACCTTTCCAAGGGGAAGGAGGAGACAAAGCTCGAATTTTTCCCACGATAGGGTCAGGGAGCCATTCCTTTAGTTTATTCTCGTCCCAATGACCTGAAATTGAAAAGAAATCAGTTAGAAACACATTTAACTCAGATTCCGTTAATATCTTATCAGAATATTGGGTTAATATTCCAAGGTTTGGCACCCAATTATGCTGCCAAAACTTTATGCTAGAGCCATCTCCAATACGCCAAATATGGTTCTTTTCAACCCCTTTCCAAGCCAAGCATATCCCTTTCCAAAGATTCGAGGACTTGTTCTTCCTTTCGACCCTTGGGAGCAGGTCACTACCACAATTATATTTGGCCCTGATCACCCTTGCCCAAAGCGCGTCCTTCTTCTCCACAAGACCCCAGCCATTCTTCATCATGAAAGCTTGATTCACATCACGAGTATGACGAATACCCAGCCCTCCCGAGGCTTTCGGTTTGCTAATGAGATGGATTTTTCTAGAGTGCTCTGCCTCTCCCCAAAGAAAATCCCTGCATTTACAATCAACCAAGTTACTAGTAGAAACTGGTATAAGAGCAGTTTGCATAGTATAACTAGGAATGGAAGATAGAACAGATCTCACCAGGGTAGCTCTTCCTGCTAGAGACAAGGATGAGGCTTTCCAACTATTTTATCTCAAGTTCATCTTGTTAATAATGTCACTATATGTATTTTTTGAAACCTTAGAGTGTATGAGAGGAACACCAAGATACTTTCCCAAATCATCGGTTCTGGAAAACTGCAGGGTGTTGCTTATCTGACTCCTAACATGATTGCCCACATTCCTAGAGAAGAATACGCGCGTCTTATCATTGTTGACCCGTTGACCGGAGCTATTGCAAAAGGCTTCAAGAACCCTATTAATAACATCTGCTTGATCCATAGTTGCTTCTGCAAAGAGAATCAAATCATCAGCGAAGCAGAGATGAGAGAGATTGATGGGCTTCCAAAAGCCGTGTTCCACTGCAGCACTAATGAGTTGCGAGAGCCTTTCCACGCAAAGGACAAAGATGTACGGCGAGATGGGATCACCCTGCCGAATACCTCTTGAAGGAGAGAACTCATCCAAGGCTTCCCCATTCCAGAGGACCCTCATCCTGGCAAAAGAAATACAACTGTAAACCACAGAAATGAACTGAGAAGGCAACCCAATATCACCAAGAGTATCTTCAATGAAATCCCATTTAAGTCTGTCATAAGCCTTCTCCAAATCAATTTTAATCGCCATCCAACCTTTCTGACCTTTTTTATTCCTCATAGAATGAATAACTTCTTGAGTAATGATAATATTATCAGAATTTTGCCTCCCCGGGACAAAACTGCATTGGGTAGGTCTCACTAATTTTTCCATTACCCTTCGAAGCCTTCGGGCCAGAATCTTGGTAATTACCTTGTACGAGACATTACATAAACTGATGGGTCGCATTTGCTTAAGATTGGTGACAGGCTCCACCTTGGGAATGAGAGTAATAAGGGTTTCATTCAGCTCTCCAATGTCCTGGGGGTGAGCAAAAGCATTTTCAATCATCCTGCATAAATCCGATCCTACCAGGTCCCATTTGTTTTGATAAAAACCTGCCTGAATACCATCTCTTCCAGGTGCTTTGAAACTACCCATACTAAAAAGGGATTCCTTAATCTCCTTATGGGAAACATTGCAACCAATCATCAGTCTATTTTCATTGCTAAGTACCGGAAAAGCACCATTTAGAACAAAGGGAATATTAGGGAGGTCATCACAATAAAGCTTGCTGTAGAAATCTGTAGCCATCGCTTCAAGATTAGGATTATCATGTATCCAATTACCTGCTTCATCTTGCAAGGCAACAATCTTGTTTCTCCTCCTTCTGGCCATAGTAGTGCCATGAAAGTATTTTGTGTTTCTGTCTCCAAACTCAATCCATTTACATCTAGATTTTTGAAATCATAACATCTCTTCTTGAGAAAGGAGCTCTTCATACTCTTTCCAAAGAATACCCTGGAGATTTTCCAAATGAGGATTATGGCTCACACTCATAGTATTCATGATACCTTGTAATCTCCTTAGAATTCTATTTTTCCTTCTAAAAATGTTCCCAAAAACGGTAAAATTCCAAGTTCAAAGGGAATCTTGAAAGTTACCAATTCCTTGGGACCAGTTGCTATCTATTCTCCAATTATTTGTGACCATATTATTAAAATCAGAATGAGATATCCATGAGGCTAAGAATCTGAATGGTCTCCGTCCTCTGTTGGGAACAGGTTCAGTAGAGAGTTGCAGGTATAGCGGAGCATGATCCGATTTTAACATTGGCAAGTGCTTCATCCTCGCATCAGGAAATCGAATTTGCCAATCCATGTTGCTCGGACCATGATCAAGTCTTTCAACCAAGTTTCCTCTCTTCCAAGTTTTTGCACACGTCTATTCCATGGTTTAACACGTTATCCCTTTCCATAAAAAAAAAAAAAAAAAAAAAAAAAAAAAAAAAAGCCTAAAAACATAGGTATCTTTTTATCCAAGACAATTTTATTCTAAAATTTAAGATTTTGTGTTAAAGTCAAATTCAGGTATTTTTGATGGAGTAAGCACAATATTCTCCTGAAGTAGTAAAGAACGTATTTTATTTTATAAAGAGTAAAGTATATTTTTTGTCTCTAAAATTTGATAAAAGTTTTAAAAATACTCCTAACTTTTATTTTGTTTCAATTTTATCCCAAAAGTTTTCGATTTGTATCAAATATACCCCTGACAGTTAATTTTTTAAATAATTTAAAACCGATTCAACAATTTTATAAGAACAACTTTTTAACACAAGCAAATTAAGCATAATTTTCATATATTATTGTTAGATTTGTCTTAATTTTTTTGAAAATTTAGCTGTCAAGGGTATATTTGATGCAAATCGAAAACTTTTCGAACAAAATTGAAACAAAATAAAACTTATGGGTATTTTTAAAACTTTTGCCAAACTTCAAGGACAAAAAATATACTTTACTCTTTCAAAAAAAAATTGGGAGAAAATATTTATTATATTAGTGCTACTAATGAAGTACTCACATGAATTAACCTAGATTTGCATCTTACTCTTACATAAAGATTACTCTTCTCACTAATCTATATCATAAACAATACATTTAATAGGAAAAATGAAGAAGGAACAATATTCAACATGGAGAATAGTAGAATAATACACAAGGTTTTAATCTGAGAATCATGACCCTATGTTGCTATAGCTAGTTAATCAATAATCAATAATCAATAATCAATAATCAATTCACTCAATACATCCCATTCCCAAGCAGAAAATTGAGCTATTGATACAGCTGCTACTGGGAATCTCAAATTAACACAATAAAGGATTCAGAATTTAGAAATTTAGAATTTCTTTTTTCTTGTTTATTCAGCTACTACTAGGAAGCTCACAATAACAATACCTAATCAAACCTTTAGCATGAATGACATTTATTTACAAGATAGGCGCATATTCAATGTGATTTCATTGCTTGGAACCTTGGCATCATACCCTTGTAACATCTGCGGCTCGGGATGGCGAAATTTGTGCCCCGGATTCGAGTTTCTTTATTAGCAACTTCCCCCAAAGACCTTTATTTCCAGCTATTTCTCGTCTCTAGTAGACTGTTGTAAGAAAACATGTTGTAAATTAAGGTCCATCTTGTTGAACAAGAGATTTGCAACTGCTCTATCAACAATGTTTGTCTCTGATTCCATTGGTTCCTTTTCCTCAGACCTAAACATAATGTTGTAACCACTTGAAATTTGCTTGGACAGAGATAAAACATTGTTCAATATGGAGACTACCATTATCCAGAATAGTTTTTATTGTTTATCACCACTACTCTACTCTGATCATGGTTTTAAATTGCAGCTACGGTTGCGGGGGCACTGTGGACAAAAAATTGTGGCAGAACATGATAGTGCTGCAATTGCTGCTGCAATGCCAATGCAGTGAACACCACAACAGCAATTTTTCAGCCACAATTGCGCCTATGCACAACAATTTAAAACCATGGTTCTAAATTTACAATTAAACCAAATTGTCATCATATCAGGGTTTTTTTTTTTTATCAACTATTAAATAGAATAATAATTCGAAGGTAAAAAAAGAATGAAAAAGATAAAGCTCAATCATAGTTCATGCTGAACACTTAAGTACCTTACCAAGTGTCTTTTTAACGAGTTTCACTTATGTCTTTTATTCAATTAAAAAGAAAAATGTAAAAGTAAATCTCTCTATGTTTTGGATATACCTTAAATGGTTGGCAGATGATAACATCATGAATTTAAGGCGTACAAGAACATAACAGAAAGGCAGAACAAATCAAATACCTCTCGGTTAAACCGTGAACTGCCTGTGGTATTGCCTTTACCATATAGAGATCTTGATTCTGATTCTCTCCTGCAGCCTGTTGTTTTGTATTTCGGGCAAGACGGTTCAAAGCATCTCGGAAACAAATCCGTGTCTTCTCATTGAACTGGTCATAGCAAAAGGAAAACAAAACAAATCAGCAACATGCATTATTCATTATTTCATCCGATCAGACGCCATTGATTTCGGTTTGATCATCTTACCTGCACAATAACTGTCTCAAGATTCTGAAGTATAGATTCCTCAAGAGAGAACTGCTCATCCATGGTCTCATCTCTACTGCACCACTCGAAAGCATCCAACTCCTCGAACATAGGTTCCTTGAAGAGAAAGAGATACAATTAGTTGCTTAAAGCCTTAAAGTGAAATTATGTAAATATGATAAACCATACATATATTCTCTTTTCTCTACTGTCTATACCAAGAAGGATGGAACATTCATTTAAGTACATCGCAAGTGGCAAGGGATAGGTCAGACAGTGCAAGAATATTTGTATTCTCAGCAAAAATCAAAGATCGAAAAGATGTCTTGAAAAGAGAATAATCTTAACTCTCTGTCTCAAATCATAGCTTCTCCAAGCATGAAAATATGAATGTGATATTCAACATTGGAAAACACAATGCCTTTAAATTTTCAAGTACATAGGTGCAGTCATAGAATCTTGGTTGAACATATATGAATATATAAAATACAAAAAGTACTAGAGTGGCATGTATTTAACCCAAACTACTGCAAAACAATTAATAAACAAGTGTGGTACCCAAATTACCAAATGAAACATCATTTTGCTAACAAAATTACCATGGAAACATAAAAATTCAAATCCTTAATAGAAACTTTCCTCTCTTTGGGTCAATTTGTCAAATAAGTATAAGCCATTTGGGTATACTAGGAAAATATTTGTTCTTCCATTCGAGTCAATAATTTCTATCTCATCAAGCAAAGTGTTAGAACACTTTTCAACTACAAGTCAAGAGGTGATTATCACCTCTACATCGAGACAATCCTTAGATTCTGAGTCACATGGAACAAACGTTGAAGCCTCAAAATCTTCCTGCAATTGATCTGTTGAAAAGAAGCATATTTTTTCAGGTATTTTGTTCAAGTGTTCATCCACATATAATAGATAACTTTCAAAGTTACTTGATACATTAAATTAATATCTAGTAAAGAATCATCACCAGGTATATTGCAGCAACATTTTTCAGGGCACAAGAAAAAGGACTTCTGTGAGTTTTCAACACAGGGAGGACCTTCAAATAGAGAATCCCTGCAATATGCAAAATAAGAGATGATGCTGTAAGAAAACAAATAATCATTTCGAACTGAATTTCTGTCCTATCATAATCAAGTGAACATTGAACGTCTCTGTCGAGTTACATGTGATAATGCAATGAGAAGTGAAAAATTAAAGCCTTTCCACAACAGAATGATTAAGGAAAATGGGAGCTCTTACCATGCCATAACAGGTTCATGCTTATACAGTTCTGGGAACCATAAGTATGATTGTGTTAGTCCACATTGGCTCCCAGGATAAAGATAAATTTGGCGAAATTTGGAATGCAACAAAAACACCACAGAGCAATTCAATTTGAACTAGTTAAAGCATGTCACAGAATCTAGATGATTAGTCCCAGAGGTTACGCTTATACACAAAAATGTCATCAATCTGTTCAAAACTTGATAGGTCCTGAAGCTCATAATTAGGCTCGTTGTGCGAAAATGCCATTTGTTGAAAACGTTGTGGTCCACATACACTTGAACTATCCTGCTGAGAAGGTCCAAGATCAATCTTTTCAATGAAATATTTATCAATGTAAGTGAGTTCCACCTCTCTTGCATTAGGTGCACTTAATTCCCATCTCGACCAATTCTCTGGTGAACATGCATTGAATAAATCTTCATCTTTGGGAAGAATAAAATCATTAATCCCATGACCATCGTAGCAATCCATAACAAATACTCTGTAGAGTGTTCATAAGTGCAAATATTAGCCAGTTAAAAAATTGTCATTATAAATGGAATCATGAAAATATGGACTTCTAGTCTCCAAAAACTTGTGGCACTGACAATCAAAACCATAAAAGAAAGGTTTTAATTATTCTGTTAGTCCCTATAGTTTCACTGAATTTTCAATTAAATCTCTATACTTTTTTTCTTTTCGATTGAGTCTCTATACCATATCAAATTTTGTAATTAAATCTCTACCGTGATAAAAACACTAGAATTAACGGAATATTCCGTTAAGCAAAACGAATATGCCTAATACTTGACTGAATATTCTATATAGTTTAACAGAATATTCCGTTAATTTCAACGTTTTTGTCACGGTAGGAACTTAGTTACAAAATCTGATATGGTGGAACTTAGTTACAAAATCTGATATGGTGGAACTTAGTTACAAAATCTGATATGGTATAAGGATCTAATTGAAAAGAAAAAAAAGTATAGGAACCTAATTGAAAATTCGATGAAACTATATAAACCGACAGAGTAATTAAACCTAAAAGGAATTAATGCGCAAGCGGCTCCTACTAAAGCGGGATTTTTGGGGCATTTTGTCAAATGTTCATATTTGGAGGATCATAGGTGTATTTCTTTCTTTCGTGTACTAAATTATAAAACACCATAAATCCTATGTTCCTTCTACTTGCTAAATATACAAATTTCATTATCAAAGCTACAAGATTTCATCTCTAGTCATAGGAAAAGGTAACAGACTCCAACTTTTAGAACCCAAAAAGTCATGAATGTAAACTTAATTGGGTATACTTGATAATTTTGGATTAAGCTAGTTATATAACATTCTTATAAAAAATTTATATTTTTATGATAGATCCATCACTCTATTCTTTTTTATGTTGAAAATTATTAAATTAAAAATATGTTTCATGAAAAGCTTACACTCCAAAACGTAGCACGATACTCCATTCATGATAGTAAAACAGAGAATCAAGGTTTAAAAACTAAAAATCTTTGAACCGAATTCAAAAGCAAACAACAAAAGGAAACGAATGGAAATAAAAATGACAGAATAAATCAAGGGGGAGAAAAAAAACAAATTAAGAGAAAATCGATGAAACAAAAAAACCTAAAAACCACATAACTCTCCTATCGTCATAATTTCCAAAGAATCCTCTTTGAACAGAAAACATATTTTAAATATAAGATTGATTTCAAAGGCTTACCCGCAGAAAATGATAGAAAATAAAGAGAACTATAGTTGATGAAAGTTGAAAGCTAATAGAGACAGCTGAAGAAAAGAGTAGTGTCAGCAATGAACTTCAGAGTGTTTTCAGTACGCAAAACAGAGGCGGCTCTGGTTTTGGGGACTAGCTACGGTAACTTGTAAGAATTTTTTAGGCACATATATATCAAAAGTCGAAGGTTGAATTAGGAAATGTTCAATTGTTTTTTTTTATTATTATTAATAGGATATGACAGTATGACACAATATAGGAAATGTTCAATTTTTTTTATTATTATTAATAGGATACGACACAATATAGGATGCACAGCCACACGAATTTAATATATATATATATATATATATATATATATATATATATAATATTTTTTAAATAAATTATAATAATAGTTTAATATTAAAATATAAATTAATTTTTTAATTATATAAAATATTTAAAATATTTTTATTTTAATAATTAATAATATATATTATTTTTAAATTTATTTTATAAATATATATTAAAAATAAGGTTAGACATATTAATACATGATGGTATTTAAATGTGTGTCCAAATATATTTAAAAAAAAATATTTTTTATTAAGATATGGTTGGACACAGAAAATGTGGTAAATTAGCAAAGTCTTCGTACTTCTTAATCAAGTCTATTCCTAAAATTTTTTAATGGAATATTTTAATTTTTAATAAATTTTAATTATTAAATTAATTTTTAAATTTTTATTTCGTTAAATAAATAAATTCTCATAACAGATTATTTACTAAATAAAAAAATTTATATTAAAATTTTAAAAGATTTTAGAAACTGATATCTTTTTATCAAATAAATTATGTGAGTCAATTTGTCTAATATTTTATTAAAATTTGACATAAAAATTGATATATCTAATAAAATAAAATATTAAAAATTAATTTAGTAATTAAAAATTGTAAAGGTTTAAACTGTCCCACACAACCTTTTTCGAAAACTACTTTGGTATATTAATTTTTTTAAGGAACGAATATAATCTTCTTTCTCTACTTTTTTTTATTATTATATTTTTATATAAATATATTTTAAAAATTACTGAACATGTGTTATATTGTCAAATCAGTATATTTTGTTTAAATTTTTTATTATCAATTTAAGTTATGATAACAATCTTAAATATTAAAAATTGTGTTATTTATATTACTTTTAGTACACTTTTTATATTTATAATAAACATGAATTATTTTTAGAAATTCTTTTTATTTTAAAACGATTTAAAATATGATAGAAGTATAGTTTTTTTATATATATTTTTAAATGAGTAATGTTATATATTCAAGTCTTTTTATGAATTAAGTTTAATTAAGATAAGACTTAAAATAATGCTATTGATAACTAATTTTTATTAATATTAGACTAATTTGATTAAACTTGATTAATAAAAAAATTTGGATATATAGTATTTTTTTTTTAAAATTATATTTTATTTGTATATATTTGTATTGTAAGAATATTTGAGGCCAATCAATTTTTATTTATAAAATAAAAATAACAAAATGAGAAGTACATTATATTTAAGAAGCACATGGTAACTGGTAGTGCCGTAGTGCTAAGATGTGCAAAGTATTCATTTTCTATTTCCATCTCTATCCCTATTCCCTAAAAGGGTTAAAAAGCAGGAAACACTTCTAAGAAAACCAAAAGGCGAAAGACAGGGACTTGTTATATAGTTTGTGGCAGAGAATGCTTTGGTTCTGAGACTTGTGGCCTCAAAGCGCTCTACCTAAATCTGTAATCTCAGTGGCACACGTTGCAATATTTCGTCATTGTCTCATTGACTCATTCATTGCTACGTAGGTTGTTTTCATCGCAATCTCTTATATTCAAAATTCAAATTGAAATAGTTTTTTTCCTCTTTTGGGAAATACGCATTCTATTAAGACAAAAGAAATTTAGGGATAAAGTTTAAGGATGAGATATTAAATGTTTAACTAATCATTAATTTTCATGGTATTTAATAATAATCATTAAATGGCATAACTTAGGGATAAAGTTTAAGGATAAGATATTTTTATGGTATTTAATAATTTTTAACGAGTTATAACTCAAATGACATAGTCTCTTCATACTTATTTAAGAGATTGCGAATTTGAGTCTCTTTATCTTTGGTAAAAAAAAAAAAAAAACTAATCATTAGTTTTCATGGTATTTAATAATACAGAAATTCTTCGCATACAAGCGATTAAGGCTTGTAAGCCTTACAAATCCAATTAAAACTAACGCTCAAAACGCGCTTCGAACCGTTCTTCTTCCTCTTTGTCTTCTTCCTCTTCGTCTTCTTCTTCTTCTTTTCTTTCGTTTCTTGCCTTCTCTTTCTCCTTCTTCTTCTTCTTGCTGCACGTTCTTCTTCCTCTTCCTCTTCTTCTTCTTCTTCTTCTTTTCTTTCGTTTCTTGCCTTCTCTTTCTCCTTCTTCTTCTTATTCTTCTTGCTGCACGTTCTTCTTCCTCGTCTTCCTCTTCTTCATTTACGTGATTTTCTCTCTGTTTTCTTTCTTCGTTGTTCTCGATTTCCATTATTTTTTGACATCAAGCTCTGAAATCGTTTTTGAAGAAGAAGAAGCAGCAGAAGATAAGGAGGAGAAAGAGAAAGAGTTCTGAATTATGCATAAGGTGTACTTCAACGAATTTTGGGTGTATTTCTTAAATCCTTTGGGTGTAGTTTTGTAATCCTTTGGATGTATTTCTGTAATCTTTTGGGTGTATTTCTATAATCGTTTGGGTGAATTCCTGTAACCGTTTGGGTGTATTTCTGTAATCCTTTGGGTGTATTTTTGTAATCGTTTGGGTATATTTCTGTAATCGTTTGGGTGTATTTCTGAAGTTCCATTATCTTCAAAACGATTTCAAAGCTTGATTTCAGAAACCATGAAAATCGAAGAAGAACGAAGAGGAAGAGGAAGAGGAAGAGGAAGAAGAAGAAGAAGAGTCGTTCATAATACATGGTGAGTGTAGCGCTTGAAAACAGGAAACGGTTGAATAACGCATTAAAAGGCCCGTATGTGTAGCAACTTGTAAGACTTATAAGTCAAAAAGACTTGTATGTGTAGCAGGCCTCTTAATAATAATAATAATAATGGAATATGATTTTTTTTTCTTTTAATAGTTTCGTCCATTGTAGTTTGATTCTTCTTGTGGCCATAATTTTAATTTGATTTTAAGGGTTTTTATTAATAAATTATACATTTCTAAATCCAAATGAATCTTAATTAAACTAATAAATGAATCGAAATTATGTAAGGAATAAAAAATTTGGTCAATACTTATCAGCAGCATCAAGTGAAACTCAATTAATTCACAAATGGACCAAAATAAACTAAAAAATAAATTGAAATTTTTAATGATGGCATAAAAAAATCAGAACCAATAAAGATGTTAGCAAAATATTAGTGTTGTTAGTGATGACAATAACAAAAAAAAAGGATAAGTACAATTTTGGTCCTTAAAGTTTTGTGCCAGAATCGAAATCGTCCATCTTCTAATTTTGGATTTAAAATCGTCCTTAATGTTGCATTTGTATTTAACTTCGTCCTTAAAATTTTTTTCGGACATAAATGCCCTTTTCATCGTTAGGGTAGTTAGAAGAATAGTTATATAAAAATAAAGGTAATAGCAATATAAATGTATATGTTAACCCCCAAAAATAAGGGCAAGTTGTTTGAATCTGGAACTGCTGCCGACACCACCGTCGCGCACGTCGTGGAGGGAGAACGCCATGGCTGCCGAAAGCTCAATCTCGTCTCGAAGCAAATCTTCCTCGCATGGTAGGTTGCTGCTCTGTTTCCATGGTGAGAGGCCGGTGATGCGAACCTCGGGGACGAAGGAGAACTATGGGCGCAGATTCTGGGGCTATGTTTACTATGGGGTTTGTTTTTCTTTCTTTTCTTCTGAGTTGAGTTATTTGGGTTGAGGACTGGAGAGTGAAGACGGTGATTATGTGTAGGTGCATGAAGGCTGCAACTTCTTTCGTTGGGCAGAGCCAGAGACAGAGGTGGAAAACCCAAAAATTACAAGGATGAAGAAGAAGGTTGCCTCCCTGAAATCAAGGACGAAAGCGGCAGAGTGGAAGTTAATGGTCGTTGCTCTGTTAGGGTTTGTTGGGTGGGCTAGGTTCCTATATCTGCTACTGCAGAATTTTTCTATGTCTAGGCCTAAGTGTGTAATTCCCTTGAACCTGGTATGAAAAAGGTATTTGGGTATGATGCTGCTGTTGTTGTTGGTAAATTCTTTTAAGGTTGGTTTTGTTGAATGTGGTTTGGTGAAAAGTATTTTGATGGTAAGTTATTAGGTGACAATTATGTACCTGTTATGAATGTGTTCTGTTGAATTGGTTCTCAGCATGTATAAATGACAATTATGTATGCATGGTTGGTTGTTGTAATGTGAGTTTGATTTCTGCTTGGTAAATACCTGTTTTCCACTACTGACTAGTTTCCTAACAATATAACAAACTTGAATCAAAGACAACCTCAACTGAATATGGTAAATGTCATAGTAACATACATAATAAAAAGTATTTCAGACACAGAGGTAATCCCAAAAGGGTTGGCTGGTCCAATCCAGCAACCAAGTACAACACACATAGATGCTCATAGGCAAAATATCACCAAAAAAAGGAGCTAACAAGTCACACTGCACTTTTCTAGCAAAGTTCACAGAAACATAACCCAAAATAAGACAACATGCATAAAATACAATCATGACAATAGGATGCTAATTTTTCCATTTTCCTTTTCCTAAAGCATTTTCCATTTCCTTGGAGACAACTTTGCCATTAACTTCAGTTTCTTTGGAGAAATGTGAGGTGCTCCAGAGAGCCTGGCAGAGAAGTGACCAACAGGTTGGTTTGAAGATGTGGAAAGGGTAGGCTGAGATGAAGGAAGAGTTCTAGTGGCTGGCTGTGATGAGGATGAAGGAGGTGCTAAACTTGTTGGGCTGGCAACCTTGTTGGGATGTGGAGCAGGTTGGGTTGAGCACTTGGGCTTAGTAGTCCCCTTGGGCCTGCCTCTAGGCCTTTTTGGCTGTGCTGCATTGTTGGATTGGGCTGCAGATGGTGGCTGTATTGCTGAAACAGCTTTTCTCTTGACAGATTGCTTGGGATTGGGCTGGGAAGAGGCAGTCTTCCTTCCTCCATTGGCAGCTAGATGGTTTGATTTGGTGCTTCCCTTCTGCTGCTTTCCTTTTTTCTTTGACTGCTGGGCCACACAAACATATACAATTTTATAATGGGATAGCAATAACATATGAGAGACCAATTAATAGAAGGAAGACAAATTAAAAATCATACCAACTCCTCAATAGGTTTAGGGCATCTGCTTTTGTTGTGCCCAACAGATCCACACAGAGAGCACCTTTGTTTCTCTCCCCTCCTTGATAGGTGAGTGCGACTGCTCTGTTCTTCATCTCCAACAGCTGCTCTCCTCTTTTTCACTGGCCTGTGACTAGGCCTTCGATAGGGGGGAGGCATAACATCAGGGTGTGCAGTTCTCTCCCAAAGATCTACTCCATTCAAGGGATGTATGATTGAGTCATAGCACCTCGTGTAAGCTTCTTTCTTATAACACCCAGCCACAAAAGGTTCTAAGTCAAGTCCCTTGAACTTTATGCAACTGATAGCATGGACACAGGGTATGCCACTCATCTGCCACATTCTACATGAACATTCATAGGATCCTAAGTCGACCGCAAACTTGTCTAAACCGTTCACCACTTCATACTTTGAGGCTGCAGACTAGTATGGCCGCCAATCCCCAGCTGACTAGATCTCTTCTCCAACCTGAATCTAATCCTAGATAAGATTGTCCCTGAATAATTATGTGCAAGTTTCCTATTTTCTACCCACCTAGTCATTAGTTTAACCCTGATTTCCTCTAACATGGTGACTATAGGCTTCTCTCTAGCATCAACAATGGCAAAATTAAAGCTCTCGGACATGTTATTAACCAATGTATCTACCTTAGAGTTATAGGTGAACCTAGATCTAGACCAATACCTAGGAGAGATAGCAATTAGGTACCTATAGGCTTCCTGATTCACAGCTTTCACCTCGGCCATGTGCCTCTCCCAATCCCTCCAGTGAGTTGCCTTAGCACACTTCCACATCAGTTTCTTCAATTGTAATCCTGGAAACCTTTTTCTGAAGTTGCTGTACAAGTGTCTCACACAGAACCAATTATCCACACCAGGTATAACCTCCTCATATGCTGGCAACAAACCCTGCACGCATGAAATCAAGGAAATTGTAATTAGGGAGAATTGAATGGATGTCACTCATGTTGTAAAATTAGGGAAGTTTGCTTACTTTTTGTTGGTCAGACATGAAGGTAGATCTTCCCATCTTATCCAGCCCAACATCAGATGCAAGATGACTTAGAAACCAACTCCATGAGTCCTTCGTCTCGGCCTCCACAACCGAATATGCAATCGGCAGCATTTGGTCATTGGGATCCCAACCAATTTTAGTGAACAGTTGTCCTCCCTGGGGTGTCTTCAAAAAGTAGCCATCTAGGCCAATGAAATCCCTGCAATGCTGGAAACTCTACTTGCATGCTTCCAAGCACACATAGATCCTCTGAAAGATGCAGTGAGTGGTCTTGGATGATGTTGGTGCTTCATTGTCAAGATCTGGGGACCTCTGCACTTGTATGCGAACTGAGGATCATGGATTTGCCCTCATCAGCTCATGTCCATAATCATAAATTCTTTTATACTGCTCTCGGAAGGTACCCTGAATTTGATCAAGTGCAATATGCTTGGTCTTAGTGGCCAATGATTTAGTGACAGTCAAGTTCCATTTCTTCTGTGCCTTCGAAACCAACTCCCTTATTTTTACCTTCGAATTTGATTCAACCTTCTTCTTAAACGCCTTGCCGAGCCATTTCGAGTGTAAGATCCCACCCTGTGTGCTTGTGTGCATTTGTGTGTCAAATTCATGCTGCGTAGCTGCCAAGTTTCCTCACCTCTGATTTTTGCAGCATACACCCAAAAAGGACAATCACCCGAACAAACAGCCCTAACCCTCTACAAATCACACTTCCTAAACCTGATTGACCTTGCCGTATGCACAGCATAAGCAGTTACAGTGTCCTTGAACTCCTCCCGAGATGCATACACTGTGCCAACTTCCCATTTGTATTGACTCATATCTTTCTGAAGCTTGTGAACTGGAAATATGAAACCCTCATGCTCCGAATCAGACCCATCAGCCCCAACCTGGTGATCGAAATCTAAGTCATCACTGTCTCCTCCCTTATCATTTTCAAACTGCTCAGTTGCTCCAGCATTCTTTTTCACAGCCCTAGGTTTTTTACTCATCACATTCACATGTTGAAACCCACTTACCTCAGGATCAAGCTCATCATCACTATCAGTAAAGTGCACATCATCTTCACTATCGTCCTCTTCCCCAGATAGATTATACTCCGAATCGAGACTGTCACTGTCACTAGAGTTATCATACTCAACTTTATTGTCGTCCTCTGCCCCAGAGTAAACAGCAAATGGTTCAGATTGCTTTCGCCCCTCATCTACTCCACCATACAAAACTAGCTCTTGCCCCTCACTAATGTCACCCATCCCATCTTTATCCCCAACATCAATGTAGCCATCATCAGGAAACATCTCTTCGTCCTGAACCTTATGGACAACATACAACTCTACATGGTCTCTCAACTCTGCTATTCGACACATCTCAATGGAATCCGCATCAGTTTTAAACAATTTCAGATTTTTCTCCATGTCTTCAACAACTGGATCCTTGAACCACAATGATGGGATATTCTCCTCGATGTAACCAAGTTGCTTTAGCTCAGCATACGCTTCAAATACAGACCACCGATCACCATCAATCTCTTCTATCACTGTTGTTTCTCCTCCCACATATTCTAATGGACCGTTCTTATATGTAAACCATCCTCCATGGTAGACCTTCACTTTAAAATAACCCATCGTCTTCTACAACACCCTGAAACAGAGTACAACAACACATAGACATTCATAAAAAATGATAAAACACACGCATCTTCCTATTTCACACCGATGCTAATCCCTACTCTCCACACACATGGCCTCATTCCAACGATAAACAGACCACCAAACCCTAAGTAATCTAACCCGACACTAACCACTGCAGCGAGAGCTACCATACTGAAAAGAAGGAAGAAAATCATACCTACGCAAACCCTATCAGTAATGCTTCAGCGACTCTTCACGTCCCTTCCTTCCAGTTCCTCGATCTCGCCTCCTCTCTTCAGTTTCAGTCCGTCAACATCTACGGTCCTCTCCGATTCTGGGTTAGGGCACAATGTAATGGATTTGGTTTACCAAGCGTTGTGAATAAAGGGTGCTGTAATAAACGTTAAGGATTTTTCATCTAAGTGAAGAAATCAAGCGTTTCGCGCGAAATGAAAAGGATAGAATTGTCATTAAAAAAAATTTTAATTAGAAAGGACAAAGTTAAATACAAATGCAACATTAAAGACGATTTTAAATCCAAAATTAGAAGAGGGACGATTTCGATTCTGGCACAAAACTTTAGGGACCAAAATCGTACTTATCCCAAAAAAAAAAAAGAAAAAATAAAAAAAAAAGAAGAATCTACATACACAAATTTAAAAACAAAAAAAAATTATCAAAAATACTTAGATGTATAATTAGACTGTACCAATAAAGGCTAATCCTCGTAGTTGTACTCTTCCTGGCTAATCCTCGTTGTACTCTTCCTCATATATTATCGGATTACATGAAAAATAGTTCCTTTTATAAGAAACTAGATATAATAACCTCAAGAAGTAGAGGAGCTACCAATAACCAGGCTCAGTTTCTTTTCTAAGATCCCTCTTCAATGAGCCTTCCTTGAACAATGGCCTTGATTGTCCGCCGGATATTCACACAATATTCGAACATACCAAGGCTTTCATGAAGTTGACCAATTGCAAAATGGTACATGAAGTCTCTGTGAATTATTATCCATATTTAGAGTGTTATTATTTTTCATGTATAAATTTTAGTTTTGTTATTTTTTCCATCAACTTTTGTAACCCAATAGTGGCATAACAGTTTTGGGTAGGTTCTTAATTTTCGGCTGCAAATGGATAAATTAGTGTTAAAACTATTGCAACAAAATTTAATATAAAAAAAATTAGTGAAAATAATTTTTCTTTTTAAAAACTAAAAATCAAGACAATTTGAAAAAAGAAAAATGCTTAGAAGCAATAAAATGTAGACTTACAAAAATTCTGTTGCCAATTTATACGTAGTTATAGCAGATTCTATATCATTGAATATTTAAAAAAAAAAATACAACAAAAGAAATTTAGGATACATTCACTCTATAAAACACAGACACAGATATAGACACAGAACATGATACAACACGCAACACGACGACACGTAAATTTTAAAAAGTTGGCAAATACGGAGACACGCATATATTAATAATATAATATATTCATTAATATTAAACCAATAAGTATTTTCAAAAACAACCATATGATAATATGCATTTTTTTCCTAAAGTATATAGGTATTCAAAAGATAAAATTTTAAATTCTTATGTCTAAATAGAGTTAGTAAAAGTTTTGTACGTCACACATGTACACAAAAAAAGTTATCTAAAAAGTCATGCTATTTTTTCATCATATATGGTAGAAAAAGTCACTCTTTCTAACTCCGAATCATCAAGAAAAAGGTGAACAACTTCAAGATTATCATTTTTCTCATCAATTGGTGAAAAAGTATCTCCAATAATATCCCACATCATAGTTTCTCCTTTATTATTTTATGGAGTTTTTCTTAAAAGAAGACTAAGATTAATATGGATAAATATTAAATTTTCTGCACGTTTAGACTTCAACTTGCATTGTTTCTTTTTAGGGAATGGATAAAAGAATAAGTGCTCCAATTTCTTTCACAACAAGAAGATGAAGATGATTTTCTTAATAGCCTAAGAGCAATTGGTTGAAGAAGTTTCACTTTACCACCATGAATTAGGCACCAAGATTTTGCATCGGCTATACCTCTATCATTCAATGAATCATAATCATCAAAAACACTTCTACCATCAGAAAAGCTTGCAAATTCAATGTTTACTTTTTCCTCTCTTCTTTATCAGGAAAATACCCTTCAAACATTTAACTCATTAGTGATCTCAATATCTTAATGAGGAGAAACTTGTGTAGGATCTTCTCTCAACCATTTGTCGCTAAAATATATATATATAATTAGAGGTTAAGCAAAAATTAGTAATAATTCAATTATCTTCACTTATAAATAAAAGTTATAAACTATAAATACAAAGAATTACCTTGGATTCAATGAATGTGCTAAACAACGAAGGAATGTGCTACTTTTTGTCCATCTTTAAACTAATATTGAGTGCACAACATTGTAAAAGGACGATGATTCTTGTTCGTCTTTTCTTTCATAGAGATATATAATTCTTTTTACCTTGTTGATCATTGAATTCTACATCTCATGAACCAAATGAAGAGTAGGTGCATCCCTGTCTGCACTTCTTAAAACATCATAAATAAGATTTTTGAAAGCAAGAATATAATAAATTTTTTGTCACCAATTTTCATTCAAATTTTTTTTCTATAACAAACTCAACTTTGCCAATATTATCTTCCTTGTATGAAGACCACTTTTCACTTATAACCATCTCTTTGAGTCCTTACTTTAACAACTTAAATCTTTTGAGCATCACAATAGTAGAGGCAAATCGAGTAGGAGCAACATTAAGCAACTTCAATGTATTAAATTCATTGAAAATAGATAACCTCATATAATGATTAACAATGAATTTTTTTTTTTTTATAAAAAAAGCATCTTTAACATTTTGAGTAATCCACGAGCATTCTTCATAAATAAAATTATTTTTCTCTGTATTCTTAGTTGCACAAATGTCCTTTAAATCAAGATTGAGAGTATGAACAACACAAGGAGTCCAGTAAACAGATGGAAATTTAGCTCCAATCAATAAACCAACCTCTTTACAAAGCAGCACATTATCAGTCACAATTTGTACTACATTTGAGATATCGATTTCTCTTATCACATCTCTTATTTGCTTTGCAACATAATTCTTGTCCTTAATCTCATCTGAACAATCTACAGCTTTCAAAAACATAGGTCCACTTTCAATCACAACCATAAAATTAAGAAGAGACCTTTTTTGGAGATCACTTTATCCATCACTTACAATGTTCACTCTCTTTCCACTCCACGAATTCTTGGTATGCTCTAACATTCTCTCCACATGTTATTTTTCTTTCTCAAGCAAAGTTGTCCTCAATTTATTATATCCAGGAGGAATATAACCATTAACATAATTATTAGCAGTATAAAAAAAGCTTTGACAAAATACAAATTTTTTATTAGATGAAAAGGTAATCCAAATGAGAAAAATATTCTAGCAATATGTAAATTTAGAGTCTCCCTTGTATTTGCATTAAAAGTTTTCTCGAAAGGTTTAATAGCTCTTCTTTTTTTTGAATCAAGTTCACTTACATTAGATGAAAAGGTAATCCACTTCTAATCGAAGGAATCAACACTTCACAAGCCCAGGGAATCCAAGTGAAATTAAATTTGCATGTGACTTGAATTGGACTTGAATTCGAGGTAAATTTGTATTTGAGTTTGAATGTAATTAGGAAAGGAGTATAAAGGTTCTTCAAAGAACACTGAGAATGAGACTTTTACTTTTGGGATTTTTTTTACACTTTTACTTTCATTTTTCACTTTCAAACCCATTTTTTAATTTTTCTGAATCATGAGTCACTAACTCTCCTCCATTAGGAGAGAAGAGCTCTATTGAATTTTAATGGATTAATGTGATTGATTCTCTATCTTCAATTCTTGCATTAGAGTGCTTGTTTTTTCATTTTAAAGATTCAAATCTATTGGAAAATAGTTTGAATCAAAGAAATCAAGCTTAACACTCTTTATCTTAATTCTTATGATTATGGATTTAGATTTGATAAGTGATATTGAATCAACCATTTCCAGATTTTAAGAATTGTGTGGTGCTAAATCGGAGAGTCTGCTTTATCTTTTCTCATGAGCAATTGATCAAGGAATTGGCAATTGATTAAGTCAAGAGAAATTGAATTACCAAGAAATTGGAGTTTAATTACTTATGATTTGCCAGAGATTAATGATTGCATGATTGAGGTAGAGATAAGATCTATTGATCATGAGGATTCAGCTGTTGGGAATAAGTAGTATGACCATAATCCAATCAATCATGTGTCAAATAATTTGTTATTGTTATTATATTAAAATGTTAATATAAAAAGGTCTTTGATTAAATTTAGAGATTTATCATTGTGATAGTGATCATAATATTGAGAGATAAATCTTTTATAATTTAATCTAAATTATTCTTGGTCATAGGATTATTAAAAAGGATATTAATAATCCGAAAAGATCAATATATATATATATATATATATATATATATATCATTGGATGAATATTAATAGATCTCATTTATTAAATTATATATATAGATGGTGCATATAGAGATATGACCATTGATCTGACTCACTCTGAGAATTTTTAATGGTTATAATTACCGTATATTTGTCAATACGATATTCTCAAGATGAACATGGTAATAGAGTTTCCTTTGACCTGCGACTGTCATAGTGTATTTATTATACTTTGATTCCGGACACCTAATACCCTAGGGTGCTAGTTGAATGGATATTGGATATAATTTAAATACTTGTAGAATTAATTATTAGTCAATAAGGAATCCGTCAACTCTCGGTAAAGAGTTTGAGCTCTATGATTATAATGACTGAGATGAATAAAACATTGGCCAAGGAGATTGAATGAATGAAGAAATGAGTTTCTTAGGTCATTCACAGTTCTTTATAATAATGGTAACAAGTTAGAGTTTGACAATTAAACCATACTCTAAAGGTTAACCAAGAGCTGGAAAGATGGAATGAATTATACTTTGTTCTTCCAAGGTTCTTAGTAAAAATATATTACTTCATACTATCGGGTCGTTGAGGAGTGTTGTTAGACACCAACCTTGATTAGTAAATTTAGTATGACTAATTTACTACCCGCTTAGTGTTGAACCTATAGGGTCACACACTAACGAGTGTTCTAATCTTTATTATAGAATTATTTAATCATTATTTTGATTTGATCAAATAAATATTATATTAATTCAAAATGGAATATTATTATATTTTTTGCTAGCACCAAGAATATAATAATAGTATGATAATTGAGAATATTAAATGAGATTTGAGAATAATTAGTTATTCTATTTCTAAATTTGGATCAGATCCTAACTGATTCTGTTTCAAATTGAGTTATAATATGATTCATAAATTTGAAGGATTCAAATTTGGAATTTCAAGATACGATTTAAATTTGAATTGAGAATCAAATTTAAAATCAGTAACAAATCTCATACTATATATATGTATGCCAAGAGTAGAGAAAATGTGAGAGAATAATAAGAGTTTTATTCCGTTACCTCTACACACATAAATGTATGTGAGTCTAGTTCTTGGAGAAAAATTTTATAGCGTACAAAGAGTTGCAAGAAGTTTCTCAATTTAGATTAGATGGCTATTGGTCAAGGAGTTGACAGCAAAGATTGGTCTCAGTGTGGATACATATAGAGTCTTCATACAATCGAAGAATAAAGTTTTTACTAAAGCGTCTAAAGGTATTTAGATCTGATCTACATATTGTTTATTATTAAAATAAAGTTTAAGCACAAAATAGATCTTTAAGATTACTTTATTACTTCCACTGCGTGTTATAAACAACATGATAATCCTTTATCAGCATCTCTAAACTCTAATGATTTTACTATCATTATCTCACTGTCTTGCTTTAGAATTGTCTTTAATGTATGCACATTTACATTGATTGATTTCTTGTACTTGCGTGTTATAAACAACATGATAATCTTTTATCAGCATCTCTAAACTCTAATGATTTTACTATCATTATCTCACTGTCTTGCTTTAGAATTGTCTTTAATGTATGCACATTTACATTGATTGATTTCTTGTACTTTACTAACTCCGGTTGATTTACGTATTCACTGTTTTAATTCTTGTCAT
This sequence comes from Arachis hypogaea, assembly GCF_003086295.3. Lineage (NCBI taxonomy): Eukaryota > Viridiplantae > Streptophyta > Magnoliopsida > Fabales > Fabaceae > Arachis > Arachis hypogaea. Next base: position 122,576,866 of record NC_092053.1, on the reverse strand, counting down.
TTACTTTCTAGTTAGTTATATTCCAGTTATTTACATTTCAGTTATTTACTTTAATGCCAAGTTATCTAGTTTTATGCTATGCTCTTTGATTAATTCTCTTTCAATTCTAAATTGCTTAACTAGAATAATCAATTGATTTTGATTGCTTAATCCATTAATTTTTGTGGGAACAATAACCTACTCATTGTGGTATCACTCGATACGATTTGGTGTACTTGCCGACAGGGACGGACATAAGGGGGTCGAGTGGAGGCCTCGGCCCCTCCAACTTTTTTTAAAAAAACTTAATAGTAATAAGTTATTATGTATAATTTAATTTTTTTAAAAAATTATTTAGTATTTAATCTAGTATAAATAAATATCCAGTCTAATTTAAATATTAATAATTTTTAATATCTAAAAAGTAAGTAACAATATTAAAAAAATTTAAAAAAGATATTATTACTAATATTTTTTAATTAAATAAAAATTTTTAAATCTCAGAGTGAATTCTTTTTCTTCTTGTGACCATCTTTTTTTATTCATTTGGTATTAATTCTCTCTGTTTCAACTGCTACAACTAAGAAATCTTTTTCAATTATAAATATTATGAAAAATAACTCAGAAACAAAATAAAAGATGAATTTCTTGCTAATTATCTTTTAATTATATTGAAAAGAAAATTGTTGAAAAATTTGACACAAATTCTATTATCGATGAATTTTATGATACGAAGAATCGATTCACTTCGTTAGTAAAAAGTACACATATTTTTTGTACTTTAAAATATATTATCTATCGGTATATTTTTGTAATACATCTTATATTATATAATTTTTTACATAATTTTTAATATTATATGTATTATTGGCCCCACATGATAACATTTCTGGATCCGTCCCTGCTTGCCGATGGTTGTGCATAGAAATCTAATTTCTAGCTATCAGTGGTTCAACCAGAAAAACCCTTTTATTATAAAATAATTAATAAATTATAAATAAACATCCTATAATGTAATTATAATCTAATATAAACTTTAAAATATCTTCTAAATTTAAAGCATTACTTGAAATGTCATCAAGCAAAGTCTTATGATCTTTCTTCACATACAAGTCACTTATGAACTAGGAAACTATAATGTTGTTCTTAACTTCCTCAACAAACTGAAGAATCTCATACTCAACCTTTTCGACTGAATTAGCTTTCACTGTTGCAACATACAAAGCAGAAGTATACTTTCGAGAGCCACCAAACAAAACCAATGGGACCTATAGATGCAATCAAAAAATAATAAGACTAAAAAATTATGATCCCATGAAAAACAAGCACAATGGCTCAAGGACGAAACAAAAAGTTTTAGAACAATTCAAGCTGACCTAAATGAAATATAAATCAACAATTCATTGAATTTAGATGATAAACATAACAACTACCTAAGTGAATTATTAAACAAATACTTAAAAATCGAGGCCAATAAAAGCCATTCCTAAAACATGAAGCGGTGAAATGAATAAATATGCAGTAGAACAAAACCTCAATACAAACAACACAGTACAAGTTATCAACAAGCACAAAAAGTAGGAATTTCTTTTACTGAAAATCATGCCTCACGGCAACAACAAAATAGAAAAAGTTAAAAACAGATTATAAACAATTCATGAAATAGATTTAGGTTGAATATTTCACCAAGGAATTGGAAGGGGCAACGAGAAATCGTTGGAGAGTGGATCTCTGGGAAGCGACGAACCTTAATTTGTTGAAGATTGTATGTATACATTTTTATGTTATTTTTTTTAGTACAACAGCAACAGTAAAATTTTCAATAAAGAACTAGAGCTAATCACTAATCAGTAAAAAACTAATAATTAGTAAAGAACCAAAGCTAATCACAAGACATTCACTAATCAATCAAATTACAACACACAAAATCAGTAAAAAACCAAAGCTAATCACATCAGTAAAGAACCAATAATTAGTAAAGAACCTGAGCTAATCACAAAAACAGAGCATAAAAAGGTAAAAAAAAAAACGAAGAACAACTGAAGAACAAGCGAGCAAGACATTCACTGACCTTCGAAGACAACGCCGACCAGACGATGGCGAGAACATAAGAACGACGGCGAGAAGATGCAGAGAGTATGGGATAGGCCGAGCTCGCGGAAGAAGAGAATAGCGGTTGGAGACTTAGGGGCAGTGGCAACACGGACGGACGGCGGCCGAGCTCGACGGATGGACGGTAATAGTGGCTCGACGGATGGGCGGGGACAGTGGGTCGAAGAGTAGATAGGGTTGCAGAAGGGACAGTGACTGATTCAGGTATGCAGAAGAGGTTGAGAGGAGTAAGAAGTGAAGTGGTTCAGTTTAGTAATCAATAAGCCAAAGTTGCCAAATGACGTCATTTCCTTCGAATCGGCTAGTTCCCGGTCTGGTCCAACCAGTCGGTTCTCGGCCAATTCAATAGTTCTCCATCGGTTTTTGTTTCAACGGTTTTGCATATCTAACCAGATCGTTAATGCCACCGATTTGCGGTTGGACCAGTTTGACTGGTCGGTTCGGTCCGATTTTTAAAATATTAGTTTGGCTGTGTTTGTTTATAGACACGGGACATTGAGATAGGGATACAAAGAGATAAAATCGTTTGGCAAATGAGACATGGACAAAGACATTGTGTACAGAGATATTGAATTAGTGTATTTTGTGTCTATTCTAATAGGAAGACACAGAGATACTAACAAGAGACACAATTTTTTTTTACTTTTTCTTTCATTATTCTTATTAATTTTTCATAATTATATTTTTTAATATTATATTTTTCTTCTGAAATTTTTGAATGAAAAAAAAGAGAATAAATTGGACTTTTATCATTTGTTCTAGTTTATCACCAAACAAAATACAAGAACACTAATTTTTATGTCTCTGTCCTTTATGTCTTGTTCTCAATGTCTTGTCTTATCATGTTCTTAGGGCTTGTTTGGGTGAGCTTCTAAGAAAAGATCTTTTTTCGAGTTATCTTTTTCTAGAAGATCTTATGAAAAAGTAAATGTAATTTTATGTTTGGGTATCTCATGTAAAAAGACTTTTTTATCTATCAATTATATTTGGGTATAATAATATAAAAGTACTTTTTGTTTATTTATTAGATGAAAAACATCTTTTTTTATAGAAAAAAGATCTTTTAAAAAAATATGTAAATTACTGTTTCTCAAAAAAAATGTTTTTTTTTTAAATTTTTCTAGTACTTTTATTTTTACTACTAAAAATTTATCAAACACGTTAAAAAGTAAAAAAAGATCTTTTTTATTAAAAAAGATATTTTTTTTAACAAAATAATAGTGCCCAAACAAACAATTAGAATTAAACGTAATCCTAATTACCTAAATTACAAATTGTGGTAGCATTATCAACTAAAGAAACTAAATATGCGGCTACACAATCTTATAAGGAAGCAATTTGTTTGCAAAGATTATTGGAGGATCTCAGACACAAATAAAAAAGATTCTAATATCTTGTGCCAATTAGAGTGTCTTGCATATCACAAGTAATTTAGCATTTCATTCAAGAACAAAACACATAAGCATTCAATCCATATACATCAATGATAATCTTTTAAATATCATGAGAAAACCAATCGATATGGGTAAATTTAGTTAGTATAGATTTTTCCTTTGTCTGTTAAAAATATAACATAAATACACCAAAAAATAATTTTAAATGGCAGACTGTAGAGTTGATGTTGTTTTTGTCAAATAGATTCATGTAAATAGTTAAAGAAACAAGTGGACATTGTGGTGATTTGGTTAAGCTAACAAGTTGCGATTTTTTACTTAATCAAAATTGGATAAGCTAACTAGTTGTAGTTTTTGACTTAGTCAAAAACCAAATTACTAGCAAATCATTTAATATAAACAAAATGATAAGACTCAAGTTGATATTTGTCAACTTATCATGGTAACTAGATAAAGTTGAATAAGATGATATGGTTCAAATTGATAAACATGAACAAATTATAATTTATTTGTTTCTCTTATCACCATAGCTAATTATATATAGTGGTTAAAACATTTACTATACTATTGAATGCCATATTTTATATTAAAAAATATTTAAAAAATTAGAAAATATTAAGTTCTCTCGTATGTATGATTTCTTTACATGGATTTTCATAATATATAACTAATATAAAAGAGTATTATAAACTTTTTTATATATTGAAAAATTATAATCTTTACTATTAAATAATACTATTTACATTATTGTCTAAATTATTTAGTCCAGTTTCGTTTATTTTTCATTCGTAAATTTTAGTTGTATTATTTCGCTTCATCAACTCTAATAACTGAACAAAAGAAACTAACAGAATGAACAGATGGTGATGCCAATCAATAAAGAGTAAAATGAATAGATGACGTAAAAATTTATGTTGATCTAGAATTTCTCAATAAAAATGGAATTGTTTCGTTGTAAGTATAGTTTAAATCAACAATCACTTCTCCATCAGAATTTTTTTTTTTGTTACGAGTGCAAACCAATAAAAATAACCGAGAGTATTAGGTCTCGGGTCGTCTCTCAAAGGAATTACAGTGAGGTATGCACATTATTGGTTATGAAGTTTAATGGGTGATTTGCGGATAAGATGATAACTATGAAGCACGGACACTTCGCTGAATTGCCGTGTCTGCGTGTCGGACACATTTCGGACACAACTGGATAAGATGATAACACATTTCGTGGATAAGATGATAACACATTTCGCGCGTCTGCTATGTCAAACCGTGTCTTAATAAAAAAGAAAAAATTCTTCTCCGGACACACCTGGACACACCTTTACCATCACGTGTCAACGTGTTCAGTCTTATTCTTAACATATATTCTTAAAATAAATTTAGCTATAGTATATATTATTATTTATTAAAAAATATTTTAAATACTTGATATAATTAAAATAAGACATTAAAAATAATTCAAAATTTTAATTTATATTTTAATATCAATAAAATATCAAAATATTATTACGATTTATCTAAAAAATACTTTATACACAACTAGAAAATGGCTTAATACAGACAGATTTACAGACAGATTTGGTCTATATTACAGACGGATTTTTTGTTACCGACGAAATTACCGACGGATTTTGTCCCTCTGTAAAAGCCTCGTCGGAAATTATTTACCGATGGATTTTTTTCCATCGGAAAATTACCGACGGATTTTTACCCGTTACCGACGGATTTTCCCTCTGTAAATTCTCCATCCATTTTCCGAAGCCGACAAACTTTTCCGACGGATTTTCCGTCGAAAATTACAGACGGATTTTCCGACAGATTTTTCGTCTGTAAATTACAGACGGATTTTTTGACAGATTTTCTGTCTGTAATTTGAACCTTGAAAAATCATCTCACACTCTGATTACAGACAGAAAATCCGTCTATAAATCCGTCAGTAAACTAAAATATATTTTTTTTATTTTTTCAATTACAAAATAAACTTGTTTTCATACAAAATAAATATAAATTTAATACAAATTTTTATCTAATTTGTACTCGAATATTTATAATATTACAAAAAATAAACAAATTCATCGTATTATAAAACTAAAAGAAAATTATTATAAACAAGCAAGTAAATATAATTCAAAACATAAACAAAGTGTATTATCAACTATAATCCTCAGTATATTGTTCAATCGTACTAAATTTTACACAATTTTACATATATTACAGAAAGATTAACTGAATTCTTTCTCAAAAAATGGACATGAATCAACATCCATCAGCCATATGTGCATGAATTCTTCTTGAACTTGATAGGTTTGATTCCGAAGAGTTGATCACCAAAGGGAAAATAATTTCCTTATGGTGCTTTGTTCTTACTAGTTTCCCCACCACATTCCCTCTTGAACAAATCTCAAGGTCCATAGCATCCTTATTCCCATTAGATTCCTTAGCAATCAACGGCCGATACAGTTGGTGAATGAGACTCTCATCATATTGGGAATGCTCAACCCAAGTAATCTACAACAGTGAAAAAAAAAAGGGTTTATGTTGCAATCACACTTCATTGGCACATTGGTTTAGGACAAGTGAAAATATTAGTTATCATAGATTCATACTCCAACTTAATGATAAAGAAAATGTTAACACAAAAATCAAAGATAATCATAATTCAATAACCAACCTAGTGTTAGCAAATTAAGAATTGTTATCAATATGATGGTAACAAAAAGCATGTAGACTTTCAAAACTACAGTTAAAAATTGGGTAATAAAGAAAACAGGGAAATTAAAGCGGCAGAAATTTCATTGACTATAACTGAAATTGATAATATGAAAATGATAATATATGATTATGATTGTACTACTGAATAGTTAAATGGCTTAAATGTACTCCAAATTGATGTGGCCTTTTGATTCAGCAGTGATATAGAAGTAGAACTTGAAAATTGAACATAGAAAATCTTGATTCTGGGATGTGAATATCTTCTTCTCTAATAGAATATCGTTATAGTGTTCAAATTGCAAAACAAAGAAACAAGCAAGTTCCTTTGAATTTAATTACTTCAACACATGATAGATACTATTTGCAAATAAAAATAAACAAAGCATATAAAGGCAAAGAAGGAGAAAAGGTTGACTTACCAACCAGTGATCCAAGAAGCAAAGGGTGCCCATGATGGACCAGCAACCTGAGGAAGCTCAATTGACGAACAGGAACGAGTGGCGAAAGCAATTGAATCTCCGCTTGCATCTGAAAAGCATTATTATTTGGCCCTCCTATCAGTCATCAGTTCCAGCCAAACAGAAAGAAACAAACATTCAGAATAGAGACATACCTATTTAATAAAATATAGTAAACAAAAGCTATAACTTTACCTATCATGACTTAGAATTCAAAGCAGGTTAATAAAAAAAATAAAAAAAAATAAAAACTGTCTTTGTTTTTTAATAATATTCAAAAACCCCACTGTAAAAAGTTCAATAAATACTGAAAGTATATTTGAAATTACTATTGCCATTTCAATAGTTTACTAAAAAATAAGTAAGGGAATAGAAACAAGCTTCTAGAATGAATGAAGGGACTTAGAAACATGCCAAACCACACACGAAATGCTATAAAAATTGCACAGTTGACAATGAACACATATCAGAGACTCAAAATATGCAAAAGGCCTAAAGTGTTTCTTACATGTAGTCCACCAAGGACACAAGAGTGCTGGATCGTTATGGGGAATTAAATCATGTCTGTATGCTTATATGTAATAGAATACTTACAAAAAAACTCGGAAAATATGGGGAATTAAATCATGTCTGATGTCTAGTGTCATGGACAACCATAATATATAATGAACAAATAAAAAATCTCGGAAAATATGGGAGACTCAAGCAACTTCACATACCATTAAGATGAGTCGATCATATGGAGGAAGGATCTCAGATACTTCCTACAAGAGAACAATTCTAAGTTTCTCAGTGAAAACAAAACCAGTACCAAAAGCACAAAATGTACTAACTAAATCATCTGTATGAGTAAAACAAAGCCTCTTAATAACACAGTCAATCCTAAATCATCTCTTAATAACACACTGCCAGTATTTGAACCCTAACTAGATGTTTAAGTAACCCTTTAAAAATGTCAGCTGTGCCACTACTCTTGGCTAGTTGGTTAATAACTTTTCACATATGCATGGAGACCAAAAGGATAAACTAAGGAAATGCACCTATTACTATGAGAATGAGCTAATTTCATCAGAAAGAGAGTCAATAGTGAAACAATACCTGAGAGATAGCAGCATATTCTCCTCACCCATTCTTTTTTGCTCTTTCTTCTTCCCTAAAACCTCAAACAAAATAGAAGAAACAACCAATTAGAAGATATTTCTAACATGCAAGACAATGACAGCCATAAATAGTATAACCTACTTACCCTGTCTCCTGATTTTGGGAGAGGGCCATGCCATTTTGGAATAGCATTTGCACGTTCAACATATGCTGCATTTGTCCCTGTACCAAGGATCACAGCAGCAATGACATCCTGATTGTAGAATCTGCCTCTAGCTAGTGTTCCAATGGTATCATTAACCTAATGCAAAATCACCGAGTTAGTCTGATTGTAGATTCTGCAAATGCACCATAAACGATGGCAAGAAGAATTACAACAAAGTTAAATATATCATAATCGAGGTAAGAATAATTATCACATCTTCAATATTGAAACCCTTAGTCCACTTTATTGTAATAATAACAATAATTGTAATAATAACAATAAAGAAAGTTATGAACAAAGAATAATATTGAATCATTAAAAAGAACTAACCGTTCCATGATCTTTTAGCCACTCTCCTAAAGGTTTATTAGTATTCTGAGGATCATAGGGTTCACCATAAAAGAAGTCCGGAACAACCACATAGTAACCAGAAACTGCAATCTTGTCTGCAAGCTTCCTAAACAACAAAAGATGAACAATGTTATTTAGGATAGGAACACATTGAGATAGAAACAGAGATAATTGACAATAAGAGCAGATTGAATCAGATTAGCCTCCTGCTTCTATTGGTGGTAAAATTTATCAAAACCTTCAGAAATTTTAAGTGAAAGATAGCGAGGCTTTAATCTTAGCAAGTAACCTCAAACAAGAAAAGCTTCTACCTTCCCTTCTTGTCAATTTTTGTTCAGTCAACTGTCAAACAAGAACACATTCAAATAATTAGAATAAAGCAACAAAATTTGGTTTAATGAGGAGAAATAGGCTACAAGACATGTCCTGAATATTAACTCACCTCCAAATCAACATATGAGGGATTTTTTCCTATTGATTTAAGAAATTTGTCAAGACCACTTGCATTTAGAGCTGCAATTTAAAGAATCAGACTTTATATATCAGTGTAACTGCAGCAATGCATAATGGAACCAACAAAGGACCTATTAACTTCTGTCTTACGTCAAATTAGACAGGAGAAAGATAGCACTGGGGTTTAAAAGAAGTTACCAGGGTCACACAAGGGAAGCTGGTCTTTGCCAGAGAAAAAGTTACCAATGGAGTCAACTATCATTCCGAGCTTCGCTTCAAGTTTTTCCATTCAACAACAACCACCGAGTTTCCACCGAGTTGGGCTGAGTTTTTCACGAATCGCTGTAGACATGACCAACAAAAAAATCTCTTTCTTCACTGATAGTAAAATAATTAATAAACCTACAACAAGCTCAATCAGCATCAACAGCAACAAGAAGATAGAAATTGCGAAGAAAAATTGATAAACCTAAAATTGGCACAGAAAAATTGAGCCCTAAGCACTAAAATCACAATCCAATTATACCTGAAATTCACTAAGGGAGCAAACGCGACAAGAGCGGCGGCGGAGAGAACTCTGTGACGACGGCGATGAAGGGAGCAGATGCGACGAAGCGGCGGAGGGAGCTCTGCAACGATGGCGACCAAGGGAGGAGACGCGACGAGAGAGGCGGCGGAAGGAGCTCGTGCGACACAAGGGATGACAGAGAGATCGCGGGATGCGAACAGCGGCAACGGCGGAAGAAGCTCGTGCGACCAGAGAAGAAGCAGCTCGTGAGGAAGAAGCTCGTGTGTGAAGTGTGAATTGTGAATGAAGCTCGAGACATTAGGTTAAGTTAGGTTTACATCAATATTTTTCGACGGAAAATTTTAAATTACAGACGGATTTTCCGTCTGTAATAATTTAATAAAACGCAGTGTTTTGTTCATTTAGTTACAGACGGATTTTCCGTCTGTAATCATTTCCCACAAAAAAAAATATTTTTTCCGACAGAATTATCGACAAATTCTCTTTTCCGTCTGTAATTTATGTTAATTCATTTTTTTTTGTTTTCCGACAAAAAATCCCTCTAAAATTCCGACTGTATTTCCGTGGGATAAAATCCGTCGGAAATATCCGTCTGTAATAACTAATTTTCTAGTAGTGATATTTTATATGTATGTGTGTCCCCATATCATGTAAAATTTTAAAATTCCCGTATCGGTGTGTCCCGTATTGTGTCGTATCCGTGTCAGTGTCCGTACATCATAGGATGATAATAGCCTAAATGACAATAAAATAAAGTAACAAATAAAGATAGCAAATACTAAAGAGAGACATTCATGGCAAGGATTGAGAATCAAGGCTTTCTATCCTAGTCATTAATCATATACAATAGTTATCAGGAGCTAATCCTATTTCGCTATCTCCAACATCGGGAGAAAGTCAATCGTCATCTCCAACGTCGAGAAAAAGTCAAATAAGTCTAGTTAATCTCAATCCATAAGTAATGTTAATGGAAGCAAGCAAGCACGGATCTAGGTAGAAGCAAGATGGGGCATTTGCCCCCACAAAAATTTTGATAAACAAATATAATTATTTATAAATGTTGATATTTATTTTTTTTATTATATTATATTTATTTCTAAAATAAATAAATAAATTAACTAAAAGAATAATAATAATAATTAGCTTCATGATACTAATTAATTAGAAATTATTTGGAATATATCTTAGAATATCAGTAGTTCATTTAAGCAAGAATCAAGAATTTAAATTTTATTTTGTATATATAATAATTTATTGGATAATGATAGACTCTTAAATAAAGTACAGATCTACGACAGATTAATCCTTAATCTGTTAAGTTAGAGTATACTATGAAAAAATAAAATAAAATAAAATATCTATACATAAATTTTACTTGATATATTTTTGCCCCCATTGTTAATTTTTTCTGGATCCGTCCCTGGAAGCAAGATTAACTAATCACTCTAGATCACTAACATAAGTTGGGTATTAATGACTCAAGATCACCTAATTTCTCTTTCCAAGCCAATAATGTACAAAATCTACTCCAAATCTAAGCCAAATATTTTATCAAACACTTGGTGTGCAATAAAATAAAAGCATATTAAATTGCAAGAAATATAAATCTACAACTACCCAATGCAAGAAAATGACAATAACAACTCAAGAAAGCAACAACAAACAAAGAAACATCAAATTGCATTAAAGAAAAGCAAAGTTAACAAGAGAGTTGATAAAACTAAAGAGTAGCTCAAAAGAGAAATTAACAAGAAGAAATAAGAGAATTAAACTACTAGATCATGAAAATGTAAAGAAAACTACACTAAAACATGAAATAAAATCTGAAATTAAAGAGAAAATTAATCTAAGAACCCTAATTCCAGAGAGAAGAGGGAGCTTCTCTCTCTAGAAAACTACCCTAAAACATGTTTCCTACACTACCTAATTGCTCCCCCTCATTCCTTCTTGAATTTTGCCTCAAATACTTTAGAATTGAGTTGGACTTGGGCCTTAGTGAGCTCAGAAATCGCCCCCAGCGTGTTGCTTTTAATGAGGTCACGTAACGCTTGTCACGCATACGCGTGGGTCACGCGTACGCGTCACCTGGCAACTTTCCTTGTCATGCGTACGCGTCACCTAGACGAATTTCTTTTTCACACGTACGCGTCGGTCACGCGTACGCGTCACCTTGAATCTTCCAAATCCTTGCTTTCTATGAATTTTCCATCTTGCATGCTTTTCTCTTCATTTCTATGATCCATTCCTTGCCTCTTAACCCTGAAATCACTAATAAACATATCAAGGCATCGAGTGGAATCAAAGTGAATTAACTTTAGCTAATTAAAGGCCTAAAATGCATATTTTTAACCATTAAGCAAAATTAGGAGAAATTCATAAAACCATGCTATTTTGTTGAATAAATGGGAGATAAGTTGATAAAATCCACCAAATTCTGCACAAGATAAACCCTAAAGTTTGGGTTTATCAAACCTCCCCACACTTAAACCAAGCATGTCCTCATGCTAAACTCAATAAAGACAAAAAGGGGTAATCAATTTATTCAATGCAAACTATATAAATACAAGCTACCTACATGCATCTAGCTATTCTGATTACTATCTATCTATATATATATAAGCATGTATGTGGTCAAAGTGAGTCAAATTTCCAAGAAATCATATATGCACAATCAAGGGCTAAATCAATCATATCAAAACACATTCACAATTGATTTGAGTTATTCAAAAGAGTTTACAAACTTGCAAGATAAGCAATCATCAAAGATGGAAATATGGAATTGAGCAATTGAACCCTCACCGGATGTGTATATGCACTCTAATCGCTCAAGTGTTTAGGGTTAATCCGCTCAAATATCCTCTAATCATACTTTCTAAAGTTTTTTCTCTATCTAACTAATTAACAAATATTTAGTGTACATATGCAAATATCACGAGGGTTTTTCAAGGTTGTAATGAGGCTAAGGTAAGGGTGAGGATATATGTATGGTTAAGTGAGCTATCAATTGAATCTTTGACTAACCTAAGTTCTCACCTAACACACACACACTCTAAGCAATTCTAAAATCAAGCCTAGCTACCCAAAAATCTCACTTTTACATATATACACACTCATGTATCAATTTCAATTCAATCACATATGCATTGATTTTTATTGAGCTTCACATTGGGATAATTTTGTCCCCTTTTTATTATTTCTTTTTTGTTTATATTATTATTTTTTTCTTCTTTATATATATATATATATATATATATATATATATATATATATATATATATATATATATATATATGAAAGCATAATATATACAAAGGACATCAATGCATATGGTTTCTATACTTTCACATGAGTATACACCCAAATTCTCAATATTCTCAACAAAACACATTCTCATCAACTAAAGTTCTCACATTTCCCACACTTAATTAACACACACACTCACTATCTTATAGGGATGAGCATGGCGGGTATCTGATTACCCGTCTGAACCCGAACCGAACCAATTAAATTGGTTCTGGAACTAACGGGTACTCGGGTCCAACCCGAACTAAACCAATGGCCTTTGTTGGTGATTGGTTCGGGTATCAGTTCTGGGGGTGCGGATACCGAACCAACCCGTGAACCCGATCATATATTAATTAAATAGAAAAATAAAAAAAATATATATGGCTTTTAGTGAGTTTTCCAACTTGTAACCCTAACACTGTGTCACTAGCGGGGCCCTCTTAGACTCTCAGTCTCTCACCTAGATGAATTCTCCACCTCGTCCACAGGACCGTTAGGCACATCGTCTTCCTAGTAGCGGCAGCGACGCAGCAACCAACTTCCTTTCCGTTGTCGACGTCTTCGTCGGCATCTCCGTCAGCATCGTCGTCTGTGGTTCCCTCTCCAGCAACCAGCTTTGTTTTCGGTCAGTCGTTCCCTCTCCAGCAGCCAGCTTCCTCCAGGCTCCAGCATCGTCTTCTCCGGTCACTCAGTCAGGTTAGTCTATTATTTTTGGAGAATGTTATATGTTAAAGTGTTAAATATTTAATTTTCTATTCAATTTTTGAAATTATACATTCTTAGTTCTTGTTGAATAAAGCTCTTGATCACTCTGAAGCAATCCTCTTTAAGACCTAAATTGGAGTTAAATATACATTCTTAGTCCTCTGTTGTTCAATCCTCTAATTCACTTTGAAGCAATCCTTTTGTTCAATTTTTGAAATTATACATTCTTAGTCCTCTGTTGTTTAATATATTTGGAGTTAAACATCCAAATTAGTTAGGCTATCTCCACTTCTATTTTGGGGACATATTGCTTGCAATGTTTGTAAATAATCTGGGTTTAATGTTGGATCAGGATTGCCTATGTTGTTGTAATTATATAATCGATTAAGTGATTAACAAATACTCTGCAGTAAGGTCTTCCAATTGTACTATTTGGTTAGTAACTTATTATAATACTTGTACTAATTAATGAATGTCAAGATCTGATAAAATACATGACTTCTCTTATTTTATGAAATAATAATATATAGAGTTTTGCTAATAATAAATATCCTAAAAATTAATATTGAATATTTTTATAAAGTTGATGGCTCCGTACTTATTTTATGTATTTTTCATATTCAAAAATGGAGAAAACTAACCCTAAAAGTGATACGATTGTTGGAAGTACTTCTTCTCCAAGTGCAGCCACTTCCGCTGTTATTAACGATGGTATTTTTGGTGGAGCATCACAAAGTCCAGCTCCCCCACCATTGCCTGTCTCAAATCCTTCATCAGAAACACAGATCGAAGCTGTTGGAGCTACTGGTGAGCCTCCAAAAGGGGTAAAACGTAAATCCAGTAGGGCACCTAGTTGAGTCCTTCTACTGTTGAGTCTCTAATTTGCTCACAAAATTGGTTGATGGCTCAAGAGAAGATGCATGATTTAAAGCAAGATCTTGAGGACCAAGAAAAACTTGAATTAGGTAACTATTTTTAAATTATATTTCTTTAAATCATTATGTAATTGTTGTTATTGTTGAGTCTTTAATAATAATTTAATTACTGTTAGTGTAGAGCTTTCAGCTTTAGCAATATCTAATCAAGCCATTGGAGTTGATGTTGTTTACAACAATTTGAGGTTAACATTTTTTTCACTAATTATTTGTTTATTGAATTACTTTCAATTAATCAATTTCATATATTGACATTAGCTAATTATATACTGATTTTTTGAAGGTGACAACTCCTCTCTTGAAACATGCTTGGTTGATGGAATAAATGATTATGGAATGAAGACTTTGAAAACTAGACAAATATTTCAATTGCACTTTTGAATTTAGCTTCTAATGCTTGGATTTTAATGTGTTCTGATTTTAGCTTCTTTGAAAGATTATTCACTAGACTTTTGTGTTTAGCTTCTAATATTTCTATTGCACTTTTGTATTTCCATTAGACAAAGATTATTCACTATTAATATGTTTGGATTTTAATGAGTTTAGTTTTTAATGTATTTAGTGTTTAACATGTTTGGATTATTTCTATTGATGTTACATGTTTTATTGTACCGGTTGAATTTTTAAGATAAAAATTTGTTTTTTTTTATGAATTTTAAAGTCATCGGGTACCCAATTACCCGAACCGAACCAATATATTCTTAATCGATTTGATTTGGTTCGGGTACATACACAAAAAAACGTAAATCCAAACCAAACCAAACCGAACCAATTACATTTTGATCAGTTCGGTTCTAATTTCACCTAAAACTCGAACCAAACCAACCCGTGCTCACCCTTACTATCTTAAGCAAACCAAAGATTCAATTAGGACAATTAATTATTTTTCTGCTTAAGGCTAGTGATGTGGTAATATAAAGAACAAAAGGGAATTAAAAAGGTTCAAAGTGGCAAACAAAGGTAAATGAAATGGTAAGCTATTTGGGATAAGTGAGTTATAATTAAATAATGGCCTCAATCACAAAAGTTCATGAATATACACTAAATAATAGACATATAGAATAGAACAAATCAAAGATTGTAATCATAGAGAAGAAAACACACAAGAATCAAAATCATGGTTAAATGATGTAACCATACAATTAGGCTCAAAACTTATAGGTTGTGTGTTCTTAGCTCAAAAATTATATTCCAAACTATATATATATATATCATGCAAGTTTCAAAAAGCTTCAACTCAATCAATTTAAATTTCAATGCCCTTTTTTAAAAGAAAAGAATTTCTTGAAAATTTCATCAATTGACCAACATTTATTATATATATACTATGATGTATGTGATTGTGCAAAATTAAAAATTCTTAGTTTATTCCCATTTTCAATCAACTCAATTCCTCATGTGTATCGGAATAAACTAGGTTCACATATGCACATTTCCAATCACAACTAATCAACTACAATAAACTAAAATATATCTAAATACTACCAACATAAAAAGACGCAAACTAATTAAAAATCTAAAATATATACAAGCAAAAGTGTAAAGTGCAACAAGCTAAAAAATATCTGGAATGTCTGGAATAAAGGTGAAAGTACTGAAAACAAAATAAAATAAGAGTATCTGGAATAGAATGTTTCACCAAAATAATAACTTTACCGATGATGGCGACCTCCCTGACGAATGGATTTTTGATGGTTTAGAATTTCACAAATGAATTCTCGTTGCAAGTATAGTTTCTAAACCAATCACTAATCCTTTCATACAAAAAGTTGTTTGTCACTAAAACAAACCCCTAAAATTTATAAACCGAAGTATTCAAACCTCGGGTCGTTCTCCCTAGGAATTACAATAAAGTGTCTTGTTATTGGTTATGAGTTATTTTGGGGTTTTGGATAAGAAGCATGAAAAGTAAATGGCAATGAAAATAAACTAAAAACTATAAAAGGCTCTTGGAAAGGTGTGAGAACTGGAAGTCCTATCCTAATTATCCTTCTCAATTGTGATGAGAATTGTTCATTGCTACCACTTAGTTAACCCTTACTAATTAAAGGAAAGTCAAGTGGATGAATTGACTTGAGCCACAAGTCCTAGCCAACTCCCAAGGAAAGACTAGCTTTAGTGCACTCCAAACCAATTAGCAATCTCTCCAATTATCAATCAACAAAGGAATTAGATAACTCAAGTGTCACTAATTACTCTACCTAGGCCAAGAGGAACAAAATCTACACTAAAACTAAAAGAGACATTTCAACAAACACATAAAGTGCAAGAGGAGTAAACATTATTAAATGCAAGAATTAAAGGAATCTACAACTACAAAAACAAGAGATCAACAATAGAAAAGCAAAGAAGACACATTTATTATGAATTACCTCTAATTGAATTGAAAGAAAATAGAAGGAGCAAAAGTAGATCTACAACAAAATATAAGAACAACATAAAGGAAATTACAATAAAAGAATAGAAGAAGATGAATGTAGCAACAAAGAATTGAGAGATAGAAGGAGATGAAAGCATGAATTAAAATCTAGATCTAAGATTATTGAACTAAACCTAATCCTAATTCTAGAGAGAAGTGAGAGCTTCTCTCTCTAGAAACTAACTACAAAGCTAAACTAAACTAATTGGTAACTAACACATGTTTCCCTCTTCACTCCTTGGGTTAAATAGCATCAGAAATGAGTTGGATTGGGCCCACAAGGCTTTAGAATTCGTTGGCCACGTTTTGCTTTAAGTGAACTAGGTGGCAGCAACGGTGCGTGCGCGTACTTTGCGCGTGCGCGCCACCATACGTGTAGCAACTATGGCAAATCTTATATCGTTTCGAAGTCCCGGATGTTAGCTTTCCAACCCAACTGGAACCGCATCAATTGGACCTCTGTAGCTCAAGTTATGGTCGTTTAAGTGCAAAGAGGTCGGCTTGACAGCTTTCCGGTTCTTTCATTTCTTCATGAGTTCTCCACCTTTTCATGCTTCTTTCTTCATTCCCTTGATCCAATCTTTGCCTTCTAAATCTGAAATCACTTAGCAAACATATCAAGGCATCTAATGGAATCAAGGAGAATTAAATTTAGCTATTTTAAGACCTAAAAAGCATGTTTTCACTCTTAAGCACAATTAAAGGAGAATATACAAAACCATGCTATTTCATTGAATAAATGTGGGTAAAAGGTGATAAAATCCCCTAAATTCAATACAAGATAAACCCTACAAATGGGGTTTGTCAACCTCCCCACACTTAAACCAAGCATGTCCTCATGCTTAAACCAAGAATGAAGTAAGGGTATGGCATTTATTCAATGGAAACTAACTAAATGCAATCTACCTATATGCAACTATCTAAATGAATGCAAGTGCTTGGTCAAAATAAATCAATTCCCAAGAAACATATATGCACAAGGGCTAAGGACTAGCAAGTCTAATCCACAATTGAATTGAGTTATTAAATATTTTTACAAACTTGCATGAAGAATGATGATCATAGGTGAAAACATGTAATTGAGCATCAAACCCTCACCGGTAGTGTTTGCACTCTATTCACTCAAGTGTGTAGGGTTGATTCACTCAATTCTCCTCTATTTCATGCTTTCCAAGATTTGTTTTTCTTCTAACAATCAACATTTATTTCATGCATGCATACAAGTATCATGAGGTCTTTTCATTGGTTGTAATGGGGCTAGGGTCAAGGTAGGATGCATATTTGGTCAAGTGAGCTTGAAATTTGAATCTTTGATAAGCTTAAACTTCCCACCTAACCTATGACATCCTATACAATTAAGTTCTAATCTAGCTACCCATTTTTCATCTTTTCACATACTCATGCATTTTCTTTTCATTTCACAACTCATATGCATTGATCTTATTGAGCTTCACCTTGGGGCATTTTGTCCCCTTTTTATTTATTTCTTTTTTTGTTTTCTTTCTCTTTCCATTTTTTTCTATACTTTTCATATTTTATTTTATTTTTTTTGTTTTTCTCATTTTTTTTTCTTTCTTTTAAACTATATACAAGAGTACCAATGCATAAGGTCTATACATTTAATCAATACATGAGCATGTACCCAATTCCCAATATTTACAATAATAATACAAAACTACCCTTTTATTCACCCAATGTCCCAAGGTTCCCACACTTGAATGATACACACACTCTAGCCTAAGCTAATCAAAGATCCAAATAAGGACATTTATTGTTTTTCGCTTTAAGGCTTGTAATGTGCTAAATTAAGAACAAGTGGGTTAATCGTAGGCTCAAATTTGGCTAACAATGGAAGATAAAAGGTAGGCTATTTGGGTAAGTGAGCTAATAAAATGATAGCCTCAATCATATAAATGCATGAATACACTAAATAATGGACATAAAGAATCAAACAAATCAAGGATCACAATCATAGGAGGAGAATAATGCACACAAGAAGGAAAAATAAGTGGTTATAAGATGTAACCACACCATTAGGCTCAAATCTCACAAGCTTGTGTTCTTAGCTCAAAACATGATCCATAATACATATAATTCAAGCAAGTTCTATGAAAAGTTTTCACTCAAATCAATTGACATGCCCTATAGATAGAAATCTTGAAAAATTCTCATTATTTTGACTAAGCTTATTGTGTATGCCTATGCAAAAATAAGAAAATGCAAGTAAAAATCCTAAAATCCTAGAATGAAATGCAAAAGTATTGGAGTTAGAAATTTGTCACCCAAGATTGCCGATCGGTCGGACGACCTCCCCACACTTAAAAGTTTGCACCGTCCTCGGTGCACTCAAAGATGAGCAAGGGGGTATGACGACTCTCCGGATTGCTATGTGTTCTTTCTTCCGCTTCCATGGTTGCTTGTGGTGCATTCGTTATAAAAAAACAAAAATATAACACCATAAGATGAGAAGATATAAAAGTAAGGAAGCATACATTGTTGGAATGAGGTAAATCACTAGAATGAGGTGAGTGAATTAGTGTGACATTAAGAAATATTAGGTGTGTGAATTCTAAATTGAGCGGTTTAGAATACACATTAGCATAAAAGCTATGTCACAAAAGAAGCATGTACTTCACTTATCCTAGTGTGCTTGAGATGCTTTAAGTAAGCTTGTAAGGTAAGACAAGCATTAGAGAAGCATGAAAGCATTCAAGTCAAACATATGGATGGATATAATCATGAACACAATGCATTAAGGTAAATGCTCAACATTATCCATCAAGAGATTGCCTAATCAAAGAATACGGTTCAAATCACATGATGGCTAGCTACAACATGCAATTCAAAAGAGTTATAAGCTCGAAGACAATTCTCATCACTTGGTATTTTTCAAAAGGTAAGCATGAAGAACTCAAAACCAAGTAACAAAATATAACCTCAATCATAGAATCCAACAAAGATTATCTAAAAACATTCATGCTAAAATAGCATTTAGGCAATAAGGGATATAGCAATGTATAGTAAACAAAGTCAATACTCCAACACTTATGGTCGTTGGACGACCCGGGTTCGATCCCCGGCAACGGCGCCATTTTGATGATTGGATTTTTGACGGTTTAGAATTCACAAATGAATTCTCGTTGCAAGTATAGTTTCTAAACCAATCACTAATCCTTTCATACAAAAAGTTGTTTGTCACTAGTACAAACCCCTAAAATTTATAAACCGAAGTATTCAAACCTCGGGTCATTCTCCCTAGGAATTGTAATGAAGTGTCTTGTTATCGGTTATGAGTTATATTTGGGGTTTTGATATGAAGCATGAAAGATAAATGGTAAGAAAGTAAACTAATGGCTAAAAAGGTCTTGGCAAGGGTTGGTGGTCAAGGATCTCTATCCTAATCACTAACCACAATATGAGAATTGGCAAGGATTAATCTCATTAAATCATCCTCTAACTAGTAGTAAAGGAAAGTCAAATGAGCTATATCAATCCTAGTCCGTAAGTCCTAACTCTCCACTAATTCAATTAGTGAGAACTAGAGTTAATGGATCCCAATCATCAATTACTTGGACATTAGTAACTCAAGAGTTCCTAAGTTACCTTTCCAAGCCAAGAACATAAAACTCTACTCTAAAATCCAACCAAGCATTTCATCAAACACTTGGAAGGCATAAAAGGAAAGCATAGTAAAATTGCAAGAAAAGTAAATCTACACTACTCAATTTGCAAGGAATTAAACAACAACAAATCAAATGAACACAATTATTATGATTTACCTTGAATTGAATTGAAAGAGAAAGGAAGGAACAAAAGTAGATCTACAACAAAATATAAGAACAACATAAAGGAAATTACAATAAAAGAATAGAAGAAGATGAATGTAGCAACAAAGAATTGAGAGATAGAAGTGGAAGAAAGCAAAGATTAAAACCTAGATCTAAGAACTAAACCTAATCCTAATCCTAATTCTAGAGAGAAGTGAGAGCTTCTCTCTCTAGAAACTAATTCTCACTACTAAACTAAGCTAAAACTAAACTAATGATTAAAAGTATGAAAAGTATGAAAAGTATGAAAAGTATCAAAAGTATGAAAAGTATGTTGATTCCCCTTCAATCCTTGGCTTAAATAGCATCAGAAATGAGTTGGATTGGGCCCACAAGGCTTTAGAATTCGTTGGCCACGTTTTGCTTTAAGTGAACTAGGTGGCAGCAACGGCGCGTGCGCGTACTTTGCGCGTGCGCGCCATTATACATATAGCAACTATGGCAAATCTTATATCGTTTCGAAGCCCCGGATGTTAGCTTTCCAACCCAACTGGAACCGCATCATTTGGACCTCTGTAGCTCAAGTTATGGTCGTTTAAGTGCAAAGAGGTCGGCTTGACAGCTTTCCGGTTCTTTCATTTCTTCATGAGTTCTCCAACTTTTCATGCTTTCTTTCTTCATTCCCTTGATCCAATCTTTGCCTCCTAAACCTTAAATCACTTAACAAACATATCAAGGCATCTAATAGAATCAAGGTGAATTAAATTTAGCTATTTTGAGTCCTAAAAAGCATGTTTTCACATTCAAGCACAATTAAAGGAGAATATACAAAACCATGCTATTTCTTGAATAAATATGGGTAAAAGGTGATAAGATCCCCAAAAATCAATACAAGATAAACCGTCAAATTGGGGTTTGTCAACCTCCCCACACTTAAACCAAGCATGTCCTCATGCTTAAACCAAGAATGAAGTAAGGGTATGGCATTTATTCAATGGAAACTAACTAAATGCAATCTACCTATATGCAACTATCTAAATGAATGCAAGTGCTTGGTCAAAATAAATCAATTCCCAAGAAACATATATGCACAAGGGCTAAGGACTAGCAAGTCTAATCCACAATTGAATTGAGTTATTAAATATTTTTACAAACTTGCATGAAGAATGATGATCATAGGTGAAAACATGTAATTGAGCATCAAACCCTCACCGGATGTGTTTGCACTCTATTCGCTCAAGTGTTTAGGGTTGATTCACTCAATTCTCCTCTATTTCATGCTTTCCAAGATTTGTTTTTCTTCTAACAATCAACATTTATTTCATGCATGCATACAAGTATCATGAGGTCTTTTCATTGGTTGTAATGGGGCTAGGGTCAAGGTAGGATGCATATTTGGTCAAGTGAGCTTGAAATTTGAATCTTTGATAAGCTTAAACTTCCCACCTAACCTATGACATCCTATACAATTAAGTTCTAATCTAGCTACCCATTTTTCACTTTTTCACATACTCATGCATTTTCTTTTCATTTCACAACTCATATGCATTGATCTTATTGAGCTTCACCTTGGGACATTTTGTCCCCTTTTTATTTCTTTCTTTTTCTATTTTTTTCTATACTTTTCATATATTTTTTTTTCTCATTTTTTCTTTCTTTCAAACTGTATACAAGAGTACCAATGCATAAGGTCTATACATTTAATCAATACATGAGCATGTACCCAATTCCCAATATTTACAACAAAAATACAAAACTACCCTTTTACTCCCCCAATGTCCCAATATTTCCCACACTTAAATGACACACACACACTAGCCTAAGCTAATCAAAGATCCAAATTAAGGACATTTATTGTTTTTCGCTTTAAGGCTTGTAATGTGCTAAATTAAGAACAAGTGGGTTAAGCGTAGGCTCAAAGTTGGCTAACAAAGGAGGATAAAAGGTAAGCTATTTGGGTAAGTGAGCTAAATGAAATGATGGCCTCAATCATATAAATGCATGAATACACAAAATAATGGACATTAAAGAATCAAACAAATCAAAGATTACAATCATAGAAAGAGACTAATGCACACAAGAAGGAAAAAATAAGTGGTTATAAGATGTAACCACGCTATTAGGCTCAAGTCTCACAAGCTTGTGTTCTTAGCTCAAAACATGATCTACAATATATATAATTCAAGCAAGTTCTATGAAAGGTTTTCACTCAAATCAATTGACATGCCCTATAGATAGAAATCTTGAAAAATTCTCATTATTTTGACTAAGCTTATTGTGTATGCATATGCAAAAATAAGAAAATGCAAGTAAAAATCCTAAAATCCTAGAATGAAATGCAAAAGTATTGGAGTTAGAAATTTGTCACCCAAGATTGCCGATCGGTCGGACGACCTCCCCACACTTAAAAGTTTGCACCGTCCTCGGTGCACTCAAAGATGAGCAAGGGGGTACGACGACTCTCCGGATTGCTATGTGTTCTTTCTTCCGCCTCCATGGTTGCTTGTGGTGCATTCGTTATGAAAAACAAAAATATAACACTATAAGATGAGAAGATATAAAAGCAAGGAAGCATACATTGTTGGAATGAGGTAAATCACTAGAATGAGGTGAGTGAATTAGTGTGACATTAAGAAATATTAGGTGTGTGAATTCTAAATTGCGCGGTTTAGAATACACATTAGCATAAAAGCTATGTCACAAAAGAAGCATGCACTTCACTTATCCCAGTGTGCTTGAGATGCTTTAAGTAAGCTTGTAAGGTAAGACAAGCATTAGAGAAGCATGAAAGCATTCAAGTCAAACATATGGATGGATATAATCATGAACACAATGCATTAA
Organism: Arachis hypogaea; assembly: GCF_003086295.3. Lineage (NCBI taxonomy): Eukaryota > Viridiplantae > Streptophyta > Magnoliopsida > Fabales > Fabaceae > Arachis > Arachis hypogaea. The sequence continues at coordinate 122,553,623 of NC_092053.1, read as the reverse complement.
GGTAAATGCTCAACATTATCCATCAAGAGGTTGCCTAATCGAGGGAAAAGGATCCAAATCACATGATGGCTAGCTACAACGTGCAATTCAAAAGAGTTATAAGCTCGAAGACAATTCTCATCACTTGGTATTTTTTCAAAAGGTAAGCATGAAGAACTCAAAACCAAGTAACAAAATATAACCTCAATCATAGAATCCAACAAAGATTATCTAAAAACATTCATGCTAAAATAGCATTTAGGCAATAAGGGATATAGCAATGTATAGTAAACAAAGTCAATACTCCAACACTTATGATGAAAAGAGAGAAAATAAAATGAAAACTAAACTAAAACTAACTAATCAACTAACTAACTAACTAATTTGTTAACTAAAATAAATGGTTATCAATGGTGTTTGGAAGTGTTGGATGAGGGGTAGGAGAAAGGAGAAGGAAAGAAATAGAAAGAGGAGAAGAAAAGAAATGTGGTGAAGGAAGGAAATCCGTGCGTACGCGCGCATGCCGCGCGCGCGGATGACTTATTTCGAGAGTGACGCGTACGCGTCATGTGCGCGAGCGCGCAAATAGGTTTGTGCCAGAGGCATAACGTTGGCGCGGCGCAGGCACAACTCTCTGGAAAATGTATGGAGGTTGGAACTTCTCAATCCACGCGTACGCACGCATGGCGCGCGCGCGTGGATGGTCGAAAATGCTGTAAGTGCGCGTACGCGCCATGTACGCGTACGCGTGGATGGTGCTCTGTTTTTCAAAAAAAAATTTTCTATGTTTTTGCACCAATCCAAGCATTCTAAACCTCCAAACAGCTACCAAAACACCATAAAACCTTATTTAACATACTTAAACTACCAAACATACTCAACTAACTAAACAAAACATGAAATTAAGCTAATTCTATCAATATGTACAAAAGAGAAAATGAAAGGATTTTACCATGGTGGGTTGTCTCCCACCTAGCACTTTTGTTTATTGTCCTTAAGTTGGACTTATGGGGAGCTCCTCATCAAGGTGGCTTGTGCTTGTATTCATCTTGGAACTCCCACCAATGCTTGGTTCTCCATTGTGCCCCAAGATTCTTGATGGATTGAGCCAAGTCTTGATGGAGTTCTTCACAAGCTTGGGGCTCCCAAAGTTGATCCTCTTCTTGTAATCCGGGATCCCACACTTTGTTTTCACACCCGTCTTGAGGTTGATCATCATTATTAGTCCAACCGGGTGGTGAGTGAGGTGAATTCTCTATATAGTGGCCAACAATCCTCCTAGACCCATCTAATTGAGCACTATTCCCACCTTTGTATTCAACTCTTGAAGTATCAACCAAAATGAGCCTTGATTTGCAACGCCAACCACGAAACATCTTTCGCTTACGCTTCATCCCACAAAGCATCCTAAGTTGACCATCCGTTTCAAGTAAGCCATACTCAAGTGGGACAATAAAGCTAATAGAAATGAATTTTACCCACTCAAGTGAAGGGGTAGATGACAACCTAGGCAAAGATGCTTCCAAAGATCTTGACAAAGCATAACCAACCCTCGTTCTTCTATTTCTAGGGACTTCCACCTCTTCACAAGATCTCTTAATCTCAATCCTTTGTTCAACAATTTTATCTAAACCTTTTCCTTTACTCAAATCATAATAGGGAGGGTGAGAAAAATTTACCTCCTCAACGCTTTCAAATCCAACCGGAGAAGGTTCTTCATGCTTAAAGGATTCTTCACCACTAAGACTTGATGCTTGATCTTCATCACCAAGGGAACTCACTTCTTGCTCTATCCCATCCAAATCTTCATATGGAATATGTCTTGGAGGGTGTGCACTTTCCTTCCTAGCATCAATTTCAATCATCTTGGAGGGGTTTTCTTCAATTCTAGATTCCCATGGAGGCTCCGCATCTCCTAAGTCTTCAACCAATTCTTCCCTTTCTTCAATAATCATAGCTTCCTCCAATTGTTCCAATACAAAGCAACTTCCCTTATTCTCCACCAATCTCTCTTTTATGTTATGCTCTTCATTTGTTTCTCCACATGTAGCCATGGGAGTACCTTGAGTGTTCAAGCATTGGGATGCTAACCGGTTTACCACCTCATCCAAGGCGGTCATGAATTGTTGCACATCCCTTGTCATCTCCTCTTGTCCTTGAAGAAGAACACCGAGGGTTTCATCCATTGAGGATTGGGGTGGATAAGAGGGTTCATTGTCTTGGAGAAAGGGTTCATTATAGGAAGGTGGTTCTTCTAGGTTAGGTGGTGGTGTGTATTGAGGTGGTTCTTGGGAGTAGTAATCTTGGAATTGTGGTTCCATGTATGGCTCATATGGTTCAAAAGGAGGTTGGTATGGTAGGTAAGGATCATGGTCATATGGAGGTGTTTGTTGAAAATGGGCTTGTGAGTGTGGTTGAGGTTCATGTTGAGGATATGACTCATAGGCATATGGTGGTGGTTCTTGAAAGTCACAAGGAGATTCACCATAGCCATTGGATTGATATGCATCATAGAATGGTTCTTCTTCATAGTGCATTGGTGGAGGTTGTTGCCAAGAGGATTGATCATAAGCATATGGCTCCTCCAACCTTTGATTGTCCCATCCTTGATATACATCCTCATTGAAGCTCTCATCACCTACAACATAGTTGTAATCACACTCATAGCCAAAATGAGAATTCATAATGGAAAGAGAAAACAAAAATCAAAAGATAATGGAAAATAAGAGAAATAAAATTCTACAACTAGCAAATAAAGCAAAAAGCAAGATATTCACACTATTCACATATGTACAATAACCGATAACATAACACCATTGCAATTCCCCGGCAACGGCGCCATTTTGACGAATGGATTTTTGATGGTTTAGAATTTCACAAATGAATTCTCGTTGCAAGTATAGTTTCTAAACCAATCACTAATCCTTTCATACAAAAAGTTGTTTGTCACTAAAACAAACCCCTAAAATTTATAAACCGAAGTATTCAAACCTCGGGTCGTTCTCCCTAGGAATTACAATAAAGTGTCTTGTTATTGGTTATGAGTTATTTTGGGGTTTTGGATAAGAAGCATGAAATGTAAATGACAATGAAAATAAACTAACAACTAAAAAAGGCTCTTGGTAAGGTGTGAGAACTAGAAGTCCTATCCTAATTATCCTTCTCAATTGTGATGAGAATTGTTCATTGCTACCACTTAGTTAACCCTTACTAATTAAAGGAAAGTCAAGTGGATGAATTGACTTGAGCCACAAGTCCTAGCCAACTCCCAAGGAAAGACTAGCTTTAGTGCACTCCAAACCAATTAGCAATCTCTCCAATTATCAATCAACAAAGGAATTAGATAACTCAAGTGTCACTAATTACTACCTAGGCCAAGAGGAACAAAATCTATACTAAAACCCAACCAAGCATTTCATCAAACACTTGGAAGGCATAAAAGAAAAGCAAAGTAAATTGATAACAAAAATAGAATCTAACAACAATTATGGCAAGGAATTAACAACAACAATCAAAAGGAACACAATTATTATGAATTACCTCTAATTGAATTGAAAGAAAATAGAAGGAGCAAAAGTAGATCTACAACAAAACATAAGAACAACATAAAGGGAATTGCAACAAAAGAATGGAAGAATGGTGAATGTAACAACAAAGAATTGAAAGGTAGAAGTAGAAGAAAGCAAAGATTAAAACCTAGATCTAAGAACTAAACCTAATCCTAATCCTAATTCTAGAGAGAAGTGAGAGCTTCTCTCTCTAGAAACTAATTCTCACTACTAAACTAAGCTAAAACTAAACTAATGATTAAAAGTATGAAAAGTATGAAAAGTATGAAAAGTATCAAAAGTATGAAAAGTATGTTGATTCCCCTTCAATCCTTGGCTTAAATAGCATCAGAAATGAGTTGGACTGGGCCCACAAGGCTTTAGAATTCGTTGGCCACGTTTTGCTTTAAGTGAACTAGGTGGCAGCAACGGTGCGTGCGCGTACTTTGCACGTGCGCGCCACCATACGTGTAGCAACTATGGCAAATCTTATATCGTTTCGAAGCTCCGGATGTTAGCTTTCCAACCCAACTGAAACCGCATCATTTGGACCTCTGTAGCTCAAGTTATGGTCGTTTAAGTGCAAAGAGGTCGGCTTGACAGCTTTCCGGTTCTTTCATTTCTTCATGAGTTCTCCAACTTTTCATGCTTTCTTTCTTCATTCCCTTGATCCAATCTTTGCCTCCTAAACCTTAAATCACTTAACAAACATATCAAGGCATCTAATAGAATCAAGGTGAATTAAATTTAGCTATTTTGAGTCCTAAAAAGCATGTTTTCACATTCAAGCACAATTAAAGGAGAATATACAAAACCATGCTATTTCTTGAATAAATATGGGTAAAAGGTGATAAGATCCCCAAAAATCAATACAAGATAAACCGTCAAATTGGGGTTTGTCACTCCCCACACTGAAATGACAACATCGTCCTCGATGCTCCTCAGATCAAGTCGGGTGAGAGTGCATCTCCACCATCTCCTGTAGGTGGATGTGCCTCTGGCTCTGCCAACTGTGGTTGTGGCTCTGGCTCTATAGAGGTCTGCTGCTCGGTAGGAGCCTGTGTCTATGCAGGGGCCTCATGACGGGTCTCCTCTGGCTGAGCCTCCTCTGACTGAACCTCCTCCTCGGACTAGACCTCGTCATCAGAATACTCTGAAGGGGTGTCAGGCTTAGAGGGAATGTCAATACCGCCAGAAGTTACTATCCTCTTTAGGTGTGCATAAGTCTCCTGTTGCGACGCTCTGACTGCTCATGGCGACGCCGGTTGTGACGCTCCAGCTGCTTATAACGTCGCTGGTTGCGATGTTCTATCTGATCCATGTGCAAAAAGAGGCGCAACACTAGATGGTAGATCGGCTGAGATGCGGATGATGGTGCTGGTATAGAAGATGCGGATGGTCCTGCTAAAGGTGCTACTGATGATGTGGCAGCCTCTGTAGGAGTAGTAGTGGGTGCTCTGCGGCTCAGAGGTCCGAATCGCTTGCCGTGCGGAATAACCTTCTTGTGGTCGGCAACCAGCGGTCTCTCATCCTGAGGCTCCGAAGGTACCGTAGCCTGGCGAGCCATCTGGGTGATCAAACATGGGGATGCCAAGGTGCCTCTGACATGTACTCAGGACATATACCTCCTGATGAGTCTTGGAAGGCACAGGTCCTTTCCTTCCAAGACACACCAAATAAGAATCACTATGTCTGCTGGCACCTCCGACTCGTGAGTGCTAGGCACGACATAGTTGCTTAGTATCTGTTGCCACAACCTAGCCTCATCATTGAGATAATCAACCTTGATGCCCCATGGAGTCGACTTCGACTTCCCGATTGCCCATGGAACGTCAGGGTGAATAGCTACACGATGCCGGACGGCATCCCAATCAAAATCCATCATGCGAATAGCCTCTTCAGCCCTAAGAAAACCATCCTTATCATCTGTTTTCAGCCTGAAATAGAGGATCTCTTCTATTGCTTCCTCTGTGACTACAATCTGTTTGTCCCGAAGTTGAACCGCATCAAGCGTCGTCCGATAATAGTTGCAGTAAAACTCTCAGACCCATGATGAGTTCACTTCTACCAGCTCTCTATCCAAAAATACTCAACCCTGCTGTTCAATTTGCTGTTCAGTGTACTTTCTCATCTCGGACGGTATTTGCAACTTTCTCTCCAATTGAAGGTTCTGCTTTTCTAGAAAGTGCAGAAACTTAAGTTCACAGTAGAGATTAGCAAATTTAACTGAGTCAGAAGAAGCTATATTCTGATCAGCCTTCTCCTTCGCAATAAATTACTTCTCACACCAAAATTCATCTGCTTTTACAGCGGATGACTGTGCTTTCTTCCTTTTACTAGAGCTGGCGTTGCCTTTCCCTTTTTTGTCAGCCATCCTAAAAAATAGAATTCACAGGATACAAGATATCAAATAAAAGCAGAAGAATAGAAAGGCAAACAGTATATGATCAAACAGACAGAAAATCAAGAATAGAAGATTTAAAACTGAAACATGATGTAAGTGTATAAAATGTAGTTTCTTGGAATGGAATGAAAATAGAATTCAAAATCAATCAGAAATCACATTCCAAGAAATTAAACACAATAAGATTTAGAATGCTTGTCCATTAAGAAACAGAAATTTGCTATGCCTCAAAAGAATTTAAAAAGAGTTAATTGGAAAAGGGAAAATTAAAATGAAAAGTTAGGAGGTTAGTTGAATCAAAAGTTAGAAAAGAAAATTAGAAGTTAGAGGCATAACAATTAATGCTCTCAACCAAGATAATTTCAAAAATTTTGAGAGACAACCATACCCACATTCATGATATGCAATGCAAGTCATTGATGATGAAATTAGTAAAGCAAGGTAAGTACAAAAGAGAGGTATAATTCATCATCAATGTGTTTGATCACAAAATTGTAAAAATTGGTGTGAAGAGATTAAGAATTAGCACTTAGTGTAACCTAAAAAGTATTGAGACACAAACTTCATTCAAAAAGGTTACAAAAGTGAGTTGCACCAATTGTTACAAATCTAAATAACCTCAATCAACATTACACAAGATTAGGTAAAATAGAGAGTTACAAACATAGGTTTCAATGGTTGAAGAAAAGAGAATTGAAATAAACCATGAAGAAGAGAGATTTTGACCTAAACTTGAGGATTCAAAACATAGAAGAGGTTCATGTCAACAAAGGCCTATTTGACACAGAAATCCATCAAATAGCTCCTTATTGCCGTCGACCAAGTAATTCAAATAAAGGGAAACAAAAAGGGAGCGAAAATGCTAGCCGATCAATTTATGAATTAAATCTGGTAATGGCAAAACATAACTAAAGTAACAGTTCACCAAATTCAGTTCACAAATTGGCATCTAATTAACACAAAAGTTTTCAAAAAATTTTGGCAGCATTCTGGCAGTAAATTGGACGTTCTCGAAATACAATTAAGCAGCAAATTCAATCCATATGGACTTAGAATAAATTTAAACAAGAGTAAAACATAATAAACTCGTATGAAACTGGCATTAACACAGAGACAGCATCTAACAGCATCAACATAACACATATAGATTTACAAAATCACAAATCACCATCATCAACACATGATCAGAACAACTCAGACAAACACTCATTCCAGGCATCTGCATCAGCAAAAATCAGACCTAAATCCACTACAAAAGTCTTAATAAACTACCTAACCACCTATAATCCACTAAGCATGCATCTCTAACTAACCTAATTAACAGAAATTAAACAACTAATTAAACTGAGCTAACAGAAAATAGAAAAAGGCATAGAAAATAGAATTGAAAGCAGAAAAGAGAATGGAACCTGGAAAGGCAGAAACAGAAATGGAAGTGGGCAGGAAAGAAGGGTAGAGCAAAGTAATGCCGGCCCAGAGGCAGCGGCTCCAATGACGGTGCTGCGGGAGAACAGAGCAGGAATAGAGGAACGGCTCAGGAGCAATGCTTGAAGAATCAGGGAATGTGGCGAACTAAATAGAGAAGAGAAGAAGGAAGGGTAATGGTGGTTGGTGACAGGGATGCCAGCGGCGAAGGTGTGGCCGCGGCGGTGATGGTGGCAGTGAGGGAAGACAGAACGGGTGAGAGGAGGGAAAAAAAGGAAAAAGGAAAGAGAAGGGAGAAGAAGGATGGATCAGCAGCGGCTCAGGTTCGCCGGCGGTGACTGGTCAGTTGTGATTGTGCAGTGCTGTTTCAATGGGGGAAGGGGAAGCAGAGAAGATGAAACAGAGAGACGTTGGGGGTGAAGGGTTACACAAATGACCTAGGGCACTCGCGTCAGGGGGGTTATCACATATGAATCCACGCGTATGCGTGGGTGACGCGTAAGCATGGACATGGAGAAAATGGACATCTACGCGTGTGCGTCTATCATGTGTGGGCGCAAGGGAGGAAAAGAAGGGCTGACGCGTACGCGTCAGGCATGAGCACGCGTGATGGGAGAGAAATGAAAAATGATGCGTACCCGTGAAGCACGCGTACGCGCGGGACAAAATTGTGCTAAACACATAGTTTTAGCACCCATTGTACACAACTCTCTATCTTTGTGGCATGCATCAGCACAGTGCTCGCACGATCCTAGCACGCTGGAGATCTTGGGACCACGCGTACACGTGGGAGGGTGTTTTTTTTTTAACATAAAAACAAAAATGAGAACTCTCCCAACACTATATACAACTCTAAACCAACCAAAATTCAAATTAACAAAATCATTAAGTTTTTGAAATTTTTTTTTCAAAGGCAATTCAAATAGAACTTACAATTCAAAACACTTAACCTACAACCTAAGGCATCAACTTAATCAAACAAACTAGCAACCAAAGCAATATATACAAGAGTATGAAGAGAAGAAAACTACCTAGCAATGGCAAATCAATTCATTCATTGATTATATCTACAAGAGAATAGAAAGAGGTCATGGTGGGGTGTCTCCCACCTAGCACTTTTATTTATTGTCCTTAAGTTGGACAATTGATGGGGTCCTTACTATGGTGGCTTATGCTTGAATTCTTCCATGAATCCCCACCAATGCTTGCATATCTAACGTCCACCGGGATCCCAAATTATGTGCACAAAGCTTCCAAGAAAAATTAAACAAGTGACAAGACCCCAAAGTTGTTGATTGTTGAAGTGAATTCCGGGGTCCCAAACTTTATTTTTGCACCTGTCTTCTTGTTGATTATCATAGTTCAATCTGGGTGATAAGACTTGTGAATTCTCATTTAAGCACCATGACATCCTCCTAGATCTACTCAATGGAGTGCTATACCACCCTTTGCACTTAGACTTTGATGACTCAACCATAAGGAACCTTGAATTGTGGTACCAACCACTAACCCATTCTTTCTTGCTTCACATTCCACAAAGAGCTCTAAGTTGACCATCTGTTTCAAGCAAACCATATTCAAGTGGAATAAGAAAGCTTAGGGATATGAAGTTTACCGACTTGAATGATGTAATGGATGATGGTGACTTAGGAAGGGGTGTTTCCAACAACTTTGACAATGTGAGCTCCACTCCCTTGTGCTCCTCTTTGATTACATTCACCTCTTGACAAGCATCTTCCATGTCCATTTCTTGACAAGGTTCTTCATATTCAATTACTTCCTCACCAACTTCTTGTAACTCTTCTCCATCCTTCATGTCACAACTTGGAGGTAATGTGGAATCTATCACAACATCAACCTCGATTTCAATATAGAAGGAGACTCCTCAAACTCACGAGGATCATGTGTTGGTGTGGAATCATCATTAAGAGGCGAATTTGTTGCTTGTTCAACTTCTTCCAATTATTCATCATTCACCCTATGCTTTGGAGGTTGCGCACCCTCCTTAACATTGCTTTCAAGCTCAATAGAAGAAGGCTCAATAGGATCATCGAGGTGATTTATTAGTATGGACAAGAACTCATCAATAATTGAATCTAATTCTTGATCAACCTCTCCTAATTCTTCAACCGCTCCTTCCGGCTCAATTATCTCAACTTTCTCCTCTTGTTGCAATTCTTGCTTCAACTCCTCTTCTTCACCTTGAAGCTCCAAATTCACTTCCTCACTATACTCTTTGGTTGATCCTCCACATTCGTCAATGGGAGTGCCTTGATTGCATGAGCGTAGGTGGGAGACAATGCGGTCAATGGCTTTATTCATGGTAGCTAATATGGTCTCTAGCCCTTTTAGCTCCTTTTGATCCTCTTCTTCTTGCTTTTGAAAGTGAGAATAGAGATCTTTTTGTTCTTGCATGAAGGGATGGAGAGCTTCATCCAATGAAGGATGTGGTGGAAAAAAGGGTTCATTATTTTGGAGAAAGGGTTCATAATTGAAAGGTGGTTCATCTTGGTAAGGATATGAAGGTGATGTATATGGGGTTGATGGTTCTTGAGAATATTGATATTGGCATGATGGTGGCTCTAAGTATGGTTCACATGGCTCATATGATTGTTGGTATGGTGGATATGGGCTAGGATCATATGGAGGTGGATGGTGGTATGGGGCTTGTGAGTAAGGTTGTTGAGGGCTATGTTAAGGGAAGGGATTATATGCATGTGGTGGTTGTGGTTGACAACCACAATTAGGGTCACCACATCTACTAGATTGGTATGCATTAGGAGTTGGATTGTACCTATAAGAAACTGGAGGAGGTTGTTACCAAGAAGATTGTCTATATGCTTGAGACTCCTCCCACCTTTTATTGTTTCATCCTTGATGTATATTCTCATTGAAATTCCCATTTCCATTTCCTACAACATAGTTTGAACCAAACTCATAGTCAAAGGGATGAGAATTCATAGTAGAAAGTAAAAACAAAACAAAAGCTAATGAGAGATAAAGAAAACAAACTCCTAAACTAAAACTAACCACAAACAAAAAGCAAACTATTCACAATATTCACATATGAACAATAACCAATAACAAGCACACATTACACCTTCCCCGGCAACGGCACCAAAAACTTGACGTAGGATTTTATGTTGATCTAGAATTTCTCAATAAAAATGGAATTGTTTCGTTGCAAGCATAGTCTAGACCAACAACCACTCCTCCATCAAAGTTTAATTTTGTTTATCACGAGTGCAAACCAATAAAAATAACCGAGAGTATTAGGTCTCGGGTCGTCTCTCAAAGGAATTGCAGTGAGGTATGCACATTATTGGTTATGAGGTTCAAGGGTTGGTTTGCGGATAAGATGATAATAACCTAAATGACAATAAAATAAAGTAACAAATAAAGATAGCAAATACTAAAGAGAGGCATTCATGGCAAGGATTGAGAATCAAGACTTTCTATCCTAGTCATTAATCATATACAATAGTTATCAAGAGCTAATCCTATTTCGTTATCTCCAACATCGGGAGAAAGTCAATCATCATCTCCAACATCGAGAGAAAGTCAAATAAGCCTAGTTAATCCCAATCCATAAGTAATGTTAATGGAAGCAAGATTAACTAATCACTCTAGATCACCAACATAAGTTGGGTATTAATGACTCAAGATCACCTAATTTCTCTTTCCAAGTTAAGAATGCACAAAATCTACACTAAACCTAAGTCAAGTATTTTATCAAACAATTGGTGTGCAATAAAATAAAAGCATATTAAATTGCAAGAAATATAAATCTACAACTACTCAATGCAAGAAAATGACAATGACAACTCAAGAAAGCAACAATAAACAAAGAAACATCAAATTGTATTAAAGAAAATCAAAGTTAACAAGAGTTCATAAAACTAAAGAGTAGCTCAAAAGTGAAATTAACAGGAAGAAATAAGAGAATTAAACTACTAGATCATGAAAATGTAAAGAGAACTACACTAAAACAAGAAATAAAATCTGAAATTAAAGAGAAAATTAACCTAGGAACCCTAATTCTAGAGAGAAGAGGGAGCTTCTCTCTCTAGAAAACTACTCTAAAATATGTTTTCTACACTACCTAATTTCTCCCCCTCATTCCTTCTTGAATTTTATCTCAAATACTTCAGAATTAAGTTGGACTTGGGCCTTAGTGAGCTCAGAAATCGCCCCCAACGTATTGCCTTTAATGAGGTCACGTGACGCTTGTCCCGCGTACGCGTGGGTCACGCGTACGCGTCACCTGGCAAATTTCCTTATCACACATATGCGTCGCCTAGACGAATTTCTTTTTCACGCATACGTGCGGCCTTGAATCTTCCAAATCCTTGCTTTCCATGAATTCTCCATCTTGCATGCTTTTTTCTTCATTCTTTTGATACATTCCTTGCCTCTTAACCTTGAAATCACTAACAAATATATCAAGACATCGAGTGGAATCAAAGTGAATTAAATTTAGCTAATTAAAGGTCTAAAAAGCATGTTTTTAACCATTAAACATAATTAGGAGAAGTTCATGAAACCATGCTATTTTGTTGATAAATGGGAGATAAATTGATAAAACCCACCAAATTCTACACAAGATAAACCCTAAAATTGGAGTTTATCAGTAGACAACAAGATTAGACAAAAGCACCAGCGGCAGACAAAAAGGGAGTGATGATTAGATAAGCAAATAAGCAATGACAAGCAAACTAAGTAGTAGCAAACTAAGAAATCAACAGAAAATAAGCAAAAAATATTGGAATGGCATCATATAAAGGACGTGAGCCCGAGAGTGAGAAGTTAGTTCAGAGAATGGGAAACTAAAGAGAGAGTGAAAGGGTACTGAATGACAGTTGAGGTTGAGTATTTGTGTTAAGACTTAGAAACATAGGCTATTAAAAAAATACATCCACTGGATACACATATGATGTTTCCATTTCCAAATGTGCTAGCTTGTCCAATATTTGGTCGGATTCTGTTGGATATTTTCTTGATAGATTCGACTATTTGATCTTATCCAAAATAATATATCAGATTCATATCAAATTTTCGAATCAGTTGAATACAAAAAAGTATTTTGTACTTCTTTGTTGCAACTGTTGAAGGTAACATAAATTTTGAAGCTATCTAAAGAGTGGCAGACCTCCATCAAAGAGCAACAAGAAGTGGTGGTGAGAGGAAGAGTATCGACGATGACACCCTCCAAGATAGAGTAATGGCAACGGACCTCCAACAAAGAGCAGTGAGAAGTGGAGGCAAGAAAAAGAGCAACGATAATAATATTGACTCCATATTTTAGATTTCTTTTAAAAAACAAACAAATGATAAATATAATCTTAAAATTCATGGATTGATTACAAATAGTTTTCTCACTTTTTAAAGTACCAAAGAATATTTCTCTTAGTGATTTATTGCAAATCAGAACTATATAAGACTTGAGAAAATGTATTTAAAGCTCAAAACTATAACAACTAGTTTGATTAAAGAAACTTGAAAAAATAATATTAAATCCAAACAAAATTGTAAGGACATTATATATTTCAATCATGTTAAGTAACTAACTAGAGTACCAGTTGACTACTAGTTTAGCTACAACAAAGCCCAACAAAAAAAAAAACAAAAACAACAACTAATTCACTACAAAATCTCACTTTTACTATCAAAGTAACAAAAACCATCCAAAACCCTCAGTACTTCACTTTCCCTTTCTCACATGTTTCTTTTCCAACGCAAAATGCTGCCTCCACCATGCGCTGCACCTCGTGTGCCGCCTCCGTCATGTGCTACTCTCTCACGCACTGCCTCTGTTATGCACTGCCTCCCTTGCGGTGTTCCTGTATCGTCTGCATCATCTCATTCAAAGTGTTGTCATCTTTCGAGCTTCAACAGCGCCGCCATTCAGACCAAGTCCGAGCCACAGTTGCTATTCATTGTCGTTTCACAATTCCTCGCCATTCATCAACATTTGGTGTTCGTAACTCTCTTTGACTTTCTTATTTTTATTTTTTCATTTGGAAGAAAATTAAAGAAATTCAAAATTTTTGGAGTTTTTGATGTTGTTTTGTTTATAGTTTTGCATGTTGTTTTTCTTAGCTTTTAGATGTTTATGATTGTTATGAGTTAGATGTTTCTTTTTATTAAATTCTGGATGTTTCTTTTGTTAGGTTTTGGATATTTTTTGGTTAGGTTTTGGATGTTTTATTTTGTTAGGTTTGGAAGTTTCTAATTATTAAGTACTTAAGTTTGCGGAAGTTTCTTTTGAGCATGATTTTCGAATGGTCTTTATATTATATTTTGGATGTTTGTTTTTGCCAAGTTTTGGATTATTCTTTTTAAAAGTTTTGAATGTTTCTTTTTCTTATGGTTTGGATGTTTCTTTTTTTATAATTTTTGGACATTCTTTCTTGCTAGGCTTCTTATGTTCTTTCTTGTTTGGTTTTCAATGTTCTTCCTTGTTTGGTTTTGGACGTTCTATTTTGCATTGGCTTTGAAAGTTTCTTTTTAATAATATTGGATGTTTATTTCTTATATATTTTGGATGTTCTTTTTTTACATGAGTTTCTATTCCTATAAAACATGGTAAGACCTAAAAAAGAAGACAACCCCAAAAAGATATTCTTCTAAATTTTTTTGCGTAGTACAAAGTTTTTTTTTTTACTTTAGGGTGTTTCTTTTGTTGGATTTTTTAATGATTTTAGGTCCTAATAATGAGATCTTTTTATTGTGGCAAAAATTGGTAGAGATAATGTGTTGATCCTATTACATCACTAAAGTAATAGAACACTTCAAAAAGACCAAGACGTCTACAAAACTAGCTAAAATAAATATTATATGTTTGGATTCATGAGGCACATTCCTAGGTGGCCTATTAAGCAAGATATCATAGTAGCCATGGCAAAATTATATGACTTGCGAAATGTACAATTATGTTTTAATGTACTTAGTTATGATTCTCAAAATGTTTGAAGATTTTGCTTTAATAATTATATTTTAATGAGAAATTGAGTCTTACTTTTGCAATTGTATTTGATTCATATTTTGGTTGTTTCTCTTGTTAAGGTTTTAGATGTTCTTTTTATAATAGTTTGAGATTTTTTAATAATATTATGGTCCTTTTATCATAATTCTGTATATTCTTTTTGCTTTAAGATCCTTTTTAACTCACTATTTTGAATGTTCTTTTTATCTTTAAGATAAGTTGTTTGAAGATTTTGCATCAACAATTATATTTTAACAGTGTTTATGAGAAAATGAATCTTATTTTTGCAATCGTGTTGTATTCTTATTTTAGTTGTTTCTTTCATTTAAGTTATGGATATTCTTTTTGTAACCGTTTGTGATTTTTTTTATAATAATTTTGATTTTTTTTTTTTTTGCTTTAAGGCCTTTTTAAGATAAAGTGCGATGTACATGTTGTGATGCCACTGACAAAGGAAACACGGTGACATTTCATCTAACAAAATATGAAAGAAAAAAAAAAAGACTAACCACATTGAGAATAACATGTGTTATACCTTAAAAAGTATTATATGCAAATAAAGAATAAAAAATAAAAGAATCACATGTATATGTCCTACTTACAATAAACTAAGAATTTTCAAAAGAATTTAACAAAGACATGAATCTACCAAGTTGTTAAGATTTGTTTACTCCACAAGTTGCACTAAAGGATTGAATTGTCAAAATATTTAGTGAATTATTGTTTTCTTTCATATCAATTGCCTCCTACAAAAAAAAATTATATTCAAGTTATAAAGAATATAAAAAAATATACATATAAAAGAAGATCCAAAAATGAAGAAAATTCAAAAACCTAATAAAAAATCATCCAAAATATTACAAAGAAAATTTAACCTAAAGAAACATCCAAAACCTACTAAAAGAAGCATCCAAAATGTAATAAAACAAACACCCAAACCTACTAAGAAGAAACAATTGAAACCTAATAAAAGAAGCATCCAAAAACATAAAACAAATCCAAAAATACTTGCTAAATAAACATATGAAAATTGAAAATAAAAAAACATCCAAACCCAATCAAAATGTGAACTATTAGATAAGACAAAAAAATAGTCAAAACGTTGAAAAACAACATATGAAAAAGAAACAAAAAATATCGAAAATCAACCAACCAATAGACATGCAAAATCATATTAAGGGCTTGTTTGGGCGCCATTTTTTAAAAAGATTTTTTTTAATGATATTTTTTTAAAAGATCTTTTATAAAAGTAAAAGTAATTTTATGTTTAGATATCTCATGTAAAAAATTCTTTTTATCTATCAATTATGTTTGGATAAAATAAGATAAAAGTACTTTTTTATTCATTTATTATGTAAAAAATATCTTTTTTAAGAAAAAAAATATTTTAAAAAAAGATGTAAATTGTAGCTTCTGAAAAAGATATTTTTTATTTTTTTTAGTGCTTTTACTTTTACTATTAGAAACTTGTCAAACACTCTAAAAAATAAAATATAAATGACTAAAAACATAAATGACTTCTAGAAAAAAAATAAATAAAAGAACAACCAAAACGTTAAAAAAAAGCGTCCGAACTTGACCTGAAAGAAACATCCGCAATCTAACAACCAATATATATCTAAGTTCAGACTAAATATACATTATACAATAGAAAGAAACATCCTAAATGCATGCAAAATAAACACATGAAACCTGAAAAACCATCAACTAAAAAAATGACACATCCGGAAAAAATAATAGATAAAAACCAACACGTTGACACAACAACATCCTAAAAAGACAAAAATAAACATCCAAAACCTAATAACCAAATACTATCTACATTCATATTAAAACATCCAAAATATAACGAAAGAAAAATCCAACTTGCTACATAAACATACAAAACATAACCAAAAAAATATCCAAGCCCAAACAATACAAACAATTAATCAACGCAAAAAAAATCATCCAAAACTTTAAATATTAGATAACATACATGATCATCATGTTGACGAGGAATAAGATTAACACATTTAACATTGTCTTCAAGAGAAGGATAATTCACATACAAAGCAATTATATTTGAGTCCCCTTCGTCAATTGAGGAAGCCAACTATGAGTGGTGAAGAGATGCGGAGGGAGAGGAAAAGATAGGTGAAGGCGAGTGGGAGGACGTGTGTTTTTTTAATGTAAAACTGTTTTTTTTTTTAATTTTAGAATAAAGTATCGTTTTTGTCCCCAATGTTTGGGGTAAGTCCTATTTGTGTTCCTAACGTTTAAATCGTCCTATTTGTATCCCTAACGTTTGTAAAAGTGATTCAATGTTATCCTACTATCAATTATACTAACAAACCAGATTATATTTTCAATTATTCTCACTTGAATGTATTTATTCTCAATTAGGTCTCACTTGGATGTGTTCGATTTTAATATTATACCCACTATTTGTGTTTAGATTCAATTATGTCCCTAGAAAAGTGAATTATGTAAATGTTGTAGGAATTAGTTTCAACTTTTGATGAGCTGTTTTTCGGAGTGGATCATCGATTCTATCCCAGACATTTGTATTCTAACTTCAATAAGAGATTTTTAAAACTCAAACTAAAGCATTCATGATGTGTAATTGACGGCAGGATAACATTGAATCACTTTTACAAACGTTAGGGGATACAAATAGGACAATTTAAATGTTAGGGACACAAATAGGATTTACCCCAAACGTTGGGGACAAAAACGATACTTTACTCTTAATTTTAAAATAAAGATTTTTTGAAAAGTTGGCAACTATATTAATAAGTTGGCTACATATAGAGTTAGTTTTCTATACTTTGTTTTATATATTTTATTGTTCGAATGAGCCCATAACTTAACACATATATCTAGCAAACTTAAATACTATATATATAGCAAGAATGAAGCTACTAGGTGTAATACAAATATGAATATAATGTTTCAATAATTGAAAATAATATCTATTTTTATGAATCATGACATTATGCACTTTTAACATTATTATTATTATTATTATTATTATTATTATTATTATTATTATTATTAAATAACATAAAAAAATATAAATTGTTAAAAAAAATGATCTACAAGTGACAAAAACTATATAATTGATAAACACAATTAAATCAAAAAAATTTATTGTAAGAACATTATATATTATAGTGTTTTAGAAGTTCATCATCCAACATATAGTGGGCAAATTGTTTAGCAAACTAGAATAAAAAAACTGTGGTCATCAACTAAATTTTCAAATGATTGTGCAAAACATTAGCAAAGATAGAGGAAAAAGGGTGAGACGCATGAGATTATGCAAGGAGATAAAGATGTGCGAGGTGAACGTAAATTTATATAGTAAACATGAATAAAAGTGAAAATAAAAAAATATGATGAATTAAGTTTTATTAATCAATTTATAAAGAGAAATAACGTTACAATTAAAGACAAAGTAACCTACACATAAATTTCTTAATTACTTCTAGATGATTCTTGTGGCCTTGATTGATTGTTAATTGTGGCTTGACGTGGGCTTGTGAACTTTTAATTCTCTTCATAGAAGCTTGAAACATTGAAGAATAAATGAAGGAATTGGAGTATTAGGAAGTGACCCAATGTGGAGTGTCATTGAAGTGGTATTTTGGGCTTGTGAAGGTTTGGGAAACCTTACACGTTGAAATATAAGTCTGATGCATCCCCAAGATGAATACCCACTATAGACTATTATATAACATTAGAAAGCTCTAGATCTTAGCTTTCTAATGCTGCTGGAATCATGTCATTTGTACTTCTCTAGCCCAAGTTATGATCATTTGAAAGTGAAGAGGTCAGTCTGGCGAAGTGCAGAGATTTGTTTTACGCTGAAATTGTGAAGTTAAATGAATAGAAATTTGTACCCTCAAATACAGTGTCCACTATAGAGTGTTATATATGGTTGGAAAGCTCTGAAAGTATACTTTTGAATGGCACTAAGAGCACCTCATTTGAAGTTTTGTAGCTCGAGTTATTCTTGTTTGAGTGTGAAGAGGTCAGGGTTGCAAATCTTCTTTGCTTCTCTTTGAGTTTGTTTCCAACTCTTTTGCCACCTTGGGAGTGTGCTTCCTCTATTAGTGCTTTCGTTGCTTCTTTTTTCACCATTTCCTACAAAATTCATTAACTCAATCAATCAAAGCAATATTCAACTTAAGCACTACAAATACTCAATAATTGGGTATTATAAACTAATTTTTGATATGAAAAAGCATAGAAAAACTTAACATGATGCGCAGTCATCACAACACCAAACTTAAACGTTGCTTGTCCTCAAGCAAACAAAGAATCATGCAATAAAGTTTGACAAACCAAGGTGAGAAGAGTAGCAATTTTTATGTTAATGGTTGGCTAGCTAGTTTCTTATGCATGCTACAATCACAAAAGAAATTCAAATGATTGATGTTTCTATCTAGCTCATTTTATGAAATCTTTTTCTTTATGTTCCTTCCTTGAACAAGCTTTTCATTCTTTTCATAGTTTTGCTTCTTGGGTGCTTTGCACCATTTTTTGAAAGCTACGACTCTAAATGCTTTGGTTTCAAATATTACCACTTGATATATAAGCACCACAAGCATTTAATTAGAGGACTATTTAAGCTCAGTTGTTTCTTTTCTTTACTTTCCTTCTAATCATTGGTGCTCAGAGCCTTGAGCTTTGAGGGAATGCTTTGCCCTTGAGCCTAGCCTTGACTCTAAGTGTTTTGTTTTCAAGTTTTTTGCTTGATACATAAACACCACAAGTACTTGACTAATAAATTGTCATTGGTACTCAGAGCCTTCAACTTTCTCATTTTTTCCCTTTTTCTTTCTTTATTTGCTTCTTTAAGGTTTTTAATATTTCAAAAATTTCATAAAATGTCCTAGATGAAAACTTCAATTAAACAAATTTAAGTGCAATTGAGCAACAATAGTCATGCTAGCCTTCCAATACTTATATGCTCATGCTAGGCTCTTCTTTAATTACCTTGTTTGTTTATGATCATGATACTTAATTACTTTGGCTCACAAAATTCAAGATGGTAGTTATAATATCATAGCAACATGTTACAATTCAAATATCAAGCTAAGCTTATTCACAAGAGAAGAACACACATGCATTTAAAAAAATGGAAGACAATCAAGCAATTGAAAGTATAGAGAATAAATAAGAGGAAAAGGAACTTAACCACCTTTTAGTTCATCTTCATTGTTGTCATTTTCCTCCTATTCCTTCCTTCGCATACCAAACTTAGAATGATTGCTTGTCCTCAAGCAACAAATAAAATAGTGGTGATTGAATTTATGATTAATCATGAATGTCTTCAAGAAAGTGAGTGATGCATGTGTTTAAGCAAGCAAAATTAAAGATAACAATCAAGACACAAAGAAAAGAGACAATGTGATTGCATTAATAAGTGAGTTGTGCATGGTACAATGCATGAAAGGTAAGTGGCAACACCAAACTTAGTGTGACACTTTTACTTTAGAATGATGCAAGTACCCACTAAAGATTGAAGATCAAATTGTTGCATGCAACACCAAACTTAGAATGCAATCATATGCCAAATTATTGAAAGTAAACTAAGCAAAGAAAGAAAATGTTACCAAAGGTTGGGTTGCCTCCCAACAAGCGCTCTTTTAATGTCATTAGCTTGACATGCGGTTCTAAATTTTCTTCCTCTTCTTCCAATTGGTTAAGAGAAATGACTTCAAGGGAGAAGAAGAGAAGATTGATGCCCCTTGATTTGATTGCCTCCTAACAAGCCTCATTTTGTTGTTATTAGCTTGATTCCTCTTGCTTGTTGGGGTGGGGTTTGGATTGCTTTTTGTTGACCTTCTCTTTTTCATGAATGTTGTCTTTTGTTTCTGGGTCACAATCCTTCTTTGAGTGCTTTCCTTGATTGCCTTCACTTCCTTGATTGCAAGACTTAGGTGTTGTGTGATGGTTGGAGTGTCCTCTTCATCAAGAACCTCTTGGATTGATGGTTCAACTAAATCATCCTCCATGCAACTCTCTACTTCATTGGAGTGTGGACTCCCTTGGTTGTTTTGCTCCCTTTCTTTTGTAAGGTCTTGCATTGCTTCCTTTGGGAGTGAGTTTGCATGTTCCTTTGTCACCCTATGTAGCCTTTGTGGATATGGAGCCCTAGGCTTATATACTCTCACAACCTCCTCCTTCTTCATTGGAGTCTCACTTGGTATGGGTGCCTCTTTTTCTTGTTTTTCCAATTCCTCCTTTTCACCTATCATTTGGTCTTCATCCTCCTTGCTAAGCACCACTTCATCCATGGCCTTGTATTCTTTCCTTGGGGTGTTCTTAATTTCACTTGGAAAGGTATTGGTGGGTTTTGCTAAGTATTTAGCAAGTCGGTCTATATGCACTTCAATGTTCTTGAAGGTGATATCTTTTTCCTCTCTAAATTTCCTAGACCATTGGATGA
Organism: Arachis hypogaea; assembly: GCF_003086295.3. NCBI lineage: Eukaryota > Viridiplantae > Streptophyta > Magnoliopsida > Fabales > Fabaceae > Arachis > Arachis hypogaea. The sequence continues at coordinate 122,532,843 of NC_092053.1, read as the reverse complement.
AATCCTCCATACTACTTTCCATCCTCTCTCCCCCTTCTAACCGTGCCATTGTGGCTTCTAACCGTGCAAAATTGCCCTTAAGTGATGAAGAATTTAGACATGTAAAACTAGGAGGTGAGGTTGGACAATTAAGAGGTGATGGCTCTTAATGAATGGGATAGGAAACATTAAATTCTCTTTGGTTTTGTCCTTCCCAATCACAATTTGGATAATTGTTCCATTCATAGGAGTATGAATCATTTTGAGACCTTGGGAAGTTTCCCATTTGGTTTGATTGCTCAAACCTCATCATTCCTTGATCTTCATATCCCCAACCATAATTAGTATAGTAACTTGAATCATTTTGTAGTAGTGGGAAATACCCCATGTAACTTGCTTGATCATTATGTGACCTTAGGGCATATCCCATTTGGGTTGATTGCTCATGATCCATCATTTCTTGTTGATATTCCCATCCACCATGAGGATAATGACATGAATCATTTTGTGGTGGTGGGCAATATCCCATGTAATATGATTGATCAACATGTGAGGTAAACTTCATTTTAATTGAAAAATATTGTATCAAACACAACCACCAAGAGAAATTAAAATTCCTTGTGTCACAACTAAAGAATTCTTAGTGAGGCAATAATACAAACACTTAATTTGCAATGAGAAAAGAGAAATAAAAAAGGCAAAGTAAATGCCCAAAAAAACGAAAAAAAAAAGAAAAAAATGCCTAATCTAGATAATTAATCAACTGGTAGTTCGTTAATCACAATTAATGTAAGACCCAGAACCTTTAAAAAGTATTATTATGATCAAGTCTCAAATCATATTGTTATCTATAGCCTTAATTTCAGAAATCATTTTATTAAAGATAATTAAGGCAAGTTTTGATTTATTGGATTTGAGACGAGTTATGATTTTTATCCAATTTTATAATTATTGGGTTATTTTCTATATTCAGATTATAAATTTGGCAGTTATGAAATAAGAGGGGTTTTACATGATTTGGATTAGATAAGCAATATTTTAAATATTAATACTACTGTTTTGAGGAAATAAAGGATTTAATTATATTATTCCTAATTATTTGATTTGGACAATTTATTGAAAATAATTTGTAAAAATGAGGAGCAAATAGTACCTTCTATATATAATTAGCGTTGGATTTAATTTGGGTTACAATTAATATATTATTCCTATTTTTGTTTGAAAGTACCAAATTGCCCCTAACCCTAAGTTTCAAAAGTGAAACCCTAACCCTGAAACCCTAACCCTGAAACCCTAACCCATGACCCGGTTCCCCCTTTTCACCCTCAGCAAACTCAAATTTGAAAACCTGTAGCTGCCACCCCATTTCTTTTCCCATCAGCAACTCACACAAAGTTTCCTTTCCCGGAAAGAAAAACAGTGAGCCAGCGGGAGGAGGAGAGAGGGAGGCGCGTCTCGTCGCCGTCGAGCTGGAGGGGGAGCTGTCCGCAGCACCATGGCACTGCCTCCACCATGCCATGCCTCGCCGCGAGCTACCCAATCGCGCCATCGCTGTCCCGTGGAGCCATCGCCGGGCCGCCACGCGTGAGGATGTTGGGCCGTCGCTGCCTTCTCGTCGCAAAAGAGAGAGAGAGCTCGCGAACCAGGGAGATCGACCCACGCCTCACTGCTGCCAAGCTCGCGCCGCCGCTGTCCCATTGAGCTTTTGCCGATGATTGTGCCGCTATTGTCAGAGAAACCCGAGGAGAGAGAGAGAGATGACCCGATGGGAGAGAAGGGGAAGACCACCCGCGACGCTGCCGGAGCTTCCATGGCCGTCAGAAACTGCCACCTACCTCCGCCACTGCTAGGGTTCGCCGCCGGTGCGCCGTTGAAAGGAAGGCCGTTTAGTCACGCTGAGCAGGAGAGATAGAGAGATCTGAAGGTGTGCTGGGAACCCAACCACCGAGACTGGCCACCGATCGCGTCACCGGCGCCGCCTCGGTCGGAACTGCCGCCATCAGAAAAGGGTTCTGGTTGCCAGGAGTGGTTCTGCGACTCCCGGGACCATCGCCGGAGCTTCTGGCTACTTCTGCCGTCGCCGGAAAAATTGCCGGTAAGGGTTCATTCGAGGTTTCTGCCTTTTTAGTTTTCGAGATGGTTTTGATGCTGTACGGTTTTTCCAGTTGATCCGCCGGAGCTTCTGGCCGCCGCCGGAGCTGTTGTCGGGCCGGTTCGAAATCGCAGTTGCCTCATTGTGTTGTTTCGGTAAGAAATTATGTTTCGAATGATCTCGCATGAGTATTCTGTTGTGTTCGGTTAATGAATACGAGTTTTGATAACGTGGGGTAGAGTCCTGATTATTGTATGTTGCGATTAGTGTTGCTATGGTTATTGCGAATGTGATTGGAGCTGAGGTTTTGGTTGCCGTCAGTTCGGGATGAGGCGGAAAGGACTCTGTGAGACGTCTGGATTATGGAATTGCGTTTTGAGGTAGGGGCGCTTTTCGAAAACTATATTTTGTATATTGGAATTATTACATATGGGTACTGATGTGAGGATGTGTATTTGGTGATTGTATCAGTCCTATGTATTGTTTGGTTGTTTTGTATGATTATGGGTGTTGGTTTAACTCGACTGTTGTGTGGCTTTGTGAAACGAAATGCTTTTGAAATTGATTCTTTTAAAGCTTTGAGATCGAGTTGAATCTGTTGGAAATTGATTAGAGTTGAATGGATTTTCTTGAGAATGTGTAAAATAGAATACACTCTTGACTTCTTCCTGGCTGGCTTTAAATGATCTGGTTTTTGATAAATGATTGTTGCTGAACCGTTTCTTTAAAACGTTAGAAATGAGTTTATCCGGATGATAATGATTTGATGTTGAAACGATTTTCTTGAAATATGGAATTGAGATGACTGTTGGATTTTGGCTTGCCTTGGACTGATTTTGAAATTTGGGCTGTTGAAAAGGATTGTGAAACGGTTTAGTTGGGACCCGAACCGGGTGGCAAAGTCCAAGTTTTAGGGGAGGTGCTGCCGAAATTTCTATAAAATCCAAGTCTTTATTGAAATGTTGTCTGGCAAATGATGAGTTAAAGGCTTCTACTATTTTAATTGAATTATCAAGAAAAGGATGATTCATGTTTTCGAAATGAGTTAGTAAAGAGGAAATTGTGATTTAGTCTTGCTTCTTAAGAAAGGCATTGTATCTCTTTTAGGAGAAAGTTATTTAGAGGAAACTTGTGTTTTAAAGCTATTTGAATGTGAAAAGGGTTTATGCCTTTGAATTTGACTTGGGGGTTTCAATTAAAGAAGTTTCAATGACTTTGAAAGAACCTGAATATCTACTGACAAGTTTCATTTTGAAATGTTTTGAGAAAGGTTTAAGTACTCTTTGAATTCTGAATTCTTGCAAGACTAAAACAATTTTGAACAGTTGAAACGTTCTAGAATTTATCATGGGGGTTGAAGTCGGTTTTGCTTAAGTAAAGGAAACGGCTTTAAAAGAAGTAAATGATTACGTGACTCAGTTTGGCTTAGATCCTATTTTATTACTCAAATCGGAAAGCCAATGTTTTAATGATTTTAAATGAATTTGGCGAAATGAGTTATGTTATTCTCCCCTAAAGACTTGGGACTCTGCCGAGAAACCTTTGTTATAAAATCCCATTGTTGGATGGGTGATTTTGAATATCTCAAGGAGATTTTACACTTGCCATGATTATGGAAGTTTTGGAAAGAGGGTGCCGAGAGTGGCATTGTTTTCAAAGGGGAATTTACCTTGAGTAAAAGTGGCTTATGAGCCGAGATGATTTGAGAAATGAGATCTTTAAAGCCAAGGCTGAAAAGAGTTGAAACTTGATTTCAAAGTGAAATGAATTGAGAAAATGATTTATGGCTTAAATGCCGATTTCATGAAGTTGATGATTTTGAATGTGGAAGTGCTGTTTTGTTGAGAGCCGGAATGGCTGTGTATGTTTATACATATTGATTGGTTCTGGATTGAACCGTGAGCCGGAATGGCTGTGTATGATATGAATATTGGCTGGTTCTGGAATGAACCGTGAGCCGGATGGCTGAGATGGATGTTGATCCATGGATGAGATTGAATGCATGTTTATGCTGAATCATTGATAAATGTGAATGTTGCACTTCCACTATCGGAGATAAGAGTTTCGATGGGAGAAAGTAGTGGCTAGCCACCACGTGCTCCAGGTTGAGACTCGAAGCTCTTTTGACCCTATGTCGTAAGTGTGGATGGGCACTGTGAAAGTCCCGGATGAGCTCGCCCCCCTAAATATTCACCAGTGAAGGTGATGGATATGGATCATGATTATGATCAAGTTTATGTTGAGTATAACTCGAGTTGGGGATGCGCGACAGAGGGACAGTTCAATGGTTAGCTACCAGGACTTGTCGGGTTGGCTCTATAACCGACAGATGATATCATCAGCCACTAGGGACAGGCATACATCATATGCATTTATGTGACATTGTTTGGGTGTGCATATTATACTTGGTTTGCCTATGTGATTAATTGCTAACTGTTCTACTTGCAATAACTGTTTGTTTGTGCTTGCATCTTCCTATTTGTGTTGGCTACTGGGACTCTGTTGGACTGTGGTGATTGGTTGTTGTTGGATTGTTTGGGCTTAGGGCCGTGGTTGGAATGAGATGAACTGATGGTTGATTTCGGCTTTGTGTTTTTGGTTTGGAATAAAATATGAAAGTTTATTTTGGTTCAGTTTAGATAAACTTTTTGAAAGACTTTTGAGTTTTTGAGAATTGAACAGTTCCTCTTTCAGAAAAGATTTCCGACTTTACTTTTATTGTAAACCGTTGTTTTTGGAAAGAGGCATAAGACAGTTATTAATCACTGGTACGGTTTATCTTCACGTATCCTATTACGGTAATTCCCAAAAACCCTCTACTGAGAACCCTTTCGAGGATGATATTCTCACCCCCTACATTTTTCTCCTTTCAGGATATGGGCGCAGAAGTCACGAAGAGTTTATTTAGTTGTTGTTGAAATGCTTTGTATTGCTTTAGACTATTATCTGTACCCTCGCCTTTATCTTGAGATATTCTGCAAGAGGGATAGGAATTTTATTGGTTAATGCTTGTAATATTATATATGTATATGTATATATATGGATGTACTCTTTATGGGTTTTGTAAGTTGTATGGTATTTATGGATGTATGTTATCGAATGAAAGTATTTTTGGGAGCGGTGTTGTGGTTTAAAGTTTTAAACAGGCTCATATTTTAGTATTAAATAGTATAAGTGTCGTCGTAATGTCCGACCTATCAGAGTCGCGCAGCCGGAAGCGTGAGCTTTGGTAGTTAGGGTGTTACATTATGGTATCAAAGCAGTCCTTCCTGTAGAGCCTGAGGAATGGACCGACTATGCTTCAGTTGCATACTCTGAGCGTTTGTCATGTATTAGGCCTTGTCGAATGACGAGAATTAGAGCTTTATACACATGACGGTCTATTGATTAATGCTGTTAGTCTTGCATTGCATAATTCTTGGTATTAAGTTTGGCCGGCTTAATACTAGTGAATTATGTAAATGAAAGTACTAACGGGTTATCCTAGATGATACGCGAGTTTTGAGTAAAGCGAATCGCGGGTTTTGGGGGAACGTTAGAAACTTTTTCTCGAGGCTATTCAGTTGTGTGTCTTGAATTCTGTTCGAGTCGACCTGTTTCTTTCATATCCTAACTTGAAGTTCTTGTTTGGTACTCCTCTTGAAAAGTAATTTGATGGTTCCACTCTATTTCTCTATTCATATGCATTCTTGTTTGACCTCAGTTGCATATGCTTGTTTGGAATCCTTGTTGCATCTATCTTCCTCTGTTTGAGTTCTTCTTGATTCAAGTATTCTTTGATATAGCCTTGAACTTGTCTTAATGTGCTGTGACTTTTAACTCCGGGTTCCGAGTTCATTCTTTGAGAAATTGTTGTTTTAGTTTTTCTTTTACTTGACAGTGATCACAGCCAATTTTGAGATTTTTATAAAAATTGCTGTTGACTAGATATACACTTATCTATATGTGGAACTTTGAAGATTTCTTATACAGTCTAACAACTATTTATTTCTCACACCTCGTCTGTGCTTTTACTGGTTTGCGAAACTGTATTTATTTTAAATACAAAATGACTTTCTAGTAATTTTACTATAGTTCCGATGCACGCCCTTGTCTGATTATGCATTTGGGCATTTTTCGAAATTCTGGGAAGAAGGGATTCTTCGCTTTTATTCCGGTTGATTTTTGTTGATAAACTTTACCTAAATTATTTTTAACTTGAGTTCGGTTTATCATACTACATTGTTGATGCTATTGTGATTCTTTTAAAGATGTTGGACTCATGGCTTTCTTCGTATGAGCGGACTAGAGTCTCTTTTAAGCTTCTCATCTCCATGATTGTCATGCGTGACCTTATTTTTAACTAATCTTTTACATCTTGTGAACATTACCATTGATCTTGGTTTGTCCTCTTTTGTGAATTCCATTCTTATGTGAGTTAGTTTGATTCGTTTCAAAATAGTGCATCGATTGTCATCTCATTGTCTTTACAAGAGTCTTAATTCAAGATTTATCTTTGGGAAATTACTAATGGTTGAGTTGTCTTTTTCTATGAGTTTTGTATTCTTTTGAATCAATTGAAAGCTTGTTTGATGTCTCATGCCTAGTGGATCTTGTTTGAGCTATCTTGGTTTAAGATTCTTTCTTGCATGGCTTGACTTCTTCTTAAGTACATTCTAATCTCCTTGAATATCCTTTTGAGATGATGATTTCAAGAACACTTTTGGAGTCTTGTTTTGAACTTTTTAAAGAAGTTTTGAATTCCCTTTGGAAGAAATACTAAACGGAATTTATTTTTGTTGTTTGATTGAGATTGAAACCCTTGTCCAATTTTGACGAAATTAATTTAAAGTTGGCATGCGCCATTTTAAATGAAGTTTTGAAAAGCTTCCTTGTTTAGTAGAAACCGGTTTGTTTGTAACGCACCACTTATTTCCTTACCAGATTGTAAGCAAATTTTTACCTCGGAATTTCTTTTCTAAAAGGAGTTTAACTTCCTCTTTCATCCTTGCTATAGATGATATACATGCTTGTTTGAATATGAACTTTGGGAATTTTTTTTGAACAAGCATTTGATTTCTTTTCTGAGTTTTATGATTGCCTTTGGTTAAGTTGTGCACCTAATTATCTTTCTAAAATATTTGAGAAAATATTTTAGCTTTTAGCCAAACTTGTGTGCACCTTGTTTTTAAAATTCTACATGATCTGTTTCAATATAAAATTGTATTACAGCAAAGCCACGTTATTGCTTTTGTTATTCTCTTGGAGAATGTTTGTTACTTAACTTTTCTTCTAAATTGCGAAGTGGTTTTTCCGCAAGTTTTGGTTCCTTTATGAACAATGTGTTCGGAAGTACCTTTAATCGTGCTCTTGAGTTCTGTGAGCTTTGTCTTGGGTCTGAAATATTCTCTTCTGTAAACCTCATACTTCTTCGGCTCAGCTTGAGTTTGTTTCAAACTGATGCGCTGGTTTTCTTCTTATTGATCCAATTGAATTTCCTTGATCTAAGGGTTATTTTTGGAGTTGTTAATCGGTTTATTTCTAGCAAACTTCTTTGCTTGAGCACCCTTGTTTATCTAGAATTGGATACATTTTCTCAAAATCTATGAGTATTATCTTTGACATTTGACTCTCCTTTCTAGAATCTTGTATCATTCTGAGTAGACTCGAGAATTGTTTTGATATCACGTGCGACTTGTAGACGTAGTAACGCAATGCATTAGTTCTTTAAGACGCGATATGTGTATATGGAAGATGAAGCGGTAGGTGTACAACGTTATGAATTGTGAGTGTTTTGTTCCTTGCGAACGGGTTTGCGGTTGTTAGGCTTATGATTGGTCATGAGGTTGTAAAATGATTGGTGGAGTTGGGGAAATTGAAGTTCTGAAGTGGGAAAAAGATTTGTCAGCAAACGTTATGCCGCTATTTAAATACCAACATGCTTTGCAGCCTTTTACCACACTAATTAACACCTTGCTTTGTGAACGCCTATCTTGAATTGCACCCTATTTTGCCACCTCAAGTTTTTGTAAAGCTTTGAGATTATATGACCTTGGGCATTGAGCCTATCTTGTAATGTTTGCTTTGCAATCACACTCCTACCTTTGTATCCTTATGCATATGACAATCAAAGTATTTGAAAACCGTATATATATGTTTATATTTTGAGATATTTTTGCTTCTTCCTTAAATGTGTTTAAGAGTGAACTGTTATGAGATTTCTTTCGTTTTGTATCAATTTTCGAGGGCGAAAATTTTTATAAGGTGGGTAGAATGTAAGACCAAGAACCTTTGAAAAGTATTATTATGATCAAGTCTCAAATCATATTGTTATTTATAGCCTTAATTTCGGAAATCATTTTATTAAAGATAATTAAGGCAAGTTTTGATTTATTGGATTTGAGACGAGTTATGATTTTTATCCAATTTTATAATTATTGGGTTATTTTCTATATTCAGATTATAAATTTGGCAGTTATGAAATAAGAGGGGTTTTACATGATTTGGATTAGATAAGTAATATTTTAAATATTAATACTACTATTTTGAGGAAATAAAGGATTTAATTATATTATTCCTAATTATTTGATTTGGACAATTTATTGAAAATAATTTGTAAAAATGAGGAGCAAATAGTACCTTCTATATATAATTAGCGTTGGATTTAATTTGGGTTTCAATTAATATATTATTCCCATTTTTGTTTGAAAGTACCAAATTGCCCCTAACCCTAAGTTTCAAAAGTGAAACCCTAACCCATGACCCGGTTCCCCCTTTTCACCCTCAGCAAACTCAAATTTGAAAACCTGTAGCTGCCACCCCATTTCTTTTCCCATCAGCAACACACACAAAGTTTCCTTTCCCGGAAAGAAAAACAGTGAGCCAGCGGGAGGGGGAGAGAGGGAGGCGCATCTCGTCGCCGTCGAGCTGGAGGGGGAGCTGTCCGCAGCGCCATGGCACTGCCGCCACCATGCCATGCCTCGCAGCGAGCTACCCAATCGCGCCATCGCTGTCTCGTGGAGCCATCGCCGGGCCGCCGCGCGTGAGGATGCTGGGCCGTCGCTGCCTTCTCGTCGCAAAAGAGAGAGAGAGCTCGCGAACCAGGGAGATCGACCCACGCCTCACCGCTGCCAAGCTCGCGCCGCCACTGTCCCATTGAGCTTTTGCCGATGATTGTGCCGCTATTGTCAGAGAAACCCGAGGAGAGAGAGAGAGATGACCCGATGGGAGAGAGGGGGAAGACCACCCGCGACGCTGCCGGAGCTTCCATGGCCGTCAGAAACTGCCACCTACCTCCGCCACTGCTAGGGTTCGCCGCCGGTGCGACGTTGAAAGGAAGGCCGTTCAGTCACGCCGAGCAGGAGAGACAGAGAGATCTGAAGGTGTGCTGGGAACCCAACCACCGAGCCTGGCCACCGATTGCATCACCGGCGCCGCCTCGGTCGGAACTGCCGCCATCAGAAAAGGGTTCTGGTCGCCAGGAGTGGTTCTGCGACTCCCGGGACCATAGCCGGAGCTTCTGGCTACTTCTGCCGTCGCCGGAAAAATTGTCGGTATGGGTTCATTCGAGGTTTCTGCCTTTTTAGTTTTCGAGATGGTTTTGATGCTGTACGGTTTTTCCAGTTGATCCGCCGGAGCTTCTGGTTGCCGCCGGAGCTGTTGCCGGGCCGGTTCGAAATCGCAGTTGCCTCATTGTGTTGTTTCGGTAAGAAATTATGTTTCGAATGATCTCGCATGAGTATTCTGTTGTGTTCGGTTAATGAATACGAGTTTTGATAACGTGGGGGTAGAGTCCTGATTATTGTATGTTGCGATTAGTGTTGCTATGGTTATTGCGAACGTGATTGGAGCTGAGGTTTTGGTTGCCGTCAGTTCGGGATGAGGCGGAAAGGACTCTGTGAGACGTTTGGATTATGGAATTACGTTTTGAGGTAGGGGCGCTTTCCGAAAACTATATTTTTTATATTGGAATTATTACATATGGGTACTGATGTGAGGATGTGTATTTGGTGATTGTATCAGTCCTATGTATTGTTTGGTTGTTTTGTATGATTATGGGTGTTGGTTTAACTCGACTGTTGTGTGGCTTTGTGAAACGAAATGCTTTTGAAATTGATTCTTTTAAAGCTTTGAGATCGAGTTAAATCCGTTGGAAATTGATTAGAGTTGAATGGATTTTCTTGAGAATGTGTAAAATAGAATACACTCTTGACTTCAGCCTGGCTGGCTTTAAATGATCTGGTTTTTGATAAATGATTGTTGCTGAACCGTTTCTTTAAAACGTTAGAAATGAGTTTATCCGGATGATAATGATTTGATGTTGAAACGGTTTTCTTGAAATATGGAATTGAGATGACTGTTGGATTTTGGCTTGCCTTGGACTGATTTTGAAATTTGGGCTGTTGAAAAGGATTGTGAAACGGTTTAGTTGGGATCCGAACCGGGTGGCAAAGTCCAAGTTTTATGGGAGGTGCTGCCGAAATTTCTATAAAATCCGAGTCTTTATTGAAATGTTGTCTGGCAAATGATGAGTTAAAGGCTTCTACTATTTTAATTGAATTATCAAGAAAAGGATGATTCATGTTTTCGAAATGAGTTAGTAAAGAGAAAATTGTGATTTAGTCTTGCTTCTTAAGAAAGGCATTGTATCTTTTTTAGGAGAAAGTTATTTAGAGGAAACTTGTGTTTTAAAGCTATTTGAATGTGAAAAGGGTTTATGCCTTTGAATTTGACTTGGGGGTTTCAATTAAAGAAGTTTCAATGACTTTGAAAGAACCTGAATGTCTACTGACAAGTTTCATTTTGAAATGTTTTGAGAAAGGTTTAAGTACTCTTTGAATTCTGAATTCTTGCAAGACTAAAACAATTTTGAACAGTTGAAACGTTCTAGAATTTATCATGGGGGTTGAAGTCGGTTTTGCTTAAGTAAAGAAAACCGCTTTAAAAGAAGTAAATGATTACGTGACTCGGTTTGGCTTAGATCCTATTTTATTACTCAAATCGGAAAGCCAATGTTTTAATGATTTTAAATGAATTTGGCGAAATGAGTTATGTTATTCTCCCCTAAAGACTTGGGACTCTGCCGAGAAACCTTTGTTATAAAATCCCATTGTTGGATGGGTGATTTTGAATATCTCAAGGAGATTTTTAACTTGCCATGATTATGGAAGTTTTGGAAAGAAGGTGCCGAGAGTGGCATTGTTTTCAAAGGGGAATTTACCTTGAGTAAAAGTGGCTTATGAGCCGAGATGATTTGAGAAATGAGATCTTTAAAGCCAAGGCTGAAAAGATTTGAAACTTGATTTCAAAGTGAAATGAATTGAGAAAATGATTTATGGCTTAAATGCCGATTTCATGAAGTTGATGATTTTGAATGTGGAAGTGCTATTTTGTTGAGAGCCGGAATGGCTGTGTATGTTTATACATATTGATTGGTTCTGGATTGAACCATGAGCCAGAATGGCTGTGTATGATATGAATATTGGCTAGTTCTGGAATGAACCGTGAGCCGGATGGCTGAGATGGATGTTGATCCATGGATGAGATTGAATGCATGTTTATGCTGAATCATTGATAAATGTGAATGCTGCACTTCCACTATCGGAGATAAGAGTTTCCCTGGGAGAAAGCAGTGGCTAGCCACCACGTGCTCCAGGTTGAGACTCGAAGCTCTTTTGACCCTATGTCGTAAGTGTGGCCGGGCACTGTGAAAGTCCCGGATGAGCTCGCCCCCGTAAATATTCACCAGTGAAGGTGATGGATATGGATCATGATTATGATCAAGTTTATGTTGAGTATAACTCGAGTTGGGGATGCGCGATAGAGGGACAGTTCAATGGTTAGCTACCAGGACTTGTCGGGTTGGCTCTATAACCGACAGATGATATCATCAGCCACTAGGGACAGGCATGCATCATATGCATTTATGTGACATTGTTTGGGTGTGCATATTATACTTGGTTTGCCTATGTGATTAATTGCTAACTGTTCTACTTGCAATAACTGTTTGTTTGTGCTTGCATCTTCCTATTTGTGTTGGCTACTGGGACTCTGTTGGACTGTGGTGATTGGTTGTTGTTGGATTGTTTGGGCTTAGGGCCGTGGTTAGAATGAGATGAACTGATGGTTGATTTCGGCTTTGTGTTTTTGGTTTGGAATAAAATATGAAAGGCTATTTTGGTTCAGTTTAGATAAACTTTTTGAAAGACTTTTGAGTTTTTGAGAATTGAACAGTTCCTCTTTCAGAAAAGATTTTCGACTTTACTTTTATTGTAAACCGTTGTTTTTGGAAAGAGGCATAAGACAGTTATTAATCACTGGTACGGTTTATCTTCACCCCCTACATTTTTCCCCTTTCAGGATATGGGCGCAGAAGTCACGAAGAGTTTATTTAGTTGTTGTTGAAATGCTTTGTATTGCTTTAGACTATTATCTGTACCCTCGCCTTTATCTTGAGATATTCTGTAAGAGGGATAGGAATTTTATTGGTTAATGCTTGTAATATTATATATGTATATGTATATATATGGATGTACTCTTTATGTGTTTTGTAAGTTGTATAGTATTTATGGATGTATGTTATCGAACGAAAGTATTTTTGGGAGCGGTGTTGTGGTTTAAAGTTTTAAACAGGCTCATATTTTAGTATTAAATAGTATAAGTGTCGTCGTAATGTCCGACCTATCAGAGTCGCGCAGCCAGAAGCGTGAGCTTTGGTAGTTAGGGTGTTACAATTAATCCCCGGCAATGGCGCCAAAAACTTGATCACGGAATTAATGTATCACTACAAAAATTTCTTCGGCAAGTATACCGAATTGTCGTCAAGTAATTACTCACAAAGCGTGAGGTCGATCCCATAAGGATTAACAGATTAAGCAAGTAATAGTTGATTAATTATTCTAGTTAGATTATTCAATTTTGAGTGATAAGCAACAAGAAAAGTAAATGACATGAAAGTAAAGGAAAGCAATAAAGTGCAAGAAAGTAAATAGCAAGAAATTAAAGTGCTGAAAATTAAAGTACAAGAATGTAAATTGCAAGGAATGGAAAGTACAAGAAAGTAAAGTGCAAGAAAGTAAATGACTAGAAAGTAAAACCAATTGAAGCATTTCTACAAACACTTGGAAGGCATAAATGTGCAAAAGTAAATAAAGCCATAAATGTGCATAAGTAAATGACAAGAATTAAAGACAATAAGTAACAACAAGAATTAAGAATGAAATTAACATTGGGATCAAGAGATATTGCATTCTTAGGATCAATAATTTTCATCTCCTCTTCAATCATGCAACTCATTGACCTCTTGGTAATTTAATCTCTCAAATCTTGATCAATAGCCAATTCTTTCGTCTAATTGCTCATGAGAAGAGATGAAGAATGGTCCCTAATTATACCACACACTTTTCTAGACCCAAATAATGGATAGATTAAATGTCACAATACTCCATCCATACCCAAATCTACTCAAGTGTGAGAAGGATTTTCAAGCATCATTCTATGATTCCTTTCCCAAGGTTCAAATAGAATTCATGTATATTCAATCTCTTTCCCAAGATAATTGAATGCTTAAATGAAGAAAGAAAATCCTTCAAGTAAATCAAAGAGAGATGAAGAGAAGAAGAAGAATAAAAACAAATTAATCCATCAAATAGCAATAGAGCTCTCTTTCCCAATGTTGGAAATTAGAAGCTCATAACTAAATATTTACAAAAGTGTATATGAAAGAAATGGAAGAAGAGAAGAGGATGAGAGTGAAAGGGGAGTGGAGTCACCTCCACCCCTCTATGGTGTGTCTAAAATGATGAAGCTAAGGTCCTATTTATAAGCTACCTAAATTACAAATTCAAATGAAATTAAAATTAAATGCAAATTTCCTAATTATTACTTCTAGATGATTCTTGTGGCCTTTATTGATTGTTAATTGTGGCTTAACTTGGACTTGTCAACTTTTAATTCTCTTCATATAAGTTTGAAACATTGAAGAATAAATGAAGGAATTGGAGTATTAGGAAGTGGCCCAATGTGGAGTGTCATTGAAGTGGCATTTTGGGCTTGTGAAGGTTTGGGAAACCTTACACGTTGAAATATTGGTCTGCTGCATCCCCAAGATGAATGCCCACTATAGACTATTATATAACATTGGAAAGCTCTGGATCTCAGCTTTCTAACGCCACTAAAAGCATGTCATTTGGATATCTCTAGCCCAAATTATGATCATTTGAAGGTGAAGAGGTCAGTCTGGCGAAGTGCAGGGATTTGTTGTACGCTAAAATTGTGAAGCTAAACGAATAGAAATTTGTACCCTCAAATCCAGTGTCCACTATAAAGTGTTATATATGGTTGGAAAGCTCTGAAAGTCTACTTTCAAATGGAAATAAGATCACTTCATTTGGAGCTTTGTAGCTTGATTTATTCTTGTTTGAGTGTGAAAAGGTCAGGGTTGCAAATCCTCTTTGCTTCTCTTTGAGTTTGTTTCCAACTCTTTTGCCACCTTGGGAGTGTGCTTCCTCTATTAGTGCTTTTATTGCTTCTTTTTTCACCATTTCCTACAAAATTCATTAACTCAAGCAATCAAAGCAATATTCAACTTAAGCACAACAAATACTCAATAATTGGGCATTATAAACTAATTTTTGATATGAAAAAGCATAGGAAAAACTTAACATGATGCGTAGTCATCAACGTACTTCTGGTCTTGATACGTTCTTGCTTTGCTCGGCGGCTTTATTAGCTTGTTATGTAGTATTTATTTAATGATGTCCTCCCTCTTGGTATTAAACCTGGTATATGAATCAAATTTTGGAGTTAGTTTAAAAGATATTTTAGTGTCCTTATTGTGGGACCTGTATGGCTTATCTTCCTCCTTTCGCGATGGTAGTCTCTCGCTTCTTCAAGTTTCACGTAACTCCTCTATTACAATTTGTCCAGTGGCCTTGTCCCAAAACTCCTCCAATATTTTCGGTTTTGCCACAGCTATAGCTTCCTGGAACTTTCCAGGTCGGAGACCGCTTTTAATGGCAGGCAACTGTACTTTCGGGTTGGGGTTAGGGATCTTCATAGCTGCCGTTGTGAAGCGTGTCATGTAATCTTTTAGGCTTTCGTGCTGTCGTTGCTTGATCGTGCTGAGGTAGTCTGAATCTCGAACATAAATTTTGGATGCTGCGAAGTGATTTATGAACAACTTGGCAAATTCATCAAAACTGGTTATAGAACCAGCAAGCAAATTAGAAAACCATAATAATGCAGCTCCATCCAAAAAGGTCGGAAAGGAACAGCACAAGATGGGATCGGAATCACTATTAAGAAACATCATGGATTCGAATTTTGTGACATGAACTTTAGGATCTCCGATCCCATTGTACGGTGTCAAAATCATTAGAAGTGTAAAAATTTTAGGCATTTTAAAACTCATTATTTCTTTCGAGAAAGGATTGGTCCGTCGTCTTCCTATTTTGGGGGGTGTTTCCCCTATCTTTGCATTTGATTCTGTCAGGTTTTCTTCATGATGATTGTTGTTTGCCTTCTCATTATTTTCATTTCCTTCGCCATTTTTCTGCATTGTCGTCAAGAGTTCGTCCATTCGTTGATTTTTGGCTAGTAGAACGGTATTGGCAGCTATCAGTTCAGCATTGGTTCGAGGAGTTTGAGACACTGAGTGATCCGTCATGCTTCAGTTCCTGAAAATGAAAGAGAGTACAAGGCGGATATAGGGATATTATAAAAATTAAAAAGCGAGGCAAGGGCCCCACGTTGGGCGCCAAATATTCTGGTAAGGATACTCCTCTCGAGCTATGTGTCGGCCTCACGTCAATCTAGTGTGCCTGATAGCTTGAACCGAACCGGGAATATCCTCGTGAACTCAGACCGGAGCGTGGTACTTACAAAAAGGATTCCAACGCCCAAGTCAGTAAAGGAATCACTTAAATAAAAATGTGCGTATGATCGGGACGTTATTTGATAGTATGTTACTGGAGTGAATTTGATCTGTCTTCTATCGTCGGTACCGTGCCCGATTTATAGCCCAGTCAGTGTGGAATTAGTTGTTGGTTTCGTTCAAGATCCTCGTGGCAAGATTATGGGAAGCGATCAGTTAAGATGAAGCTGTTTTCATGATAAGTCGTGCCGAGGTATAACTCAGATTGTCTGAGATTACAAGGGTACAGTACAGGTGTAATTACATATAATAACTGATCTGCATTTTAATTCAGATAGAATATAATATATATTATTTTGAAAAAAGGTATAAAAAGAAATAGTGTATTTATTTGATTATATTTCTGTAATAACCTGACTTTGTATACAGTTTTAATATTTTTAATTGCGTAAGTTTGATTAATTAGGTCTTACTAATATAAGTAAATATATAATGTGATAGGCATATATTTAGAATTATATTATTTATTCTATTTTCTAAAAAAAATAAAAAAGTTAATATTTCTATGTATTATATATAATATTTTAAAGAAATTATATTTTTAAAATATTTCGATAAAAAAGTATATTATATAATAATATTTTTAACAAAAATAATTAATTAATAAATTTTGAATATAATAATCTAATTATTTGTCAAATAATATAAAATAAAATCTTAATTATTTTATATTTTTATGTAACAACAGTTTAAAATATTATTTTAATATAATTTTTTAATATTATAAAAATTTCTTGCATAATAATTAATTTTAATGAATAAAAAATACTCATATTTTTTGTATTTATATGTTTTATATTTAATTATTTAAGAATAGAAGATTCTGTTACCATTTAAAATATTATGTATTAAAGTATTGTTATTTAAAATATTTATTTATGTATTAGAATATTTTAAATTTATTAGAATCCATCAATACTCTTCTTTTATATTAATCTTTGATTTTTATTTAATAAAATCTAATGGTTGATATAAATATAGCACATTTAATAAACACATAATTATTGTGCTCATTTTAGATATATCCAAAATTTAAGATTGCAATGGGACTTGGAAGAACAAACAATTGTTATATTATAAGAACATGAACAAACAATTGCTATATTATAAGAACATCATCAAGCATTAATAAAGACTAAGAAAATGCAACAGATACATCAAAACATGTTGATTTTTTTTTTCGTTCAGTCTTAATTTCATATCTTCGGATTTTGATTTTGAGTCTTTCTATTTAAAAAGAAAAGGTATATTTTATGATAAAGATTTTAATAAGAAAAACCAAAGAAAGAAAAGAAATGAGCATAGGAAGAAAAACCAAAATAAATAACTTTTTATTAGATATGAGTTATAATTTTGGTTTTGTTTAGTCTTTGTTTTGATTTGTGAACTTTGAAATTGAAGCTTCTTTTATCTTGGAATAGAATTATTTGAGTTCATTTATATTTATTTGTTATCTTGCAAATGTGCAGATCGAATAGAATCGGACCCAAATTTTAAAACTGCGGATATTAGAGTCGATCTAATCCAATAATTTTAGTGCAGATTGGATCGATATTTTGACTATATCCGATCCGATCGAATTAGTGTTCATCCCTACTTTAAATTGGTATTTATAATTGATACGGCTGTTACAAATCCGATATCATAACTCGACATTATATACAATAACTCGGCACTTTACGTTATAACTCGGCGTTATACGTTACAATCAGACTCAACGGACTACATCCTAGAATAAAAACGTCCGACCAGGCATTATCAGTCATTAAAACCTAATAACTGCTCTTCAATTCAGATGATCAATAGAATATAACCGACCATCTTCACCTCACCTATAAAGGTATGATATTTTATCCTCAAATGGGACACTGAATTCTCAGTACTAACTTAAACATCGGAGTGCCTTTGGCAGGTACACTCCTCCTTTGTTCATACTCTCCGTGACGTGATATCTCTCTGGATGAAGAGCTCAAATCATCTCAGCCTATAGCTCGGCGTTAAAGGCTAAAGCTCGTTTTCAACTTCTGTAGCCGAGGCTACGTCTAGGTTATTCACACAAGAACAACTGGCGCCCACCATGGGGCCTTGAAATAAACACCCTTCTTTCTATAGGCCCCATTTCCTTTCAGTGGCTTCAAACTTACATGCACCTTTGTAAACAAAGGTCACATAATAAATCATTAAGGCCCAAAAAAGCCCGATCTATCATCTCTATTTTCCAATCTATATCTCTTATCTCTATTTGCAAATCCATATCTGTTATATCTATTTGCCGATCTATATCTGTTTTTCTGTTCTATATCTGTCATCTCTATATATTTTCCGATTTGTATCTGTTATCCCTATTTGCCAATCTATATTTGTTATATCTATTTGCCGATCTATATCCGTTTTTCTGATCTATATCTGTCATCTCTATTTTTTGATTTGTATCTATTATCTCTATTTTCCAATCTATATTTGTTATATCTATTTGCCGATCTATATCTATTTTTCTGATCTATATCCGTCATTTCTATTTTCCGATTTATATCAATTATCTCTATTTGCCGATTTATATCTGTTATGTCTATTGACCGATCTATATCTGTTATCTCTATTTTTTCGATCTATATTTATCATCTCTATTTTTCAATTTATATCTGTTACCTCTATTTGCCGATCTATATCTGTCATCTCTATTTGCTAATTTATATCTGTTATATCTATTTGTCGATCTATATCTGTTTTTCTGATCTATATCTGTCATCTCTATTTCCCGATTTATATCTGTTATCCCTATTTGCCGATCCATATCTGTTATCTCTATTCTTCAATTTATATGTTATATCTATTTGCCGATCTATATCCGTTTTTCTTATCTATATCTGTCATCTCTATTTTTTTTATTTGTATTTGTTATCCCTATTTGCCAATCTATATCTGTTATATCTATTTGCCGATCTATATCTGTTTTTCTGATCTATATCCGTCATCTCTATTTTCCGATTTATATCAATTATCTCTATTTGCCGATTTATATCTGTTATGTCTTTTGGCCGATCTATATATGTTATCTCTATTTTTCGATCTATATCTATCATCTCTATTTTTCAATTTATATGTTACCTCTATTTGCTGATCTATATCTGTTATCTCTATTTGCTAATTTATATCCGTTATATCTATTTGCCGATCTGTATCTGTTTTTCTAATCTATATCTGTCATCTCTATTTCCCGGTTTATATATGTTATCCCTATTTGCCGATCTATATCTGTTATCTCTATTTTTCAATTTATATGTTATATCTATTTGCCGATCTATATCTGTTTTTTTATCTATATCTGTCATCTCTATTTTCTGGTTTATATCTCTTATCTTTATTTGTCAATTTATATCTGTTATGTCTATTGGCCGATCTACATCTATTATCTCTATTTTTTCAATCTATATCTGTCATCTCTATTTGCCGATCTATATCTGTTATCTCTATTTCCCGATTTATATCTATCTCTATTTTTCAATTTATCTGTTACCTCTATTGGCCGATCTATATCTGTTATCTCTATTTTTCCGATCTATATCTGTCATCTCTATTTGCCGATCTAAATCTATTATCTTTATTTCCGGATTTATATCTGTTATCTCTATTTTTCAATTTATCTATTACCTCTATTTGCGGATCTATATTTGTTATCTCTATTTCCCGATTTATATCTGTTATCTCTACTTTTCAATTTATATCTGTTACCTCTATTTGCCGATCTATATCTATTATCTCTATTTGCCAATTTATATCTGTTATATCTATTTGCCGATCTATATCTGTTATGTCTATTTTCCGATCCATATCTATTATCTTTATTTGCCAATTTATATCTGTTATATCTATTTGCAGATCTATATCTATTATATCTATTTTTCGATCCATATCTATCATCTCTATTTGCCAATTTATATCTGTTATATCTATTTGCCGATCTATATTTATTTTTCTGATCTATATCTGTCATCTCTATTTTTCGGTTTATATCTGTTATCTCTATTTTGCCGATTTATATCTGTTATGTCTATTTGCCGATCTATACTTGTTATCTCTATTTTTCTGATCTATATCTGTCTTCTCTATTTTTCAATTTATATTACCTCTATTTGCCGATCTATATCTGTTATCTCTATTTGACAATTTATATCTATTATGTCTATTTGCCGATCTATATTTATTTTTCTGATCTATATCTGTCATCTCTATTTTTCGGTTTATATCTGCTATCTCTATTTTGCCGATTTATATCTGTTATGTCTATTTGCCGATCTATACTTGTTATCTCTATTTTTCCGATCTATATCTGTCTTCTCTATTTTTCAATTTATATTACCTCTATTTGCCGATCTATATCTGTTATCTCTATTTGACAATTTATATCTATTATGTCTATTTGCCGATCTATATCTATTTTTCTGATCTATATATGTCATCTCTATTTCTCGGTTTATATATGTTATCTCTATTTCCCGATTTATATCTGTTATCTCTACTTTTCAATTTATATCTGTTACCTCTATTTGCCGATCTATATCTATTATCTCTATTTGCCAATTTATATCTGTTATATCTATTTGCCGATCTATATCTGTTATGTCTATTTTCCGATCATATCTATTATCTTTATTTGCCAATTTATATCTGTTATATCTATTTGCAGATCTATATCTGTTATATCTATTTTCCGATCCATATCTATCATCTCTATTTGCCAATTTATATCTGTTATATCTATTTGCCGATCTATATTTATTTTTCTGATCTATATCTGTCATCTCTATTTTTCGGTTTATATCTGTTATCTCTATTTTGCTGATTTATATCTGTTATGTCTATTTGCCGATCTATACTTGTTATCTCTATTTTTCCGATCTATATCTGTCTTCTCTATTTTTCAATTTATATTACCTCTATTTGACGATCTATATCTGTTGTCTCTATTTGACAATTTATATCTATTATGTCTATTTGCCGATCTATATTTGTTTTTCTGATCTACATCTGTCATCTCTATTTTCTGATTTATATGTTATCTTTATATGCCGATTTATATCTGTTATGTCTATTGGCCGATCTATATCTATTATCTCTATTTTTCCCATTTATATCTGTCGTCTCTATTTGCTAATCTATATCTGTTATCTCTATTTCCCGATTTATATATGTTATCTCTATTTTTTAATTTATGTTACCTCTATTTTTCGATCTAAATCTGATATCTCTATTTCCCGATTTGTATCTGTTATCTCTATTTTTCAATTTTTATATGTTACCTCTATTTGCGGATATATATCTGTTATCTCTATTTGCCAATTTATATGTTATATCTATTTGCCGATCTATATCTGTTATATATATTTTCTAATCCATATCTTTCATCTCTATTTGCCAATTTAAATCTGTATTATCTATTTGCCGATCTATATTTGTTATCTCTATTTGCCAATTTATATCTGTTATATCTATTTGCCGATCTATATCTGTTTTTCTGATCTATATCTACAATCTCTATTTTTCGGTTTATATTTGTTATCTCTATTTTTTCGATTTATATCTGTTATGTCTATTGGCCGATCTATATCTGTTATCTCTATTTTTCCGATCTATATCTGTCATTTCTATTTTCTGATCTATATCTATTATCCCTATTTGCCAATCTATATCTGTTATATTTATTTGCCAATTTATATCTATTATGTCTATTTGCCGATCTATATCTGTTATCCCTATTTGCCAATCTATATCTATTATCTCTATTATTCAATTTATATCTGTTATATCTATTTGCCGATCTATATCTATTTTTTGATCTATATCTGTCATCTCTATTTTTCGATCCATGTCTATCATCTCTATTTGCCAATTTATATCTGTTGTTTCTATTTGCCAATTTATAATTCGGCGTTATAGGTTACAATCAGATTCAACGGACTACATCCTAGAATAAAAACATCCGATCAGACATTATCACTAATTAAAACCTAATAACTGCTCTTTAATTCAAATGATCAATAGAATGTAACCGACCATCTGCTGGTTTGTTATATTGGAAAAGTATAATCTTATCAAGAGCAAGAATTGATGAGAATGAAGAAGAGACAACGGTTGTTATCAGTAATGAAAATTATATATTATGACAAATACGATTAATGATGGAGATTTGGGATTGCAATGGGACTTGGAGAACAAACAATTGTTATATTTTAAGAACATCATAAAGCATCAATAAAGACTAAGAAAATGCAATAGATACATCAAAGCACGTTGAAAAAAAAAAGTTTTTCGTTGCGTCTTAATTTCATATCTTTATATTCTGATTTTGAGTATTTCAATTTAAAAAGAAAAAGGCATATTTTCTGATAAAGATTTTAATAAGAAAAATTAATGAAAGAAAAGAAATGAGCATAGGAAGAAAAACCAAAATAAATAACTTTTTATTAGATATGAGTTATAATTTTGGTTTTGTTCAGTCTTAACATCCTTGGTTTGTTTGGATTTGTGAACGTTGAAATTGAAGCTTCTTTTATTTTGGAATAGAACGATTTGGGTTCATTTATATTTGTTATTGTCTTTGAATTATTATTTGTAATTCTTCATTCTCTTATGCTAAAATTAATTCTTTCTTTTAGGATTAATAATAATTAAATTCTAAATCATTAAGTTATTAAAATTTTGATATTATATCATAATATTACACTACTATTTCATTATCTCAAAAACTTAAAATAATAAAAAAATACATAAATAATTATATCTCTATAAAAAGGTTAACCACTTACCTAAATAAAAATTTTAAAATATAAACTTATATAAGATTATCATCATGTGTAATATACCTGTAAAAAAAACCCGATGTAATACATTTTTTAACATAATAATTAATTATAAATAAAAATCCAAATAATTCATTTGCTTGTGACCACACATAAAATAATCCAAAGTATAATCGAAATTTTATGACAAGTTGATTTTCTTTTCTTTTCTTTCTTTCTTTTTTATTTCATTTTTGTGGGTTCTATCTTAATTGGATAATTCTTTCATTTCCGTAAATATCGTCATACTGAAATTTCATATTTCTTTTTTGTTATTAACTTATGATTTGTAATTAATTTTTTTATAAATTGTACATGGAAAAGTCTATGGGGCCATCAATTTTTGTGTTTTCTGGCCAGCACTTAACTATCAAAATAAAAGTGAGTGATTTTCCACCATTAGATGTAATCTCACACCATTAAAAATACTATTGATGGCTAATTGATGGTTACAAAACACCAAAATTATTAGCCCCCTAGCATTCCTCATTATACATTTAGTTTAAAGAATATTTAAATAATGTATATTGAAATGGGATCATTTAAAAAATATATATATATTTCCCTAAACATGATTTAAAAGAAAGACATTCATTATTTTTATTTATGTATTTTAAAAAGTATAAAATATTTCAAATCAAAATAAATTTTAATACAAGACATATTTTTATGTTGCATTAAATATTCAGTGTTCAAGAAATAGTTTAAGAGAAATAATAATCAAACCAAAGAAATGAACAACAAAATTAAATAATCCCGAGATATTATTATGAATATAAATTAAACACTAGTTATCATATTTGTTTTAATTTATCATTTCTTATTGATTATCTTCCCTCGTCAAGCAGCCACCCAAAAAACTAAATCTTCTCTCGTCATGCATCATGTGAATCCTCATATAGACTTAGATGAAGAAGGGATAAATTAAAGAAAAACCCACGCGGAGGACGGTTGGAATCATAGGATTAAAAATAATTTGTAGTGTAGAAAATTTTCATGGATTATGTATAAATAAATAAGATTGGAGAGACTATATTAGCACGGTCTTATTATAATAAGTCTAGTTTAAGGGCTCTCATGAATTTGAATAACGCGTATTTTATACAGAAGCATTTATGATAGGGGTGATGAGGCTAGAGGGTGACAAAATATATGTTACCGCATGGAGGTGACGTATTGTGTTAATGGTTGTTAGAGGCCATGCATACGAAACTACGTACATACCTAATTGAGAAGCTAAGGTGTACTTACTCCAATCGCCACACTATAAATACCGAGCTGCTGCGATAGGCTTGGCATCCAACCCAAACTCACATCTCATTTCATTTCCAAAATACCACAAAGTCATAGCCATGGGTGTCTCATTTAACTTGCACAAATTTGTTCCTAATAACTCCAAGGAGATCAAATTCCAAGGAGATGCAACCATTACCGATCACAATGTCATTCGACTCACCAACTTGGACAGCGATGGCAACCCACTAGGAAACAGAGTTGGCCGAGTTTTATTCTCTGACCCTGTGCACCTGTACGACCACAGTGGTTTCCGAGCAGGCTTTGAAACTACCTTCGTCTTTCGCATCTCAAAACCCTACAATAGTGAATTTGCTCCCGGACCTGGTGACGGTCTTGCCTTCTTCATTGCTAATGCCAACACTGAAATTCCACCTGAATCTTCTGGGAAGTTTCTCGGCCTCTTTAACGATGCATCTGACAAGATTGTTGCTGTTGAATTTGATACCTTTTCCAATTTCGAGATTGGGGATCCTAGTTATCCCCACATCGGAATTAATATCAACTCTATCAGGTCATCAGCTGTTGGTTACTGGAACTGGCATGATGGAGCTGTAACCACTGCAAAGATAACATATAACTCTGCCCTTAAGAGGATAACCGTCAGTGTTTCTACATATCTCGACAACCAACCTGATACTCTTACTTACGACGTCGACTTGAGCACTAAGCTTCCTGAAAAGGTTGCGGTAGGGCTATCTGCTTCTACTGGGCAATACTCGCAAAATACTGAGATCCTATCTTGGACTTTTAAGTCCAACTGAAGAGGAACAACGATGAATATTGAATAAGGCGACCCTCTTCCTATCTTATTGCCAGATTGTGTTGTGTTTTTATTTTAATTTGAGTAAATAAGGACAAGCCTATGTCCTAGTCTGTGTAATTATGGTATGCCTACTATCTTGTGTATGTGTCAAGGTATCCACTGTTTTTTTCTTCATTGTGAATTTCGTCCAACTTTCTTTGTTTGGTTTAGTTTGTTGTCTTCAATGATATATGCTTGCTTTTCTTTGTGTTTGTGTTTCCGTTTTTCTTTCCTTTTTTTTCCTTCTTTTCAAAAGTAATATAAATTAAAATATCATTTTGAATAGATTATATTTTTAGTTAATTACATTGACAAACGATCAAATGCCAAAAGTTAATGAGTTAAAGCCTACTAGTTATGTTTTCTTGATTTTGATGTGTTACTGTTTAAGTCTCACATCACTATTCGCATGACATTATGATTGGGTTTTTGAAGTTTTAGCAATTTATACTCAATCAAGTTTCTTCTGTTTGAAACTTCATTGCTGCTGCTCTCTCTCTCTCTCTCTCTATATATATATATATATATATATCATGGTGGTATAATCAGCAGAGTACACTATAATGTTTGATTCATTGCTGACCTCATGTAGTACAAGTTTTAGTGGTGGTGCTGAAGTGTGATTGTATTTTTTATGGTTTTGTTGTTCCCCACTCCAGTCCCTGGCTCCGGCTCCTCACCGTCACACACACTAACCCTAAACACACAGCGGCAACTCATGAATCCTTGACCATTGGTCTATTTGTAGATATATTCTGCATTTCCAACAGTATAGTCTCTCATGGTCTGGCCTAAAAGGCCAAATGTTCACTTAGAGTACCTTGCTGTTATGCTCTTTCTGGAGCCTCCAAACTATCACATTTCTTGTGACTAGTTGACATCGGTAATCTACTGCATACACTGATTTGTGTTTGCTTCTGTACCTCCATGTCCTATTATGGTGGTGTAGTCCATGTATTGATATTTCAGTTGTTTGCTTTGACTGTAGATAATGTTTCTTGCCACAAATTCTGTTTATATGCATCTCTAATTCCGTTTTCTTTTATATTGTAATCCACCTATATTAAATTTCAGTTGCAAGTTTTGACTCTTAGGCAATGTTTCATGTTATTATGATTGTTAATTTGCTTTATTGAATACTATGGCAGACTGAAACTATTGACCTGACTCAAATGGGTAGAAAGTCAGGCAAGTCAAGCCAAACCCCAAGAATGTTCAGAAGAAGCAACATAAACAAATTTGGTTGTACGCTTGATGCAGATGGCCTTCCACATGTTGGCCAGGTTTGCTTTCATCTGTGCGTGCGTGCGTGCGTGCGTGTGTGTGTACACGCACACCCTTCTCTCATTCTTCTCCTGACTGCAACTTTGTTACTCTTAATTTGTGATTTCCAGTTCATACGACCCGATGAACCCTACTGTAGCATTTATAATACAGAAAGGAGTTCTGTGCAAACCTTAAGAAAGAAGGGTACGGAACCTGTTTATGTTGATTATGTTGCTGTTGATGTCAAAAACAAGAAGGATCTTCAGAAGGCAAGTCAATGCTTTTGCATATATTTCCTTGTGTAATTGGATAGTAGGTTAGGTTTAAATTTTGAAACATTTATGATATAATAAATTTAAATAGATATTTATTGGTCCCTATAACCTATGCTATTGGGTTGCTTAATCCATGAACAGTAGTATCAATGCCATAACCATTCACCCATTGTGCTGAAGTTTGAACATTGTTGCCCACATCATTCATTTAAATTATATATATTTTTAGCAGTCAATATCCATGGACAGCTTTGAAGAGTTCATTTGTCAGAAGAGGTTCTCTAATTTACAAATAAATGAATGTTATTTTCCTGATGAAGTTTTATAGTAGCAGTTACACTAACCAATCCTGGTAGTGTATTTCAAGTAGTATTACAAGATATGTACAGCACAAGCTGTAGAAGGAAAAATTTATTACAATTTTTATTATTCAATTTAATCTGTTAACTTTTTCTTGTGCTTTCAATTTCTGGAGCAGGTCAACATACGGTTCCGACAGCCTCGGAATCCTATCATTGGTGATAAATTTAGTAGTAGGCATGGGCAAAAAGGTGTTTGCTCTCAGTTGTGGCCAGACATTGATATGCCATTTTGTGGAACTACGGGGATGCGCCCAGATCTCATAATCAATCCGCATGCATTTCCTTCCAGAATGACAATTGCAATGCTTTTGGAGTCTGTTGCTGCTAAGGTATAACACTTAAATGAAGAGATAAGCACGAAGATATTTATAAATTATCACACACTTTTTGTATTTTGATGGGAATCATGTAATGACTGCTCTGCAAGCATTTTTTTTATATTGGTCACCTTCTGGGTGCTCTACACATCTTGCTTCGTTAAAGATCAATTATAATGTGTAACTAATTCTTTCAGGGAGGCAGCTTACATGGAGAATTTGTAGATGCAACTCCATTTCGTGGTTCAGTGAATAAAAATGATGGGGAGTCTGAATCAAAATCAGGTTCACTTGTCG
The DNA here is from genome assembly GCF_003086295.3 of Arachis hypogaea. Classification (NCBI taxonomy): domain Eukaryota; kingdom Viridiplantae; phylum Streptophyta; class Magnoliopsida; order Fabales; family Fabaceae; genus Arachis; species Arachis hypogaea. The sequence goes on along the minus strand of NC_092053.1, from coordinate 122,505,406 downwards.
ATGACCTTGGTCTTATGCTAAGAAAAAAAGGATTCAATTATCATGGTTTGGAGGTTCTGTATAGTGGGGTTTATGGAACAGAATTAACGTGTGAGATCTTTATTGGGCCTGTTTATTACCAGCGGTTACGTCATATGGTTTCGGACAAATATCAGGTGAGCAAATCCTCTGTTTTGTCAATGCTGCTTCATATTGTTTTCTATATTCTCTCCTAGCTTGGCAAGATTCACTTGAAAAGAAATTAACATTTCAAATTACTCCTTTTATTCATGCAATTTTTTGGTTTTAAAGCTTTTGAAGTGGTGTGTCTAATTGAACTTAAATGTGACAAGTCATTATTATCTAATTTCACTTTGTTTCCTATTTTGATATTGGAAGCATCGGACTTGTTTGGTCAAAGAAAACATTTCAACCCAACTCAATCCCCAAAATATGTGTTGGCAAAGAATCTGACCCAATGCATTAAAAAAAAGGGTTCTTGAGTGGTCTCAAACTTGTGTGTAAAACGTGTAATTCAATGTGCTTTTCTTGGACAATGGTTACTGGCTACCTTACAAAAGCTTTTGTTGTCATTCGATTTGCAACACCAAATGCATTTTCCTTTACAGGTTCGATCTACTGGAACAACTGACCAGCTCACCAAACAGCCAATCAAAGGACGAAAACGTGGTGGGGGAGTTCGATTTGGAGAAATGGAACGCGACTCTCTACTTGCGCATGGGGCTGCATATCTTTTGCACGATAGGTTGCACACCTGTTCTGATTATCACATTGCTGATGTATGTTCCCTTTGTGGGAGCTTGCTTACAACAGTATTCATCCAACCCCAGAAGCGGCCGGTGCGGGCGATCGGGGGGCTTCCACCTGGAAGAGCTCCAAAGAAGATCATGTGTGATGCATGCCAAACAAGTAAAGGCATGGAGGCAGTTGCAATGCCGTATGTATTCAGATACTTGGCAGCAGAGCTTGCAGCCATGAACATAAAATTAACTCTTAAGCTAAGTAATCAAGCTGGAGCCTGATATGGCGAAGTATGCTTAGCATGACAGCGTGTTAAGATTATTATTTATGGGAGCTCATATGCTTGCTCCCGTCACTGGGAGTAAAAGTTTTCCAAGTCATGCAATCTTGATTTCTGTTGGTTTCGACGAACAGATCCAGATAGCAACATAGTAAGGAAAGTTTTGACGTTTTCACATTCATCTATGTATTGTTGTCAATGTAAAATATTAGCTAAATTATTTAGTGTTGCTGAATTTTTATTTTCTTTTGTAAAATGTGACATAAAGAAAACTCGAAGTGAAAGAAGTCTGCAATTTGTATTTTAATTTTTATTATTGATTAGAGATTTCCAAGGGCCTCATTTAAATTCACCTAACTTTACGGAGTAAATTCCCATACTAGTCCCTCAGATTTGCGTAAATACTCAATGCAGTGCTCAAGATCCAAATTTTTCTATTGTAGTCCTTCAGATAGAGCTCCGAGTACTCATAGTGGTGGGCATATTTCTGGTGTTGAGTCATCACCGGAACGCTGATGTGGTGACGTTTTGCCACGCTGGAGGGCTCCAACGGTTAGCTTAGCTGGCTAATTTCCAATTTATACCCACGTTGGTTCCTCCCATTATATTTAATTCTAAATCCCCAAATTTTCATAAAATTTATCTCTTCTTCTTGTTCATCGCTCTCTTCTCATGAGCAAGAGCCTAGACGGAAGAATGATATGGCAAAAGGAATCCATCCAACTTGAGAAAATTTAGTGAAAACAGCACTGACGTAAACCCCTTTCATGATGAAAAACACAACAAAGTAAAGGGTAACCAGCACAACTGGGGTTCTCCATATCATGATCATGACTAATGTAAGTAATATAGTGGTGATAAGCATTTATAGGCTCACAACGACACCGGCAATAGATGTCATATACCTAACATCAGAGGACAGACAGCAAGTAGTTTCAGTTACAGATTAGAAGACAGCTTTCAAGTTGTGACATAGTGAAAGCTGAAATAAAAGCTGTCTGTCCCGCATAAGTGAGAACTAAAGATGGTAGATTGTGAATAGAAAAGCTATCTGTTACCAAATACAAAAGAAGAAAAGGTGAGAATTCTGTTAATTGGCTGAAAAGGAATCATACCCTTGTAAGGCATACCAAAAAATAAAATGAAACAAAGTTAACCTGAATAGACCTCTGATTGAAATTACCAAGATCAGCAAACATTGCCTTAGAACCTGTCAAAGTGAACAATTAAGAATGAACAAAGGAAAAGATAGTATGAAAATACACATTGCACTTCCACATACAGAAGAAGGGGAAACCTTTCATTTCCCCTTAAAATTAATCAAGTTTTATATTTAAGAAAGTGATCACTTTATTCATCTCAAACATTAAGTTGCAAGTCTCTCTTTGCACAATTCTCATATAGCAAATTTAGTCAATAACCAAACCAGATCATGCCAAGTTGATAAGAAACTCATATTTGAAATTGGGTTTCCACCTCAATTGTCGAACAAATTAAAATGTGACAATAAAGCAGCAATAAGCATCTCAGAAAATCCTGTACAACATGACAGAACTAAACATGTTGAGGTAGATCGGCACTTTATCAAAGAAAAAATTGAAGAAGGGACTGTGGAACTCCCTTTCGTTAGATCAGAAGACCAATTGGCAAATGTCCTTACGAAAGCAGTCTCAGCCAGAATTTTGGCCGAAGTTCTCAGCAAGTTGAGCATTGGTGACCCCACTACTCATCTTGAGGGGGAGTGTTAGAAGATTGAATCAAATCAAGGAGATATTTGAATCAAATCAGGAAGATATTTTAGGATCACAAGAAATATTAGGAAAATCAATGTTATCAATTTAGGATATTTCCATAAATAGAACCCTAGCTATCTATAAATTAGAAGAATTGTTGTAAATCAAAATGCATCAGAAAGAAAATAACATTTTCTAATATCTTCTTATTCTTTCTACCTCCTAATTGTTCTTTCTTTTTCCCTTAAACCCTCGATACCATCGTAAGAGTCACACGTGTCCAAAATTAAAATTAGTTTTCGAACCTAAAGTGGCAAGCGGGGAAGCCCGCCCTGTCCCGTCCCGCCCCGCCAGAAGCCCGCCCCGCCTAACGGCGGGCTGGCGGATTGGCGGGCTAAGCCCACCAAATATTCTCTCTTTTTATTTTTATTTTTTTTTTACTTTTAACTATTATAATTTCTAAAGGCATTAAAAAATTATAATTTTTATATTCACAAACATTAAAGTCTTTGTAATTATAAATATCTAATAAACATAATTATAAACTAAGTTTTCATCCAAAACATAATTATAAATATTGTCTCCAGAGTAAAATAAATATAATCCAAACATAATTATAAATATTATCTCCAAAACAAAATAAACATAATCCAAAACACTCAATTTTCATCTTCATTCTCTTGTAAATTGGGTTGGAAAAAGTTGAATTTTGAAAAAAAAAAAATTAAAAAAAACCCCTAACACTAAACCCGGCGAAGAAGCCCGCCCCGCCCCGCCAAAACCCGCAGTTTAAGCGGTAAGGGTTAGGCGGACTTTTACTATTTGGGGGTCCAAATTTTCTAGCTCAGCCCGCCTTTTTTGGCGGGTTACACGGACCGGCTCGGCGGATTTAGTCCTATTTGCCACCCTTACCTAAGTTAAGCCCATTTAATTTCTAATAATCATCTACTTCTTTCTTGCACTACAAGCTAAGATATTCAGTTGAAAGAAATAAATGCATGACTCTCTTAATTATTAATTACCAATGATCTTTTTTTCCCCTTACTAGTTGACGGGTGTTATATTGTTACCTTAACCACCAATGTTACTATTGAAACACGAGTATTGAAACACCAATGTCTATATTGGAGGATGTTTATGACATATGGCAGGACATGGCGCGAAGGAAGAACAAGGTTGTGCTTCAGAACAAGAGAATTTTTCTCATCAAACACTATAGACCTTTTTAGTTATTTATTATGCAGTTAATTTATTTCTATTTCTCATTATTTTTTTTTATATATTTAGTCTAATTATCATGCATATTATTTTTTTTTTTATTAATTTTTCTTCTCAAATGTTTTATACATAGCTTTTATTGTATTCTTACATGGTATTCAAGTTTCTACTAAAAAATGATGCATTTTAATTATCAGATAACTCTATGCAGCGATATAATAATTTTTTAATTGATAAAATTTTGAATTAAATCATACTCATGTAATTATGTCAGCTTAATCACCACCAGCGTTAAAATTTCTCTTATATCATATGTAACGGTAATTTATATACTACTGAAAAATTATATAATCCTCATAATATGTTTCTACCAGATTTCTTCAATAAATACATAACTATTTGTATACATGTATCATCACATAAAGCGAATTATTATAACCCAATGCACCCAAACCATATATCCATTAATATTGAACTTGCTATGATAACTCAAATTTTTATTCTTAAACACAATTTAACACTTTCATGTCGTATATAATTTTTGTAGTATTGATCACAATTATATATTTAATTGTAACTTCAAAGTATTGGATTAGTTTCAGTGGCTTCTCATTCATTTTACACATAAAATAGCTCAATCAATGTTTTGACACTTATTTTATACTAATTTATTTTAATGAATTTGTACTCTATTCGATAGTTTAACCTTTCTCTGAATCATACATTTTTGTTATTTTTTCACTATTCTATTACAGTACATAGTACTCAATTCTTTATCTACTTTACTATTCACATCATTATTTCTTTGTTTTCATATTTGGTTACATGTGTCACTTAATTCGTACATTTTACTTGATTTTTTTTATGCACAATATCATTACTTATAATTTCAATCATCTATCTTAATTTTCTTTCAATCAATCATCTTAATTGTACACCATGATTATTTTTATATTCTTTTTCATTATTATTGATTTTTTTTGTGAAAGTCATGATGGTTATTCACATTATAAATATTGCATTCCTTCAATTTGTTTTACCACACTAAAACAACTTTTTCAGCACCATCATCAAACTAGCTTAATTATATATTTTTTTATTGTCTTTTTTTTTATTTTAAACAATAGTTTTATCTTTTAACTTGTTAAAGGATATTAAAATTACCAACAAAAGTCAAAATCTTAAAATTATGGTCAATCTAACCAAACAATCTAATTTATTATAAAACACTCATACATATGTTATTAACATAAAAACATTTTCTTAACGAATAATTTTCATTAAATTTAACAGTATTATTATGCACTTTTAACATTATTATTATTATTATTATTATTATTATTATTATTATTATTATTATTATTATTATTATTATTAAATAACATTAAAAAATATAAATTGTTAAAAAAATGATCTACAAGTGACAAAAACTATATAATTGATAAACACAATTAAATAAAAAAAATTATTGTAAGAACATTATATATTATAGTGTTTTAGAAGTTCATCATCCAACATATAGTGGGCAAATTGTTTAGCAAACTAAAATAAAAAAACTGTGGTCATCAACTAAATTTTCAAATAATTGTGCAAAACATTAGCAAGGATAGAGGAAAAAGGGTGAGACGCATGAGATTATGCAAGGAGATAAAGATGTGTGAGGTGAACGTAAATTTATATAGTAAACATGAATAAAAGTGATAATAAAAAAATATGATAAATTAAGTTTTATTAATCAATTTATAAAGAGAAATAATGTTACAACTAAAGACAAAGTAACCTACACATAAATAAAGAGTAGAAAAACGTTACACGAAAAGGCTAAACATTACATAAGAAAAATAAAAAATAATGTGACGATAAAAAAAAACTATAAAATGACAATTTCACTAAAATATTTGTGACAATGTTAAAATCTCTTTCCCAAGATAATTGAATGCTTAAATGAAGAACAAAAATCCTTCAAGTAAATTAAAGAGAGATGAAGAGAAGAAGATGAATAAAAACAAATTAATCCATCAAATAGCAATAGAGCTCTCTTTTCCAATGTTGGAAATTAGAAGCTCATAACTAAATATTTACAAAAGTGTATATGAAAGAAATGGAAGAAGAGAAGAGGATGAGAGTGAAAGGGGAGTGGAGTCACCTCCACCCCTCCATGGTGTATCTAAAATGATGAAGCTAAGGTCCTATTTATAAGCTACCTAAATTACAAATTCAAATGAAATTAAAATCAAATGCAAATTTCCTAATTACTTCTAGATGATTCTTGTGGCCTTGATTGATTGTTAATTGTGGCTTGACGTGGGCTTGTGAACTTTTAATTTTCTTCATAGAAGTTTGAAACATTGAAGAATAAATGAAGGAATTGGAGTATTATGAAGTGGCCCAATGTGGAGTGTCATTGAAGTGGCATTTTGGGCTTGTGAAGGTTTGGGAAACCTTGCACATTGAAATATTGGTCTACTGCGTCCTCAAGATGAATGCGCACTAAGGACTATTATATAACATTGGAAAGCCCTAGATCTTAGCTTTCTAATGCCGCTGGAATCATGTCATTTGGATTTCTCTATCCCAAGTTATGATCATTTGAAGGTGAAGAGGTCAGTCTAGCGAAGTGCAGGGATTTGTTTTACGCTGAAATTGTGAAGTTAAACGAATAGAAATTTGTACCCTCAAATACAGTGTCCACTATAGAGTGTTATATATGGTTAGAAAGTTCTGAAAGTATACTTTCGAATGGCACTAAGAGCACCTCATTTGAAGTTTTGTAGCTCGAGTTATTCTTGTTTGAGTGTGAAGAGGTCAGGGTTACAAATCCTCTTTGCTTCTCTTTGAGTTTGTTTCCAACTCTTTTGCCACCTTGGGAGTGTGCTTCCTCTATTAGTGCTTTTATTGCTTCTTTTTCCACCATTTCCTACAAAATTCATTAACTCAATCAATCAAAGCAATATTCAACTTAAGCACTACAAATACTCAATAATTGGGCATTATAAACTAATTTTTGATATGAAAAAGCATAGAAAAACTTAACATGATGCGCAGTTATCACAACACCAAACTTAAACTTTGCTTGTCCTCAAGCAAACAAAGAATCATGCAATAAAGTTTGACAAACCAAGGTGAGAAGAGTAGCAATTTTTATGTTAATGGTTGGCTAGTTTCTTATGCATGCTACAATCACAAAAGAAATTCAAATGATTGATGTTTCTATCTAGCTCATTTTATGAATCTTTTTCTTTATGTTCCTTCCTTGAACAAGCTTTTCATTCTTTTCATAGCTTTGCTTCTTGGGTGCTTTGCACCATTTGTTGAAAGCTACGACTCTAAATGCTTTGTTTTCAAGTATTACTACTTGATACATAAGCACCACAAGTATTTAATGAGAGGACTCTTTAAGCTCATTTGTTTCTTTTCTTTACTTTCCTTCTAATCATTGGTACTCAGAGCCTTGAGCTTTGAGGGAGTGCTTTGCACTTGAGCCTAGCCTTGACTCTAAGTGTTTTGTTTTCAAGTTTTTTGCTTGATACATAAACACCACAAGTACTTGACTAATAAATTGTCATTGGTACTCAGAGCCTTCAACTTTCTCATTTTTTCCTTTTTTTTTCTTTATTTGCTTCTTTAAGGTTTTTAATATTTCAAAAATTTCATAAAATGTCCTAGATGAAAACTTCAATTAAACAAATTTAAGTGCAATTGAGCAACAATAGTCATGCTAGCCTTCCAATACTTATATGCTCATGCTAGGCTCTTCTTTAATTACCTTGTTTGTTTATGATCATGATACTTAATTACTTTGACTCACAAAATTCAAGATGGTAGTTATAATATCATACAACATGTTACAATTCAAATATCAAGCTAAGCTTATTCACAAGAGAAGAACACACATGCATATAAAAGAAATGGAAGACAATCAAGCAATTGAAAGTATAGAGAATAAATAAGAGGAAAAGGAACTTAACCACCTTGTAGTTCATCTTCATTGTTGTCATTTTCCTCCTATTCCTTCCTTCCCACACCAAACTTAGAATGATTGCTTCTCCTCAAGCAACAAATAAAATAGTGGTGATGGAATTTATGATTAATCATGAATGTCTTCAAGAAAGTAAGTGAGTGATGCATGTGTTTAAGCAAGCAAAATTAAAGATAACAATCAAGACACCAAGAAAAGAGACAATGTGATTGCATTAATAAGTGAGTTGTGCATGGTACTATGCATGAAAGGTAAGTGGCAACACCAAACTTAGTGTGACACTTTTACTTTAGAATGATGCAAGTACCCACTAAAGATTGAAGATCAAATTGTTGCATGCAACACCAAACTTAGAATGCAATCATATGCCAAATTATTGAAAGTAAACTAAGCAAAGAAAGAAAATGTTACCAAAGGTTGGGTTGCCTCCCAACAAGCGCTCTTTTAATGTCATTAGCTTGACATGTGGTTCTAAATTTTCTTCCTCTTCTTCCAATTGGTTAAGAGAAATGACTTCAAGGGAGAAGAAGAGAAGATTGATGCCCCTTGATTTGATTGCCTCCTAACAAGCCTTCTTTTGTTGTTATTAGCTTGATTCCTCTTGCTTGTTGGGGTGGGGTTTGGATTGCTTTTTGTTGACCTTCTCTTTTTCATGAATGTTGTCTTTTGTTTCTTAGTCACAATCCTTCTTTGAGTGCTTTCCTTGATTGCCTTCACTTCCTTGATTGCAAGACTTAGGTGTTGTGTGATGGTTGGAGTGTCCTCTTCATTAAGAACCACTTGGATTGATGGTTCAACTAAATCATCCTCCATGCACTCTCTACTTCATTGGAGTGTGGACTTCCTTGGTTGTTTTCCTCCCTTTCTTTTGTAAGGTCTTGCATTGCTTCCTTTGGGAGTGAGTTTGCATGTTCCTTTGTCACCCTATGTAGCCTTTGTGGATATGGAGCCCTAGGCTTATATACTCTCACAACCTCCTCCTTCTTCATTGGAGTCTCACTTGGTATGGGTGCCTCTTTTTCTTGTTTTTCCAATTCCTCCTTTTCACCTATCATTTGGTCTTCATCCTCCTTGCTAAGCACTACTTCATCCATGGCCTTGCATTCTTTCCTTGGGGTGTTCTTAATGTCACTTGGAAAGGTATTGGTGGGTTTTGCTAAGTATTTAGCAAGTCGGTCTATATGTACTTCAATGTTCTTGAAGGTGATATCTTGTTCCTCTCTAAATTTCCTAGACCATTGGATGAAATCCTCCATACTACTTTCCATCCTCTCTCCCCCTTCTAACCATGCCATTGCGGCTTCTAACATTGCAAAATTGCCCTCAAGTGATGAAGAATTTAGACATGTAAAACTAGGAGGTGAGGTTGGATAATTAAGAGGTAATGGCTCTTGATGAATGGGATAGGAAACATTGAATTCTCTTTAGTTTTGTCCTTCCCAATCACAATTTGGATAGTTGTTCCATTCATAGAAGTATAAATCATTTTGAGACCTTGGGAAGTTTCCCATTTAGTTTGATTGTTCAAACCTCATCATTCTTTGATCTTGATATCTCCAACCATAATTAGTATAGTAACTTGAATCATTTTGTAGTAGTGGGAAATACTCCATGTAACTTGCTTGATCATTGTGTGACCTTAGGGCATATCCCATTTGGGTTGATTGCTCATGATCCATCATTTCTTGTTGATATTCCCATCCACCATGAGGATAATGACATGAATCATTTTGTGGTGGTGGGCAATATCCCATGTAATATGATTGATCAACATGTGAGGTAAACTTCATTTTAATTAAAAAATATTGTATCAAACACAACCACCAAGAGAAATTAAAATTCCTTGTGTCACAACTAAAGAATTCTTAGTGAGGCAATAACACAAACACTTAATTTGCAATGAGAAAAGAGAAATAAAAAAGGCAAAGTAAATGCCAAAAAAACAAAAAAAAAAAAAAGAAAATAATGCCTAATCTAGATAATTAATCAACCGGTAGTTTGTTAATCACAATAAATCCCCGGCAACGGCGCCAAAAATTTGATCACGAAATTAATGTATCACTACAAAAATTTCTTCGGCAAGTATACCGAATTATCGTCAAGTAATAACTCACAAAGAGTGAGGTCGATCCCACAAGGATTAATAGATTAAGCAAGCAATAGTTGATTAATTATTCTAGTTAGACGATTCAATTTTGAGTGATAAGCAACAAGAAAAGTAAATGACATGAAAGTAAAGGAAAGCAATAAAGTGCAAGAAAGTAAATAGCAAGAAATTAAAGTGCTGAAAATTAAAGTACAAGAATGTAAATTGCAAGGAATGAAAAGTACAAGAAAGTAAAGTGAAAGAAAGTAAATGACTAGAAAGTAAAACCAAGTGAGTATTTCTACAAACACTTGGAAGGCATAAATGTGCAAAAGTAAATAAAGCCATAAATGTGCATAAGTAAATGACAAGAATTAAAGACAATAAGTAATAACAAGAATTAAGAATGAAATTAACATTGGGATCAAGAGATATTGCATTCTTAGGATCAATATTTTCATCTCCTCTTCAATCATGCAACTCATTGACCTCTTGGCAATCATGATTGATTGAATCCAATTCCTTGGTAATTTAATCTCTCAAATCTTGATCAATAGCCAATTTTTTGGTCTAATTGCTCATGAGAAGAGATGAAGAATGGTCCCTAATTATACCACACACTTTTCTAGACCCAAATAATGGATAGATTAAATGTCATAATATCCCATCCATACCCAAATCTACTCAAGTGTGAGAAGGATTTTCAAGTATCATTCTATGATTCCTTTCCCAAGGTTCACATAGAATTCATGTACATTCAATCTCTTTTCCAAGATAATTGAATGCTTAAATGAAGAATGAAAATCCTTCAAGTAAATCAAAGAGAGATGAAGAGAAGAAGAAGAATAAAAATAAATTAATCCATCAAATAGCAATAGAGCTCCCTTTCCCAATGTTGGAAATTAGAAGCTCATAACTAAATATTTACAAAAGTGTATATGAAAGAAATGGAAGAAGAGAAGAGGATGAGAGTGAAAGGGGAGTGGAGTCACCTACACCCCTCCATGGTGTGTCTAAAATGATGAAGCTAAGGTCCTATTTATAAGCTACCTAAATTACAAATTTAAATGAAATTAAAATCAAATGCAAATTTCCTAATTATTACTTCTAAATGATTCTTGTGGCCTTGATTGATTGTTAATTGTGGCTTGACTTAGGCTTGTGAACTTTTAATTCTCTTCATAGAAGCTTGAAACATTGAAGAATAAATGAAGGAATTGGAGTATTAGGAAGTGGCCCAATGTGGAGTGTCATTGAAGCGGCATTTTGGGCTTGTGAAGGTTTGGGAAACCTTGCACGTTGAAATATTGGTCTGTTGCGTCCCCAAGATGAATGCCCACTATAGACTATTATATAACATTGGAAAGCTCTGGATCTTAGCTTTCTAACGTCGCTGGAAGCATGTCATTTGGATATCTCTAGCCCAAGTTATGATCATTTGAAGGTGAAGAGGTCAGTCTGGCGAAGTGCAGGGATTTGTTTTACGCTGAAATTGTGAAGTTAAACGAATAGAAATTTGTACCCTCAAATCCAGTGTCCACTATAGAGTGTTATATATGGTTGGAAAGCTCTGAAAGTCTACTTTCAAATGAAAATGAGATCACCTCATTTGGAGCTTTGTAGCTCGATTTATTCTTGTTTGAGTGTGAAAAGGTCAGGGTTGCAAATCCTCTTTGCTTCTCTTTGAGTTTGTTTCCAACTCTTTTGCCACCTTGGGAGTGTGCTTCCTCTATTAGTGCTTTTATTGCTTCTTTTTTCACCATTTCCTACAAAATTCATTAACTCAAGCAATCAAAGCGATATTCAACTTAAGCACAACAAATACTCAATAATTGGGCATTATAAACTAATTTTTGATATGAAAAAGCATAAAAAAACTTAACTTGATGCGTAGTCATCAACGTACTTCTGGTCTTGATATGTTCCTGCTTTGCTCGGCGGCTTTATTAGCTTGTTATGTAGTATTTCTTTAATGATGTCCTCCCTCTTGGTATTAAACCTGGTATATGAATCAAATTTTGGAGTTAGTTTAAAAGATATTTTAGTGTCCTTATTGTGGGACCTGTATGGCTTATCTTCCTCCTTTCGTGATGGTAGTCTCTCGCTTCTTCAAGTTTCACGTAACTCCTCTATTACTGGAGTGAATTTGATCTGTCTTCTATCGTCGGTACCGTGCCCGATTTATAGCCCAGTCAGTGTGGAATTAGTTGTTGGTTTCATTCGAGATCCTCGTGGCAAGATTATGGGAAGCGATCAGTTAAGATGAAGCTGTTTTCATGATAAGTCGTGCCGAGGTATAACTCAGATTGTCTGAGATTACAAGGGTACAGTACAGGTGTAATTACATATAATAACTGATCTGCATTTTAATTTAGATAGAATATAATATATATTATTTTGAAAAAAGGTATAAAAAGAAATAGTGTATTTATTTGATTATATTTCTGTAATAACCTGACTTTGTATACAGTTTTAATATTTTTAATTGTGTAAGTTTGATTAATTCGGTCTTACTAATATAAGTAAATATATAATGTGATAAGCATATATTTAGAATTGTATTATTTATTCTATTTTCTAAAAGAATAAAAAAGTTAATATTTCTATGTATTATATATAATATTTTAAAGAAATTATATTTTTAAAATATTTCGATAAAAAAGTATATTATATAATAATATTTTTAACAAAAATAATTAATTAATAAATTTTGAATATAATAATCTAATTATTTGTCAAATAATATAAAATAAAATCTTAATTATTTTATATTTTTATGTAACAACAGTTTAAAATATTATTTTAATATAATTTTTTATTTTCTTGCATAATAATTAATTTTAATAAATAAAAAATACTCATATTTTTTGTATTTATATGTTTTATATTTAATTATTTAAGAATAGAAGATTCTGTTACCATTTAAAATATTATGTATTAAAGTATTGTCATTTAAAATATTTATTTATGTATTAGAATATTTTAAATTTATTAGAGTCCATCAATACTCTTCTTTTATATTAACCTTTGATTTTTATTTAATAAAATCTAATGGTTGATATAAATATAGCACATTCAATAAATACATAATTATTGTGCTCATTTTAGATATATCCAAAATTTAAGATTGCAATGGGACTTGGAAGAACAAACAATTGTTATATTATAAGAACATGAACAAACAATTGTTATATTATAAGAACATCATCAAGCATTAATAAAGACTAAGAAAATGCAACAGATACATCAAAACATGTTGATTTTTTTTTTTAGTTGAGTCTTAATTTTATATCTTCGGATTTTGATTTTGAGTCTTTCTATTTAAAAAGAAAAGGTATATTTTATGATAAAGATTTTAATAAGAAAAACCAAAGAAAGAAAAGAAATGAGCATAGGAAGAAAAACCAAAATAAATAACTTTTTATTAGATATGAGTTATAATTTTGGTTTTGTTTAGTCTTTGTTTTGATTTGTGAACTTTGAAATTGAAGCTTCTTTTATCTTGGAATAGAACTATTTGAGTTCATTTATATTTATTTGTTATCTTGCAAATGTGCATATCGAATCGAATCAGACCCAAATTTTAGAACTGCGGATATTAGATTCGATCTGATCCAATAATTTTAGTGCAGATTGGATCGATATTTTGACTATATCCGATCCGATCGAATTAATGTTCATCCCTACTTTAAATTGGTATTTATAATTGATACGGCTGTTACAAATCTGATGTCATAACTCGGCATTATATACAATAACTCGGCACTTTACGTTATAACTCGGTGTTATACGTTACAATCAGACTCAACGGACTACATCCTAGAATAAAAACATCCGACCAGGCATTATCAGTCATTAAAACCTAATAACTGCTCTTCAATTCAGATGATCAATAGAATGTAATCGACCATCTTCATTTCACCTATAAAGGTATGATATTTTATCCTCAAATGGGACACTGAATTCTCAGTACTAACTTAAGCATCGGAGTGCCTTTGGCAGGTACACTCCTCCTTTGTTCATACTCTCCGTGACGTGATATCTCTCTGGATGAAGAGCTCGGATCATCTCAGCCTATAGCTCGGCATTAAAGGCTAAAGCTCGGTGTCAACTTCTGTAGCCGAGGCTACGTCTAGGTTATTCACACAAGAAAAATTGGCGTCTACCGTGGGGCCTTGAAATAAACACCCTTCTTTCTATAGGCCCCATTTCCTTCCAGTGGCTTCAAACTTACCTACACCTTTGTAAACAAAGGTCACATAATAAATCATTAAGGCCCGAAAAAGCCCGATCTATATCTATCATATCTATTTTCCAATCTATATCTCTTATCTCTATTTGCAAATCCATATCTGTTATATCTATTTGCCGATCTATATCTGTTTTTTTATCTATATCTGTCATCTCTATATATTTTCCGATTTGTATCTGTTATCCCTATTTGCCAATCTATATTTGTTATATCTATTTGCCGATCTATATCCGTTTTTCTGATCTATATCTGTCATCTCTATTTTTCGATTTGTATCTGTTATCCCTATTTCCCAATCTATATCTGTTATATCTATTTGCCGATCTATATCTGTTTTTCTGATCTATATTCGTCATCTCTATTTTCCGATTTATATCAATTATCTCTATTTGCCGATTTATATCTGTTATGTCTATTGACCGATCTATATCTGTTATCTCTATTTTTTCGATCTATATTTGTCATCTCTATTTTTCAATTTATATCTATTACCTCTATTTGCCGATCTATATCTGTCATCTCTATTTGCTAATTTATATCTGTTATATCTATTTGTCGATCTATATCTGTCATCTCTATTTCCCGATTTATATCTGTTATCCCTATTTGCCGATCCATATCTGTTATCTCTATTCTTCAATTTATATGTTATATCTATTTGCCGATCTATATCCATTTTTCTGATCTATATCTGTCATCTCTATTTTTCGATTTGTATCTGTTATCCCTATTTGCCAATCTATATCTGTTATATCTATTTGCCGATCTATATCTGTTTTTCTGATCTATATCCGTCATCTCTATTTTCCGATTTATATCAATTATCTCTATTTGCCGATTTATATCTGTTATCTCTTTTGGCCGATCTATATCTGTTATCTCTATTTTTTCGATCTATATCTATCATCTCTATTTTTCAATTTATATGTTACCTCTATTTTCTGATCTATATCTGTTATCTTTATTTGCTAATTTATATCTGTTATATCTGTTTGCCGATCTATATCTATTTTTCTTATCTATATCTGTCATCTCTATTTCCCGGTTTATATCTGTTATCCCTATTTGCCGATCTATATATGTTATCTCTATTTTTCAATTTATATGTTATATCTATTTGCCGATCTATATCTGTTTTTTTTATCTATATCTGTCATCTCTATTTTCTGGTTTATATTTCTTATCTTTATTTGTCAATTTATATCTGTTATGTCTATTGGCCGATCTACATTTATTATCTCTATTTTTTCAATCTATATCTGTCATCTCTATATGCCGATCTCTACCTGTTATCTCTATTTCCCGATTTATATCTGTTATCTCTATTTTTCAATTTATCTGTTACCTCTATTGGCCGATCTATATCTGTTATCTCTATTTTTTCAATCTATATCTGTCATCTCTATTTGCCGATCTATATCTGTTATCTTTATTTCCGGATTTATATCTGTTATCTCTATTTTTCAATTTATCTATTACCTCTATTTGCGGATCTATATTTGTTATCTCTATTTCCTGATTTATATCTGTTATCTCTATTTTTCAATTTATATATGTTACCTCTATTTGCCGATCTATATCTATTATCTCTATTTGCCAATTTATATCTGTTATATCTATTTGCCGATCTATATCTGTTATGTCTATTTTCCGATCCATATCTATTATCTTTATTTGCCAATTTATATTTGTTATATCTATTTGCAGATCTATATCTGTTATATCTATTTTCCGATCCATATCTATCATCTCTATTTGCCAATTTATATCTGTTATATCTATTTGCCGATCTATATCTGTTATCTCTATTTACCAATTTATATGTTTTATCTATTTGCCGATCTATATTTATTTTTCTGATCTATATCTGTCATCTTTATTTTTCGGTTTATATCTGTTATCTCTATTTGCCGATTTATATCTGTTATGTCTATTTGTCGATCTATATTTGTTATGTCTATTTTTCCGATCTATATATGTCTTCTCTATTTTTCAATTTATATTACCTCTATTTGCCGATCTATATCTGTTATCTCTATTTGACAATTTATATCTATTATGTCTATTTGCCGATCTATATCTATTTTTCTGATCTATATCTGTCATCTCTATTTTTCGGTTTATATCTGTTATCCCTATTAGCCGATCTATATCTGTTATCTCTATTTTTCAATTTATATGTTATATCTATTTGCCGATCTATATTTGTTTTTCTGATCTACATCTGTCATCTCTATTTTCTGATTTATATGTTATCTTTATTTGCTGATTTATATCTGTTATGTCTATTGGCCGATCTATATCTGTTATCTCTATTTTTTCCATCTATATCTGTCATCTCTATTTGCTGATCTATATCTGTTATCTCTATTTCCCGATTTATATCTGTTATCTCTATTTTTCAATTTATGTTACCTCTATTTTTCGATCTAAATCTGATATCTCTATTTCCCGATTTGTATCTGTTATCTCTATTTTTCAATTTATATATGTTACCTCTATTTGCTGATATATATCTGTTATCTCTATTTGCCAATTTATATGTTATATCTATTTGCCGATCTATATCTGTTATATATATTTTCTGATCCATATCTTTCATCTCTATTTGCCAATTTAAATCTGTATTATCTATTTGCCGATCTATATTTGTTATCTCTATTTGCCAATTTATATGTTATATCTATTTGCCGATCTATATCTATTTTTCTGATCTATATATGCAATATCTATTTTTCGGTTTATATCTGTTATCTCTATTTTTTCGATTTATATCTGTTATGTCTATTGGCCGATCTATATCTGTTATCTCTATTTTTCCGATCTATATTTGTCATCTCTATTTTTTTATCTATATCTATTATCCCTATTTACCAATCTATATCTGTTATATCTATTTGCCGATTTATATCTATTATGTCTATTTGCCGATCTATATCTGTTATCCCTATTTGCCAATCTATATCTATTATCTCTATTATTCAATTTATATCTGTTATATCTATTTGCCGATCTATATCTGTTTTTTGATCTATATCTATCATCTCTATTTTCCGATCCATGTCTATCATCTCTATTTGCCAATTTATATCTGTTATTTCTATTTGCCAATTTATAACTTGGCGTTATAGGTTACAATCAGATTCAACGGACTACATCCTAGAATAAAAACATCCGATCAGGCATTATCACTCATTAAAACCTAATAACTGCTCTTCAATTCAAATGATCAATAGAATGTAACCGACCATCTGCTGGTTTGTTATATTGGAAAAGTATAATCTTATCAAGAGCAAGAATTGATGAGAATGAAGAAGAGACAACGGTTGTTATCAGTAATGAAAATTATATATTATGACAAATACGACTAATGATGGAGATTTGGGATTGCAATGGGATTTGGAAGAACAAACAATTGTTATATTTTAAGAACATCATAAAGCATCTGATCCGTCACCTTATAACTCGGTCTTTATTGTGCATTATGAGTTACAACTCGGCGTTAATTATCATTCATTCTTTGCTTGTAACCGACATCTTCATTACCAACTTAATGACCATTATTTCAATCTTAATGACCAAACGGTCATAACATAAATATCATTCATCAATTCTATGCCTATAAAAAGAACCTTCTATATCTAATCTCAGCGGGCAACATGATAAGTTCTATATCATATCTTACATTCTATATTCATAGAATTATTACACACAACACATGATAACTTCTATTTCATGTTTTACATTCTATATTCATAGAATTATTCTTATACCTCTTAAACACTTACTGACTTGAGCGTCGGAGTGTCTTTTGCAGGTACCCACCCCCTTGTTCTCTCCTTGCCAACGTATAACTCATCCCGACGAAAAGCTTGAAGACATTCATCGACGGACGAACTATACACCGGCCAAACTCAGCAAGAACAGCATCAATAAAGACTAAGAAAATGCAATAGATACATCAAAGCACGTTGAAAAAAAAAAGTTTTTCGTTGCGTCTTAATTTCATATCTTCATATTCTGATTTTGAGTATTTCAATTTAAAAAGAAAAAGGCATATTTTCTGATAAAGATTTTAATAAGAAAAATCAATGAAAGAAAAGAAATGAGCATAGGAAGAAAAACCAAAATAAATAACTTTTTATTAGATATGAGTTATAAATTTGGTTTTGTTCAGTCTTAACATCCTTGGTTTGTTTGGATTTGTGAACTTTGAAATTGAAGCTTCTTTTATTTTGGAATAGAACGATTTGGGTTCATTTATATTTGTTATTGTCTTTGAATTAGTATTTGTAATTCTTCATTCTCTTATGCTAAAATTAATTCTTTCTTTTAGGATTAATAATAATTGAATTCTAAATCTTTAAGTCATTAAAATTTTGATATTATATCATAATATTACACTACTATTTCATTATCTCAAAAACTTAAAATAATAAAAAAATACATAAATAATTATATCTCTATAAAAAAGTTAACCACTTACCTAAATAAAAATTTTAAAATATAAACTTATATAAGATTATCATAATGTGTAATATACCTGTAAAAAAAAAACCCGATGTAATACATTTTTTAACATAATAATTAATTATAAATAAAAATCCAAATAATTCATTTGCTTGTGACCACACATAAAATAATCCAAAGTATAATCGAAATTTTATAACAAGTTGATTTTCTTTTCTTTTCTTTCTTTCTTTTTTATTTCATTTTTGTGGGTTCTATCTTAATTGGATAATTCTTTCATTTCAGTAAATATCGTCATACTGAAATTTCATATTTCTTTTTTGTTATTAACTTATGATTTGTGATTAATTTTTTTATAAATTATACATTTAGTTTAAAGAATATTTAAATAATGTATATTGAAATGGGATCATTTAAAAAATATATATATATATTTCCCTAAACATGATTTAAAAGAAAGACATTCATTATTTTTATTTCTGTATTTTAAAAAGTATAAAATATTTCAAATCAAAATAAATTTTAATACAAGACATATTTTTATGTTGCATTAAATATTCAATGTTCAAGAAATAGTTTAAGAGAAATAATAATCAAACCAAAGAAATGAACAACAAAATTAAATAATCCCGAGATATTATTATGAATATAAATTAAATACTAGCTATCATATTTGTTTTAATTTATCATTTCTTATTGATTATCTTCCCTCGTTAAGCAGCCACCCAAAAAACTAAATCTTCTCTCGTCATGCATCATGTGAATCCTCATATAGACTTAGATGAAGAAGGGATAAATTAAAGAAAAACCCACGCGGAGGACGGTTGGAATCATAGGATTAAAAATAATTTGTAGTGTAGAAAATTTTCATGGATTATGTATAAATAAATAAGATTGGAGAGACTATATTAGCACGGTCTTATTATAATAAGTCTAGTTTAAGGGCTCTCATGAATTTGAATAACGCGTATTTTATACAGAAGCATTTATGATAGGGGTGATGAGGCTAGAGGGTGACAAAATATATGTTACCGCATGGAGGTGACGTATTGTGTTAATGGTTGTTAGAGGCCATGCATACGAAACTACGTACATACCTAATTGAGAAGCTAAGGTGTACTTACTCCAATCGCCACACTATAAATACCGAGCTGCTGCGATAGGCTTGGCATCCAACCCAAACTCACATCTCATTTCATTTCCAAAATACCACAAAGTCATAGCCATGGGTGTCTCATTTAACTTGCACAAATTTGTTCCTAATAACTCCAAGGAGATCAAATTCCAAGGAGATGCAACCATTACCGATCACAATGTCATTCGACTCACCAACTTGGACAGCGATGGCAACCCACTAGGAAACAGAGTTGGCCGAGTTTTGTTCTCTGACCCTGTGCACCTGTACGACCACAGTGGTTTCCGAGCAGGCTTTGAAACTACCTTCGTCTTTCGCATCTCAAAACCTTACAATAGTGAATTTGCTCCCGGACCTGGTGACGGTCTTGCCTTCTTCATTGCTAATTCCAACACTGAAATTCCACCTGAATCTTCTGGGAAGTTTCTCGGCCTCTTTAACGATGCATCTGACAAGATTGTTGCTGTTGAATTTGATACCTTTTCCAATTTCGAGATTGGGGATCCTAGTTATCCCCACATCGGAATTAATATCAACTCTATCAGGTCATCAGCTGTTGGTTACTGGAACTGGCATGATGGAGCTGTAACCACTGCAAAGATAACATATAACTCTGCCCTTAAGAGGATAACCGTCAGTGTTTCTACATATCTCGACAACCAACCTGACACTCTTACTTACGACGTCGACTTGAGCACTAAGCTTCCTGAAAAGGTTGCGGTAGGGCTATCTGCTTCTACTGGGCAATACTCGCAAAATACTGAGATCCTATCTTGGACTTTTAAGTCCAACTGAAGAGGAACAACGATGAATATTGAATAAGGCGACCCTCTTCCTATCTTATTGCCAGATTGTGTTGTGTTTTTATTTTAATTTGAGTAAATAAGGACAAGCCTACTAGTCTTTAGTTTGTCTCAGTAAGTGATATGCCACTACGGATAAGGCAAGGGTAGTCCACTGTTGTTATTGGTCTCTTCATTGTGAATTTCGTCCAACTTTCTTTGTTTGGGTTTAGTTTGTTGTCTTCAATGATATATGCTTGCTTTTCTTTGTGTTTGTGTTTCCGTTTTTCTTTCCTTTTTTTCCTTCTTTTCAAAAGTAATATAAATTAAAATATCATTTTGAATAGATTATATTTTAGTTAATTACATTGACAAACGATCAAATGCCAAAAGTTAATGAGTTAGAGCGACAAAATATTTAAGATATCAAACTGTATATACGATGAAGCTTGATAGTTATTTTTATGCAGTTTTTACATCTCCAATTTAGATTACAATCCCGCTAGGTGATGCACGAATCCCCACACTTCGTACAGCTGAACCAGCAGGTGCACTGGGTCGTCCAAGTAATACCTGAGCGAGTCAGGATCGATCCCACGAGGATTGTGATTTAAAGCAAGCTATGGTTATCTTGTAAATTTTAGTCAGGCGGATAGAAAGGTTGTTTGATTGTTTGAACGCATAAAAGGAAAAATAAAGAAAACGTTACTAGGTTGATGTGTTTGCAATGAAAAGAAGATGGTTAAGGCTTGGAGATGGTTTGTTCTTCTGGATTAATTCCGGTCTCACTATCTTCTTCAACTGTAATTGATTTCTTCTATGGCAGGTTGTATGTGATCAACGCCGGTTGAGAGGTCGCCAATGCTCCTCCAGATCTGAACCCCAGGGTTAGTGCAGATCCATTCTGATTGAGGGTGAAGCTCCTGCAGTTCATTCTCCTTAATGATCCTACTCAAAACGCCACAGACAAGGTCGAATCTTCCAGATCAGAACCTCTACCACAAAGACTCTAATCTCCCCGTACCTCGGCTGAACTGGTGTCTCGAGAAGTTCCAACGAAGTTGTGGATAAGCTGTCTAAGAGATGTATGATCAAGCTAGTGGTTCATCATTGTCCGATGAAAGACTTACTCTGAACCCCTGTAGAATGAGATAACCTTGTGCCAGTTCAACGCATTCATAATGATGAAGAACGAATATACATCTTAGAATAGAGAATCAAACACGTATTGAGATAGAACAGTAATACTTTATTAATCTATAAAACTCAGCAGAGCTCCTCCCCTTAACCTAGGAGGTTTAGAAACTCATACCGATAGAAAATATAATGATAAATGAAAATATGACCGGTCCTCCCTTGAGTCTGTAAAAGTTCTCAAATAAATACTAAGCTAATGACTAAGGATTACATAGGAAGGGTAAAACAGTCTTTTAGTGCTAAAATTCACTTCTGGGGCACACTTGGTGAGTGTTTGGGCTAAGCTTGATTGAGATCCACGTCTAGAAGGCCTCTAGGGCATTGAATGCTATTTAGGGGGTCCTTCTTGAGCGTTGGACGCTGGTCTCTTCTCCTTTGGGCGTTGGACGCCAGAATAGGGCAGGAAACTGGCATTGAACGCTAGTTTTAGGCCTTCAATTCTGAAGCAAAGTGTGGACTATTATACATTTCTGGAAAGCTCTAAATGTTAGCTTTCCATAGCCGTTGAGAACACTCCATTTGGACTTCTGTTGCTCCAGAAAATCTCTTTCAAGTGCAAGAAGGTCAGATCCGGACAGCATTTGCAGTGCTTTCTCTGTCTCTGAATCAGACTTTTGCTCCAGCTCCTCAATTTCAGCCAGAAAATACCTGAAATTGCATAAAAATACACAAACTCAAAGTAGAATCCAAAAATGTGAATTTTGCACTAAAACCTATGAAAACTTAATAAAAATTAAACAAAACATACTAAAAACTATATGAAAATGAAGCCAAAAAGCGTATAAAATATCCGTTCATCACTAGGTAACTAACACGGGGTCCAGTTAAGTCCTGTCAACTCTTATTGCGCTGGACCCAAAAATCCACTGCAACAAAAAACATCTCACTAGAATAACTCAAAAACAAAAACAACAAACCCCTACACCCACGACACCTTTCAATTCACACAGATCCCTCACAATCACACTCACGCCTTCTGCTTCGACCGCACTGTGATGGAAACAACGTCGTAGCATCAACCACAGCAAGGTGCAATACCGCCAAACGTCGTCCACCATCGCAGCTTCCTCCTCGTGTGCTGTAGCCAGTGCTAAACGTCGCAACCCCACTCCACTTCGCGATAGTACCGTCGCCTGACCACTGCAACCCCTTTTACACTCCGCAATTCACAGCAGCAAAGACAACTACTACAACACCTCTCCCTCACATTGGCAGCTACGCCACCCAACCATTGCAGTGCCTCTCCCAACACGATTCATAGCGCGTCGATCACCACATCACCTTCCCTCTCAGCTCTCTCATTCACAAAGGTTTCTTTTCAGCTGAGAAAGAGATAGGGCTGTCCAATTATTACACATCTATATCCTTTCATCCATGTAGATCTGGATAATATCTACATTCAATTTATCGATCAACATTTTTTTTACAGCCTCTCTGATCATATCAAGATCCTTCCACCCATATATTATAGCCTGATGGTAAATATAATAAAAATTAAAAATCATGAATAACAGTATAAGAAACATCCAATTAATAAAAAAAGAAACATCCAATAAATTAAAAAAACATCTAATGACTTCGAAAAGATCCACTCAAACAAAAAAAATCCGATTAACAAAAATGAAACATTCAATCAATCAAAAAATAAATAACAAATAAATCAATAAAAATATCCAATAAATGAGAAAAGAAGCATCCAAAAACCTAATAAAACTCCCAAATCTTAAAAGAAACGTCTACTAATGCTAAACAGAAAAATCTACTTATTCATATAGACCTAGTAACGAGAAGAAATCATTTCAAATCGTATACACCAAAAAACATCCACAATCATATACTAAGAAACATGCATGTACAATAAAAATAAATATCCTTCTAAAGAAAAAAGAAACATCCATCAATAATGAAGAACATCCGCAATCCTAAATTTAGAAATATTTATTTACAATACAAAGAAACATCCATCTAAAGAGCTATGGAACACATGTTTAAAGAAGAAACATCCATCTAAAGAGTAAAGAAACATCCTTCAATAATTACACTGTTTGGGGTCCCTATGAAATCGGAGATGAAGGAGTATTCTGACATCTTTAACGGCGTAGGATGCACGGAGGCTGGGTCTGGAGCAACTGTGCTAGACAACAAGGGTGGCGCAGCGAGAGAGCTCTCTTTCTAGCCTAACATCTGCGAGTGGTTTTGGGCATGCTTCGATGGAGGAGACGCTGCGCAGTGATGCGACGAGGGAGCTCCGCTTTGGCCTAATGTCCATTCTTGCCAATGTTTTTCGCCTAACGGACATTGGAGGTTTTCGGCAAGATCTAGCCGGAGAAAAGGCGGCATAGTGGCTCTACGGGATATTCGATGATAGTTTTGGAAAGTGCAGCAACTGGTGTGGTTGTGGCAAAGTGCGGAGGCTGAGCCAAATGGCAATGACAATGACGTCGTGGATATGACGGTCGGGGAGAAGGGGAGTGGGGGTGCTACAGTCGTTTTTTTTTAATATGTACTGTGAATTAGGGTAAAAGATGAAATTAGGTTTAGGTTTGAGTTATTCTAGTGAGATGCTTTTTGTTGTAGTGGGTTTTAGGGTTCAGCCCAATAAGAGTTGGCAGGAGTTGGCTGGACCCCTTGTTGGTTACCTACCGTAATTGAATAAGAATTCATCTGACATCATTGTGCTTCGTTCAGTGTTGTACACAACCTTCTAAAGTCATGCTGAAAATTTTTAAAGATTCTGATCTCACTTGTTAGCTTAGAATTCAAATATGGACCACCATAATCATATTTTTCAATGACATCTAATAAGCCAGAAGTCATTTGCTTGTGCTTTTCAAATTCTTAAGAATTGAATCAAAAATCTGGGTTTAACCAATAACCAACAACATGAAAATTTTTTGTGAAGCTTTGAATCACAATTGTGTATCTAAAATTTTTAAATTAGGATCCACAAACTTCTTTTTTTTTTTTTTTGAAACCTCTTCACCATCTCTTCTCTAGTTTTATAAATAGCTTGATAAAGAAAACTCATTGCAGCTCTATTTTCACTATTAATAATGCACAATACACGAACAAGTGGATCAGTAAACTTAACAATATCAGTGCATTGACTCCAAAATTTAGAATCTAAGACTTGATCCACAAATATTTTTAGCTTTATTTTCTTTGGAGTAAGTTGAGCTTGTCCATTTTTTAGATGTCACCACAACTCTCAAAGCATCCTTTTGAGCAAAACTACTTTGTAAAGCAATGAAGTTAGTGGCAAATCGAGTTGCAGCTGGCCAAGTATTTTCAGCCCACCTGTAAATTTTCTCATCAAGTACAATGGATGGCAATGATTATATATGTACTTTGTAATCATTGAAGCTTGTGACACAGTTTCACTCACTTTCTCTAACTTCCTGATATCCTAGAGCATCAAATTAATATAATGAGCAGCACAAGGAGACTAATATAGCTTAGAAAACTTAGATCCCAACAATCTGTCAGTAGCAACATAATTTCAAGCATTATCCACCACTACATGCACAACATTCTCAGGACCAACAAATAATATAATATCCCTAAACAACTTAAACAAAGCATCAACAGCTTTTGAGACACGAAAAGTATCAACTGACTTTAGAAAAATAGTATTTTAGGACAATAAACTAAAAAATTAATTAATTAATATGCGCCTACGACGATCAGTCTATCCATTGACCATGATAGTACATCCAATTTACTTCCAAATCTCACGATAACCTTCAATCATTTTCTTCAGATTTTCAACCAATTTACTCAACAAATACCCACAAACTCTTGCATAATTTGGGCCCTTATACCCTACACCATGCTTGCAATTAGGGATGTCAATGGGGCAGGGCCGGGGCGGGGGATGCCTCCTTGCTCCCCATCCCCGCCCTCAGATTTGCTCCCCATTCTCCACAGGACCCCATTTCCCACGGGGACCCCATTCCCCATCTACATAATAGTTCTAACTAATTATTAATTTTCATATGAATAGAGCTGTAAGTATCTATCTTATACAAAAACTGCAAGATTTTATACAAAAAGTCTAAATGACACGTTGGTGACTTTTTTCGAAATAACGCAATGGGGGACGCAACGACGAGCCAAAGGAAAAAGCAGTGGACGAGGTGGGAGACGCGAAAATAGAGGAGAGAATGGATACGACGACAGAGTTACGAAAAGGAATGCCCCAAATAGAAATTACGACGCGGTAAGGGTGATGGCACGATGAGGTGTGACGATGCGGTGAGAAGGGTGACGACGGGGTGGCTGCAGAGAGGTTGGATGGAGTATGGACAGCCTTAGGGATCTCTGAATTGAAGAAGGGTTATGCAAATAAAGATTAGGAGTTTTGGGTTTCTATATATATGTGTGTGTGAAAAATGACTAAAAAACATATATGAGAAATAAACTATTAAGGATAATTCAAGAAATTCATAAATTTCGGGGAATAGCGGGGACGGGGCGGGGATCCCCGCTCGGGTCCCCGCGTCTGCTTCGGGGAAATTTTGTCCCCCATCCCCATCCCCACGGAAAAAATTTCCCACAATCGGATCCCCATTCGAGGCAGTCCCCGCAGGGATCCCCGCATCTCGGAGAATTTTGCCATCCCTACTTGCAATAGTATCAATCATTGGTTGATAGTAAGTTGAATTAATTGCATTAAATGGCACATAGGCATCTATCATCTATTTTGCAATGGTAATGTTACACTTCTCCATCATTTTTTTTACTTTGGAGTACACTTTATATAGTCAGTTGAGCCCCAGATGTTGTTGCCAATGTAAAAAAAATATTCTAGTCTTTTAACATGTTTTTCTTTTCTAGATCTAGGTGGTGGAAGCCTTGATTTTTATTATTGTCATATTTCATTGGGTTCGATCTCATCAAATTCTCTTTTAATTTCATCACAATCATGATAACATCAAATAAATTGATTGATTGATAGATAGATAAATAGATTTCATAAAATAAAATTTATTCTCCAAATAGAATATGCTATATTAGAATTTAGACCATAGATATAAATCAACATTCTTTATACTATAATATTTTTTTGTAGAATTAGATAATTTAGTGTGTTAAATTATAATATTAATGCTATTAATTATATAGATGTTATTAGTATAAATGTAGTTCTAAAATAAATATTTTTTTTCTATATTGTTGCAATGGACATGACAATTTTATATAAAATTTAAAAACTTACATGTCATTCTTTCACTATAACACTATTTTAGACTTTCTTTTTATATATAAAAATAAACACCCAAATTGATCTCTAAAAAATTTTTGATATACGCATCTTGAAAAATTGATTCAATGCAACTCAAGAACTAATCTATCCAAAGAGAGTAATTCTCAAAGATTTTTAATAAATAAAAATTGTTTGCGGACTAAAATATCTTATCTAAAATTCTGAAGACCAAAATAGATATTTACTCTATACTATAAATTTATAATAGATTTCTAATAGATTTCTTAGAGCAGTCTGAAATAATTATGGATGGAGAGGAAGAGGAAGAAAAAAATGCTGAACCTAAAAGACCTCAAAACTAGTGGTATCCCTGGTCTCACTTGTTTCAAAGAATGTCATCTTTGGAGACACATCATGAGTCAACCAAATCCTCCTTCAAAAACAGCTGTGCTCTAATATCAGAAGTAAAGCAATTGTCCGATAAAAGAAAAAATGGTGAAAGATAAACTTGTCATTTTCAAATCCCGAAGAACTATTGTTCCACAATTTGCATGGCTAGAAACCTTGAGGACAATACAAGATTACCGATGCAAAACCTACTGGGAACCAAATTGGGGATCACTCTTATTTTACTCTTCAGTTTAAGAATGATTTATTATCATATAAAATACTAAAATTAACAAGCAAGGAGAAATGCTTGCATTGCTCAAAAAGAAAGATGCAACTTACACTCGGCTACTCTTTCCTAGTTCAGTGCAGGTGCAGTTAACATGGTGGAAGTTAGACTGTAACATATGCAGCAAAATGGCCACAGGAAATATAGCTATTTTTCCATTATAGCAAGGAAACAAACGGTCCTACTACCTTCATGGATTATTTAATGCATAACTTAGCATGCCTTGGCATGTAAAAGCATCAACCCTAACTACTACCCTTTCCTCACATTTCCCAAGTCAACAAGTCAGCTTTACAGTTTTGACGCTCCCTCTTTTCTTAAGACTACTTTGATGTTTGGCAGTCACAATAGTAAGCAAATGAGCCAACTAATTTTCTCCACACTTCCATGAAGCAGAAACCTCACCAAGCAGCTAGGAGTACATGCTTCCACTAGTAACACCACCACTACTTTCATAACCCATTTCCACTTGCTCTTTTTCTTTTCTTTTCTTTTCTTTTTCCTTATACTTTTTCCCCCTTTTTTTACATAGAACATATAAGAAAAACATATGATTTGATCATAATAGATCAGAAGGTGCTGCCAGTTAGGCAGAAGCCCATTCAAAGTAATGGCAGCGAGCACCTCTAGTTGTGGTCCAATTTCCACATCCAAAGAAAAGGCTCCCTTGCTTGGGCCCTGGTTTCCT
The DNA here is from genome assembly GCF_003086295.3 of Arachis hypogaea. Lineage (NCBI taxonomy): Eukaryota > Viridiplantae > Streptophyta > Magnoliopsida > Fabales > Fabaceae > Arachis > Arachis hypogaea. Next base: position 122,476,963 of record NC_092053.1, on the reverse strand, counting down.
GATCATGCCCCTACTGCTTTTTACCCCGCAGTAACAGTATGGGTGATACTGAATCATGGGGGTATTCATTTCCCTTCCTTTGTAGGGGCAAAAAGGGAAAATGGTTGGTTGTTCAGGAGCCTGCTTCCATACCAATGATCGGTCTGCAGTCTGCCACATTATTGAATTGGTAATGGAAAACTTAAAACCCCTGTGCATGAGTAGCGCCAGCAGACGAGCAGTATTTTTGGCATCATCAAGGCCACAGTGAGCACGGCCCTGCCAGGCCAAGCCAGCTATTTCAACAGCCTCCTTTAGATTGCAGCGCACAGCACCAAAGACCTCACGAAAAGGAATCCTCAAGTTAATCCAGCTAACAGAAGTTAAGAAGCAAAACAAAAGTCAGCTGAAAAATCAAATTCTGATAAAACATAGTTAGATATTTACTTCTGAACTACAATATTTACCGGTTGAAATAAGGTGGCTTCCTTATTTTCTTGAATCGGCACTCGGATTCGAGCATCACCCGACAATCCCAGTTGGACCAAGTAACCACAGCAAAATTGGAGTTCTTTATTCCCTTCTTCTCAAGCCACTTGTCATGCCTAAGTAAAGCCTCACTCAATGTAACACCTCTGTCCACCTGAACCCAGACAATAAGAAATATAATTAACAATCTACACAGACAGTGACAGACAAAATATAGGCGAAACTAATATTTAATGATTGGATATGAACACACTAAAATAAAGATTTCCACCTTTATATTCATGAAGTTCAATCTAGCATGCATCTTATTATGTGTTACAGCCATTGAGCCCATAATGCAAACGTAAAAACAGTTCATCATTTATGAAACATGAATTAATTAGGTAAAACTCAATGGATATCAATCATCCAATCACACATACACATTGGATGCTAAAGATACAGCAATGCAAATGATGAGAATCAGCCACAAGAAGAGAATTGAAACTTAGGGACTAAAAGGGAGCTTGTCGAATATCACTGGACTGAAGACGATCATCTATTTCTAACCATCCTTGTTTTCAACATCTTTACACTTTCAATTTAGTCACTTCAACTTTCTTCCAATTAATGACATAAAAAGTGATAGAGAGAACTAAGAAAGTGATTGTAGGAAAGGTCCAGTAGAGCAATGGAGGGATCAAGATATTAGTGAGGTCCACTTTACTAAACACGAAGCTAAACCAACTAGTTGGCTAAGGATGGAAAAGGGTGAGAAGAGATGTCAGTTAGAATTACCAGGAGACAGTGGTTAGTAGGCCAGATTGAAGTATCAAGGATGCAGGTGAGAACTGGGAGGATCTATTGTGTATACCCCTCCGCCAACACTAATACCCAATAACACACCTATACCTGATTCTTTTTCACCATTTCCCTCTGTTGATCCCAGTTTGCATAGAAAAGTAAAACACTAGTTGGTAGAATGTCAGATTTGAACTTGTTAACAGTAACAGAAAGAGACACCTACATGTCAACCAGTTAACACGTTGCATAAACAGACAACAATCATATATGATAGAAGTAAATTTTGGTAGATTTAATTAACAGAGGAAGACCCAGAACTCAAATCATCAATTAAAAATCTCTCCCCCCCCCCTTCTCTCCCCAAAAAAAAAAAAACAAATAACCATGCACTTTTTGCTAACAATCACAGAAGCCATTTAATAGTGACCGAGATAGGTAGGGATCACTGTAGAAACTGACATTTGTGCAAAGGCAATCACCATTTGCAAATTACAAATATCACAGAAACCAGGATAGTTTATATGCGCAACAGCACAAGGACAAAATAGTGGGTTGTCCTGCCCTTTTCTGTTGTTTCCTTCAGAAAGTAAAGACTGGGTTTTGCCTTAACAAACCTGAATTTGCTGGATACCAGTCAGATCCTTGCAGAAATCACTCAGCAGCTGATTGCAGGTAGGCCTCACATATGTCTGGAAACATGCTTCCAGCTGGCCAGTGACACTACTCACTATGACAGATGGAAATTCAATTATTTCTTGAGGGTGGGGATTTTTATCCTTGTCGCAGGTAGCCTCAAAGTCTATGACAACAAAATACTGAAATTCTTGATATTGCTCCCGTGGGTAACCCTGAGCAACCATATTATATGGAACATACTGAAGCTGGCTCTCAAAAGGATAAGGACAGAAATGGCCCTCAAAAGAATTCGTTTGGCATTGCTGAACCTTGTGAGAATTATAATGGCAGGCTGTCCAGGTGCTATAGTCATGGTGATAAGTAGGTTTACCACGAAATTCAATGGAAGGATCAAGAAACTCACTGCCTACAGAGCGATTAGGTTCAGCAACATCCCCAGCTGGATGAGTACCAGGCTCATTTTTAAGCTGTTTCAAGCCTTCCATAGAACTTCCATTACACTGAAAATTGCAAGGGGGACCCTTGCCCTGGAGGCATTTGAGGGATGCCTCACAGTTTATTTGCATATGTTCTGCACAAAAAGAAAAGCAGCGAAAGAAACAAGATCAAAATGAGAACATTTTATCTACAAGGTCAGAGACTGAAACAATTTTTTCCACAAAGAGGGTAGTAGGGACCCAGGTTTCACAATCGCAACACGGAACAGATTAGAGAAAGTGTATGGCTAGGTGCAAATCAACATTAGGTAATTTATTTTCAATTAAATCAATAAAGCATTGTGAAATAAGTCATTATCCATGCCTATCTGGTCAACTAAGATATATCTGATAAATTCAAACCAACATGCTATTTAGCTAGTTTTCTTTCCATTACCACTTCCATATGGAAATGATAGACTACTAAATTTATGCGGTGTCACCTATAAAACCTAGTAGCCTTTTGAAATGATATTTAGTCACAAACAAATATACGGAAACTGAACTTCAAATTTACGAGAAAATCTGAGCTTTCTCATACCAGGACAAGGCAAATAGTAAATTGATTATTTCCAAGAAAGTATGCGTAGAATTTCTCTTCCAACCCCAACTACTTTATGGATAATAATAATAATAATAATAATAATAATAATAATAATAATAATAATAATACTCTTCAAATTACACATATATCTATATCTTTATTTGTACATATATTAGAAAATTATATTTGGTAAGTAATATCTATATATGTAATTAATTAATAATTACTCATCAACTCTCACTATATTTTTATTTATATTTATATATAAATATAGATAACTAACCATTAGCTACTATAAATCACTAACTGAATGTTACTTTTCTTAATTTTATTTTAGCTTCAGAAAAATAAATGAAATAATTATTTTAATGTTTATACTAAAAATAAAAAACAAAGACAATGGACTGATAGCCACTTAACTGCCTTTCAATCCACTAGTATTCACAATACAATAATAATTCATCCAAAATGAAGTTCCAAAAGTCTACCTCTTGATAGCCAGAATTGCCACGGTATATGGGAAGGAAGGACAATAGACTAAGATAAACACTGAAGAAATCTATGACCATTATTAGAATGCCTAATTCTAGAAGAAGCAACAAAAGAAACATTTATACAATGACTACAAAGAAATGGGGCTTATGGAGAATTCGAGATTTGGGTAGAAGTAATAAGTTCAAGTTGTGGTGATTACTCCTTGAGGTAGCATTTGGTGGAGAGATAGAGACAGAAAGACTGAGACTGAGAGACAGAGATTGAAATAAATCTCAGTATTCTGTTTGGTGCAAAGTGAAAGACAGAAATTGAAACAAGAATGAAATTCTAATTTAATTTGTACAAAAGGTAAAATTGGAATTAATTAATTGAAATGAAGGTATTTTAGGTATAAAATGTTACCAAAGTTTCAGTCTCCATCTCTAAAAATTTTAGTCCCTGTGTCCCCACTTTTTGGAAGTACTGAAATACTGAAATTTTGGGGACAAAGACAGAAATTTTAGTACCAGTCTCTAAACTAACAAATATGATACTGAGTCTCAGTCTCCCAGTCTCTGTCTCAGTATCTCAAAACAAACGCTACCTGATAGTTGAGATACCAAAACAAAGCATGCCTTGTTAAAATTTTCTGTTAGCTTTTTCAGGCAATAACTTACTAGTTACTACATTTCTCTACTTTTTAGAGCCATACTATTGAGTAACAAGTTGAGTGACAAGGGTAGCCCAATAGACCAAACTGTCAGTCTCTCACCTGGTTAGCTATTGGAGAGTAGATGTTTGCAACTTCACCATTGAGAAGTGAATAGACTGCTTTTACTATCCTGGAGGTCACAATGTTGTGCCAAAGCTCATACTCTACTTTTGAGCGACAAGGGAAACTAAGAAAACAAAGGTGAAGACTACTTTTTGGCCCCTACATGTGTCCTAATCATACTAAAAGTTTCTCATTAATACCCGGCGATTCAGTGATACAATTAACAATTTAGTTTATGCTGTTAGAAGTTTCTATATTTTTACGCATTAAGATTGCTATCAAATTTAACCAAATTTAAAAAAAAACTTTCCAATGAGATTATAATGCCCAACAAGATGTCAACAAGTGGAAAAAGAGCATCTTGATTCATGTCTACAAGAATAAGGGAGATACACAAGTTTCAAAGAACTAGTTTGATTTTATGTTGGGTAGATCCTCCCCCCAATGATGCTATATACTTGAAGGAAAATGATAGAGTGGTACCAGAGTTACCAAAAGAATCTACCCATGATGTTCATTAACTTAGAATAGGCACAAGATAAAGATACCTTATGGAAGGTCTTAGAAAAGAAGGGAGTAACGATTACATATATTAGTGCAATTAAGAATATTTAGATGGAGCTACAACTAGTATGTAGACTTAAGGTAGTGTGATAAAGAAATTCCCCATTGCTGTAGGACTACATCAACAATCATCTCAACCCATATTTTTTCACATCGATTTTGGAATTGGTTACTAAACATATCCAAGAACCCGTACATGCTTTTTACCGATAACATTGTCCTTATGGGAGAATCAAGTGAATACTTAAATCAAAAGCTAGATTTCGGGTTTAAAGCTTTAGAAGTGAATGGTTTGCGCATAAGCCGTATTAAGACAGAACATATCGAATATAAGTTCACCACAAGAAGGGAAAACAGTAATACAGAAGTGAAAATTGAAAAAAGCACCTTACTACAAGTGTAAAGATTTAAGTATCCTACAAGTATTATACAAGATACGGAAGAAATCAAGAGGGCTATAAACCCTAGGATTCAAGTCGGTTAATCAAAGAGCAAAATGCACCTGGTTTTATATGTAACAAAAAAATACCTTAAAATAGTGGAGTCTATAGTGCCTTATACAAGTGTTATTAAAATTGATGTCATTTTTTTACATTTTGGTAACACTTTTTCTTTTATTTTTTTGAAATTAAAAAAGCGTAAAATAGTAAAAAAAATTTTAATTTTAGCAACATTTTTTAGGCACTATAGCCACCATATCATAAGCACCATAGCATGTACCTTAAAACTTATGCTTAAATTGTATCACTACCATTGGACCAGCTATGTTATATGAAAAGAAGTGTTAGACAGCAAAGGATAAGCATAAACATAAACTTAATGTGACAAATATGATGCTTAGATGGATGAGTAGCCAAACAACTATAGACCAAATAAGAAACAAAAATATAAGAGAGCCTAGTGTTGGAAAGATAGAAAAATCTCATCTTAGGTAGTTTGGACATGTAGGGAGAAGATTGGCAGAGCATCTAATTAGTAAGGTGGATCAAATGGAAGATAGACAAAAGGCAAAAGGTAGAGGAAGTGAGGAGGATTGAAGCTCGATCGAGACGAAATGACTGATGATGTCAAGAAAAGGCATTGTAAGAGCCCGCACCTCCTCTATCAATGAAAGTGACCTCAGAGGAGGAAGAAAGCTTTAGCTTTGGTTTATAGCTCTCTTCCCAATAGGTAATGATCAAGAACATCTATTCGATCTGCTTGTGTTCATGACCCTATAAGAGCAATATGTTTTCCCTATCAGTTAAGAATTGCCTCCAGCACCTTAGAAGGTCTCTCCCCAAATTCATGTCTCACCCTCCCCAAAACATTAGATTCCACCACCACAAGCTTCCCAGGTTCTGCAACACAATTGTAACCAGCCATAGGGTTCATATCTTCCTTGTCCTCCACACAACTCACATCGTCGACCAAAATAGCCTTCTCCTTATGCAAAATGATGCACCCGTGTCGACATGGTAGAAACAAAGATGGAGCACAACTGATACGGTGCACTTTGGAAGAAGGATCTTGGGCATGATCAAACTGGCGTCGGAGAGCAGCAGTAGTGGTGCCACTTCTGTTTCAAAAAAAGGGAAAAGGAAGAGGTTTGTGGTTGAGTGAGAGAAGGGAACGAAGTGGTGGCTTGACAATTTGCTCATGGTAGTCACAGCATTGGTTGGTGCTAGCGACTCCAGTCTTGGTGGCAGCACTGGTGTTGTTGAGGAAGTGAGGAAGATTAAGGAAGGAGTAGGGGGGAATTGAAAAAATAAAGTTTGGCTACCTATTCACCATCAAAAAATCAACAATGACAGTAGAATTGAAACTCATTTCATATATTATGAGTCAAATTGAATCAAATATATGCAAGGATAATTTTGAAACTTCTCAAAAACATCAAGAACAAAAAAGGTACACTTTGCTCTTTTAATAAAATGACTGATACAATCATACAATCCTGAGATGAATTTCTTCTGGACCCAAAATAACCTTAACTGAACACCACTTAGGGATTGGCCATGATATATATGGAGTGAAGGGGTAAAATGTGATTGTGTAGAACTATAGATGCAACTAAAATTAATGGAGGTACTTTTGGAATGCATCACCCATCATTAGTTATATTAGGGCTCCAACTAAATAAACTAAAAGGATTCCTGTTATGTCAACCTAACACTACTCAAGCAATACTCTGTTTGACCTCACACTTTTGTAACTTGAATTGTATGCATTATAGATACATGATTATAAATTTTAGCCTATAAGAACCAAAGGAAAATTGAGAGAAACTATAAAAACTCCATAGTAGGTAAATCATTTAGTAATAGAGGTAGTTACTTCATTGAGGGAAATTTTTATTTTAAGTTTTTTGGATAAAAATAATCATTTTAAAAGAAATGAATAATAAAAGCAAGAGGATAAGAGTTTCTCTATACAAGAGCAAAACAATCAAAAGATTTATCTATAAAACATAGCATTCTAGTCTCTCAAGGAAGAGGATAAATTTTGCCAACTGACTATTCCACTTCAGGTCCATTTTCCATTATTTTCGACTTCTTTTTCCGCATTATTAACCTTCTAAAACAATTTCTAAAGGGATTACAAATGCAAAGGAAGGTAATTAAGTTCCCAATTGTGAGCAGTTTTTATTTGCAGCCACAGTTTCCCACTAAGGTTTGGTCTCCATTTTTGCAACAATGGTTAACTCAATCCAACTCTTAAGAGGTGTTTACTGATGTGATATTGTATTGAGTATATTGAATAGTTGGTGTACCTTTTCAAACATATCAAAATTTATAAAGAAAATTTCCTATTAATCATGCAAAAAAATAGAGTAATAGGACAAGTAGGTTAATGGAGAATTTTGTGATGGACTAATAGATCCTAGAGGGAAAAAAGTGCCAAGTATATTCCTGAAGACTTGCACCGTTGGACTTATAGGTCCTTGACAAAATGGGACAGCAGAATAATAGAAGGACGAAACGTGTCTAGTATTCTTCAAGGACTTACTTGGTATTTTTTTCCTCAAAAACCTACAAATCCATCACAAAATTCCTCAGGACTTACTTGGTACCCTTTTTTCTTAGGGGTCTATAAATCCATTGCAAACTTCTTTAGAGACCTACTTGTGCAGTTGTGCTATTACTCCAAAAGATAAAAGACAACTTAACAAGAATAATGGTGCCTATTAAGCCACTAGTAATCATTGTAGCTACATTATATTATCATTTGACAATACTTTAAAATGTACAATATATGATGAAACAGTACTAAACAAACAAGAAAGACTAATAAAGAGAAGATACAAAAACATGAAATCAAAATTAGTGGTCATTCATTTTGAGACTGAAGCTTGAAATTATATTGAATTTGAGAGTGAAAACTATATACGGCAATATGGCAGATCTCAATGCATATTGCATAACACTCATACTGACATAAAAATCTATCCTTAAAATTCATGTGGCTTCAAATGTTCTAAGCCACGTGACAATAAAATTCTAGTACATTCAGCATCACACTAATGTAAAGTCCCAATGTAACAGGATGCATAATATGAAGATACACTCCTGCAACATCCTGTTAATTGAGGAGAGGAGGACAAGCTATGGTGACCCAAATCATAAAACAAACAACAAGGCATCTGTTTCCCCTTGCACAAGAAGACAAATAAACACCAATTAAAACTAGCCATTAAGTCAGAGTGAACATCTGAACTGAAAGTCAGAAAGGCAATGATTTACAATTAGGTTCAAACGTTCAACCATTTACATTCAAGAAATAGGATTCAAAGAGATATTCAATACGATTGTTGCAACATACTTGTGGAATAGAGCATTTAACGCACGATGTCAATGATAACACATAATTTATGTGAAGGTCTTTGAACTCGACAATCTTCATTTTATCAATGTTATCATTATTCATCATATCGCTTATTTGATGCAACATGCATCAAGAATAATTAATAGATTCAATTGATAGCTCTCTATAACTTTAATTGAGTTTTAAATAGGTCCCTATAGTTTAAAAAAAAATTGATTAGATCCCAAAAAAGCTTGATTAAATGGATTATGAGCACATTCCCAATGTGGTGCATCACACATCAAACAATCTAGATTGTAATGGTACACCCATACGCCAATCAACCTGATCTATAGGAGGGCTTGCTATCTCCTCCCTCACACATGAAAGCGCTTGCTAGTCCAGCCATCTATCCAATTGCATATGGCCATCTAAAATAATTGAATTAAGCTTTGGCTTATGGAAAGCTTTCCCTCAAATCTCAATTCACCTCAAAGAGTGATTGATTATGATTGCAAATAATAAATTAAGCGCAGAAGAGAGACATATGAAACATATGACTTGCCAAGATCAATACACAAGCTCGAAGAAACGTTACCATCATCCACGTCAACCTAAGAAACACATCACATTGCTAAGAAATGAACCATTTCAATAAGTCTTCGATCCATTCCAACTACTCATAGCTAGACTTGACGCTGTTGATACTAAAATGGTTATCCGGTAGTGCTTCCATTAAGGAAGCTAAAACATGCAGTGGGGATTCCCACTCAGCCCTAGGTGGACTAAATCTAAATGTGGTCGCAAGCAATGCACCATGAATCTTCTTCAAGTCCTCTTCGTCCAATTCTTAGGGAACTTAGATTGAAAGTGTCTTCATGGAAGAATGTAGGTCCTCATCACAAATCCTTCTCATCATCTTGTTCTCCAAGACCAATGCAAAGTTGTAGAGGTGAACCTCAAGCGGGTATTTTTAGAGGAAGCGAGGTGCTCATTGCTCCAGCAAAAGCTAACGCCCTTGATCCTAGGCCTTGTGGAAGCCCAAGTTAATTGGAGTATTGTGATGTATACAGTGATCCTTTGAAATTGTGAAACACAAATATACTGGAATGTACAATTAAAAGGACATTCTGTTTAATTTAATGTTTTTGTAATGGATTACAAATTTTTGTTCGATGTGAGGAACTAGGGATATGACTACAAATTCTTAAACTACAGGACTTTTTAAAAAATGAGTGGAACTATAAGAACTTACAGAATAGATGAATAATTAAAACCTATACAATGGTAAGAAGAGCTCCCATCTCTTTAAAACATGAAGTATTGAACCTACTCATTTATCATATATTACACTGTCTGCAAAGTGCAAACTGACAATTATCTTTTGGAATTCAGGATTGTTAGAGAATGATGATTTGCTTATAACATCTCCTCATTGAGACCAAGCCTCTAACTTAAGGAAATGAATCTGAGTTCAAATTTTGGCAGATGTACAACCCCCCCCCCCTTTTTTTCCCCCTTCTTTCCAAACATTCCCTTCACAGATACAGGTTTCCCTGCAAGGTCCATTCCGACCCTTAAACTCTTATTTATTAACAGATCAGCTCCACAGCATCTATCAAACCCAGCCTCCATTCAACTCATTCTCCAAGAAGCTACCCACTTACCATCCTTACTGAAACAGCCTCAATAGGCAAAAATGCTAAATCTACAACACGATCACAGATAAACCTGTATATTCAGATGCAAACCGCTCATTCAAACCCACATTCACACAACTCTCTCTCCAAACCCGTGATCAAACCAAATTGAACCAGCATAAAACAAGCACTGACCAGACCACTCAACAAAAATTTCCACAAGAAGAAAACGAAGCGCAAACAAAAATGCGCCTGCAATCAAACACCAAAAAAAGAAAAAGAAAAAGAAAAAAAACGTACACGATCAAAACCTAAAACCGAATAGAACGAAAAATTGCCACTAAGCAGAATCAAAACTAAATTAAATCAAATCAAAATATATGAAATCAAACACAATTTTCATTAGGAGGTAAACGACAAAAACAGAAAAATTAAAACGCACCTGATTTTTCAAGGGCCATCATGATCGTGAATATAGTTGAGATCCACCAGCGAGTACATGAGATCCTCCTACAAGAAAATCCCCCCTGAACCGGACAAAAAAGAAATAAATAAATTCGAGTTGAAACAACAATCACAGTTTCCATGCGAACACAGAAAAGCGAGTGAAAACCAAAGAGAAAACGCGAGAAAAGAAAGAACACACAGGCGTAGAGTGAGAGATGAGAGAACCTGGTTGTAGAGAGACAAAGCGAAGAGAGAGAGAGGGAGAAGGGGTTAGAGAGAAATTACCTATAAGATTTTATATCCAAACTCCGCTTAGTTAACTTGTTTGGTAGGGACACCGTATGTTAAAAGCTTTCCGGGAAGATGAGCGAGGCGCCCAGGCCCACGAATCAGTAAATCGAGTTACTTTTATTATTTCCATTTGGTACTTCAAAAAATTATAAAACCAATATAAGTTGAGAAAAATACTCGATTTATTTTTCAAGATATATTCGAACTTCAATTTAGTCTTTTAAATTTTAATTGTCTCAATTTAATTTTTAATTTTTTTAAATTTTAATTATGTTAGCCTCTGTAATAGTTTTCATCACAGAATCAATTAAAAAGTTTAAAGACTAAATTGAGATAACTGAAATTTCAAGGACTAAATTAAAATTCGAATGTAATTTCATGGACCAAACTGAATATTTTCTCAACATAAATTCCTTATCTTTTAGAATATAATTTAGTTTCATTTAATTTTTATGCATAGTTATTTTTACACACCCAATTGCTAGATGTCACACAAAAATAACTCTCTTCTATATTAATCACATTGATTATTATCTAAAAAAATAAATATAATTAAATAAGTATATAAAATATTTTAAATTATTAATATATCAAAATTAAACTCTTTAATATATTAAATAAATACATTTTAATAAAAGTAAAATCTCATTTTTATCTTTAATATTTGTCAAAAATGTTAAAATTATCATTAATATTTAATTTGTATTAATTTTACTTCTAATATTTTCTATTAGTTTTGAATAAACCCTATTCATCAATATATAATAGTGGAAAGATGGAATTATGGTACTAAAAAAAGATGTTGGGAAGGAGTGTTTCTTGGATTAATTCCAGACAAATTGAAAAAAATTGTTGCAATTCATTTTGTGACTAATATTATAGAGGTTTTAATATTATACTCAGGACAATTCACATAAATAAAATAAGCTAGAGATAGGACTGCACATAGATCGAATCGGATATAGCCTAAAATTCTATCAAATTTGCACTGCACTCATCGGATCGGATCGGATACGATATCTGCATTTTTTCAGACAGGATCCGATCCGCATACTTGTGGATCCGATCGGATCGGATATTGGGTATATCTGCATAATTCAAAAAAACTACTTTAAGATTTTGTTTGGCTATTTTTACAAAAAAAAAATCCATAAATTTCATTTTTCACCTGTTTAAGCCTATTTACTTCTAAAATATTATCAATAAAAGTTCTCTTGAATAACAAAAACAAAATAACAACACAAGATTTAAGTTTAATTATTCTAAGTTAAAGTTCAACATAAAAAATTAAAAACAAGATATCATAAATTCATAAAATAATACACTAAAATTCATATCACATTAGGGTTTACTTTCTCAAAACTATGCTATTTATATGAGATGTGCAAATATGTGGATTTGCGGATCGGATCCGCGGATATCACTGCCAAATCCGCAATCCGATCCTACTATAGTGCGGATCGAATCTGATCCGATCCGATGACTCTGCGGATCGGATAATATCCGCAAAATTCGGATCGGATGCGGATAATTACTGCGGATATGCGGATATTATCCGATCCATGTGCAGCCCTAGTTAGAGAAACTGTTACGCAAATATAATATTGTGAAACTGCAGACAAAAATGCAATAATCCAAATTATATGTAATCTGCGACACCCTAGTGCGAAATCTAAATACACGTAATCCGCTACACCCTGTCGCGGATTACGTTGAGTAGCTGAAAACACATAAATCGCTACATTCTGTAGCGGTTTATGAATAAATGGGCCCAAAGTGTAATTCGCTACATCCTGTAGCGGATTATGAAGAGAGTGGCTCACTATAAAAACCGTGTGAGGCTGTTGCTGATTTCATTTGAGGAGTTTTGAAAAGGACTTAGAGAGAGAAAGTAGATAGAAGGGAGAGGATATTCTACGAGCAGTGGAACAATGGAATATGAAAGGCAGTTGTACCGGCTCAACGGCGTTGCTCACGTAGTCGGAACCATCAATGAAGAGGTAAGTCTCTTTATTTTCTTTCAGTTGGATGATACCTGTATATTTTATTTAATATTAAGGAAGTTATTTATTAATTAAAAAAATAGAACCTTAGTTTAGCTTAGGTTTTGAAATTTAAAATTTAAAATTAAATGTAAAGGATTTGAAATTTAAGTTGTGGATGGTAAATTAGTAATTTTAAAACCTAGGTAGTTTAAGTCTTGAAACATAAGTTATGATTTGGTGATGTCATTGTTAGAAATTAATCAGGTGTTCTTTATTTCTGAATATGCAGCCAACCCGATGTATTTATAGCGTTCGTAGGCAACAGAATATGCCTTTACATGATAGGATCATACCTTACTTGGAGAGGGCTGGGTTGTACCACCTAGCTAGGCTGAACGCGCATTGGTTCTGGTTGGATGAGCCTCTGGTCAGCGTATTTATTGAGAGGTGGCGGCCTGAGACCCACACTTTCCATATGCCATTCGGAGAGTGTACTATCACGCTCCAGGATGTAGCATATCAGCTGGGGCTGCCCGTGGATGGCCAGGCTATTTCTGGGTGCATGACTGACTTCCACCTGCACATCGAGGGGGCCAGACCGGCGTGGGAGTGGTTTCAGGAGTTATTTGGTGAGCTTCCGCCACCTGATAAGAGAAAGTTATACACGGTCCACTTCACATAGTTCCATGAGAGGTTCAGGGTGTTACCGGCTGATGCTTCCGAGGAGACCGTGTGCATATATGCACGTGCGTATATTATGATGCTTCTGCCAACATAGCTGTTCATGGACAAGAGTGGTAATCGGGTCCACCTTCGCTGGTTGCCATTTGTGGCGAGACTTGACGACATAGGCAACTATAGCTGGGGCGCAGCTACGTTGGCCTGGTTATACCGATGCATGTATAGGGTGGTGAACAGAAACGTCACCAACTTGGTCGGGCCCCTACAATTGCTACAGTCATGGATCTTTTGGCGGTTTTCCACACTGAGGCCGCAGGATTTTGACGCTTTTTCTTTTCCGTTAGCATCCAGGTATTCGTTAATACATGTATTCTTTCAAGATCTTTCAAATTATTACAAATTTATGTGATATTTCTGTCATTCAGATGGGCCACATATTTACCCACGTCTAATGGGAAGGAACAACGGATTATTCAGTATCGCCTGGCATTAGATCGACTGGGTGATCGAGATGTAAACCAGGTTCCTGAGTCCCAGCTGCCGGTCGACTTGAATGAGCCCGCAAGCAGCCCGTACGACACTTGGTTTGGCATGGGGGGACGCCACCAACTGCATTTGGAGTTGGGCTACAGGATGCTCCACCCGGAGATCGGCGAGCGACCAGAGTTAGGCATCTGGCTCGATGTGGCACAGGCTCGCACCTACTTGGTCCATTTGGGGGCGACCATGATGATGATGGTGACCAACAGTAGCGCCCATTGTGTTAGTTATGCCCGTTATATTTGTATGAATTATGACTTATTTATTTCCTGTTAGTGTTAACGACTTGTGACTATTATATTTGTATGACTTATGTAGTTAATTTATTTTGTGTTAGTGTTAATACTTGGTGGCTATTATTTTTGTACGACTTATTGCTTATGACGATTATATTTGTATAAATTCGTGCATTTTGCATCATGGGTTATTACTATTATACTGGTATTCATGGATTTGTTCTATAGTGAGCCACTCTCTTCATAATTCGGTACAGGGTATAGCGGATTACGCTTTGGGCCCATTTGTTCATAAACCGCTACAAGGTGTAGTGGTTTATGTGTTTTCAGCTACTCAACGTAATCTGCGACAGGGTGTAGCGGATTACGTGTATTTAGATTCCACGCTAGGGTATCGTGGATTACATATAATTGGAATTGTTGCATTTTCGTCTGCAGTTTCACAATGTTGTATTTACGTAACAGTTTCTCCAACTTATTTTATTTATGTAAATTGCCCTTATACTCACTTCGAAAACTATATAAAGTTTATGCTCCTAAACTATAAATTAAGTTTCAAAATTATCACTGGTCATATTGAAAAAGAGGTTAAATTTTAGCCAAACGAATAGTAGACCAATAAAATCAATGAGCTAGAAATATAATCCTGTTGGATTATATACAACTATTTGTAATTAACACAATAAATCATGAATAGTATTTCAACTTGTAACATCAAAATAAAATAAGAGACATCACTTATATATATATATATATATATAAAGGTCAATAAAATGCTTAATACAATTTAATTTTTGCCTAATAAACATAACTAATATTTTGAAATTTGGTTCAAATTAGTCGGCTGAATCGGTCGAACTGAGACTAGTTGAGAATCTAGTAAAAAGTCTGGCTTGTCAATTAAAAGAATCGTCGAAATTGAAAACCATTTTAGAATTGAAAAATCTATTGGAAATCGATCGATCAAACTGAACCAAGACTCGAACAGGTTTCATTGAATCCCTAAAAAACGAGAAAAAGGTAGAGAAAAATTGAATATGAATTTCTTCAATAAATTTTATCTCTTTCTTCGTTCGTCAACTCCCAAAATCAGAACTCCAAAGACTAGAACATCTAGTCTTAGCCCTTGGATTCGATGGTTCTACTTTTATCTTCTTCCTCGCACCCAACCATCGAATCCATTCGCCGCCATCTCGCTTTCTCTTCCTCGTTATCATGTTTATCTTTTTCGTTGGCTTGTATTTGCATATGTTTTTGTCACTGATTTTTTTATCTTCTGTCATTAATTTTTTCTTCACCTTTCATCTGCTTCATTGCAAGAAGCACTTAGACCATCTACAGTAGGGAACTCATCTCAATCTTTATTTATGGTTCATTTGTCATAAAAAGTAACTTCACATCAGTTTTTGCGTCATAAACAGTAAATAAAATCTCAAAACATCTCTTTCTCCTCCATTAGGAGGAAAAAATTTAGTTTCTTTTGTGGTTCCGCTTAATTAATTAATTAAAATAATTAAAATTAATGTAATCACTAATTTTTGTTTACAGTAATATTATTAAAATTTATAAATTAAGAAATAATTCACTATTATAAAAATATTAATATTCGAAAAAATGTAATAACTTCATAAATAACAATAATTTGCAAAATTACTTAATATAAATAAAAACATAGTTAAACTCTATAGTTGACAACAAATATTGTGAAATTGTCATATGTATTCAATCTAGTCCTCTTTCAGTTGTCGATGTTGCTGCCTATTCTGAAGCTGGGCATTTTGTTTGGAGAAATTGATGGTATGGTACAAAATCTTCCTCTCCCAACTGAGGTTGTGATAAGTCATTTTTGACATCGTCATACTCTAGACCTTGAACAAAATTTCCTGCATAATAGTCTCTTTCATCCTCAATTATCATATTATGCAATATAATATAAACTATCCGTGTATTTGCAAGCTTCTTCTTTCTCCAAAAGCGCACTCAACCACCTATAATTGTAAAGCGTGCTTGCAACACTCCGAATTCTCACTCCATGTCTTTTCTTTGCTCTTTTTGGTATTGTGCAAATAACTTGCTTTTCTCTTCATGTGGCTTTGATATTGATTTGACAAATGTGGTCCATTCAGAATAAATATCATCCACTAAATAGTATCTCATAATATAATTATTACCATTGATAGTGTAATTTATCTCCAGAGAACAATTATTTAGAATATCATTGAATAGTGGTGAACGAACTAACACGTTGATATCGTTATTTGAACTAAAAATTCCAAATAATGCATGTCATATCTAAAGGTCCGAAGATGCTACAACCTCAAGTACTATAGTTGCAGCTCCACGATAACCACTCATGTACATATCTTTCTACACTTTTGGACAATTTTTTCATTACCAATACATACATTCGATGCTACCCAACATGCTAGAAAAGCTACAATCCTCTACCATTTGTAGCAGGCACCGTACATTATTTGAATTTGTTTTTTACAAGTATTCATCTTCCAACACCGAAATGACACATTTAACAAATTTTCTCAAGCATTCAATTGCGGTGCTCTCGCCTATGCACACATAATCATCAGTAGCATCAGCTGCAATGCCATATGCTAATATTTGTATCGTAGCAATGCATTTTTACAATGTGACAAGCCTCTTCTTCCAGTTGCATCGACCCTCTGTTGGAAATATGGATAGACATTTGAGAAAGGAACACGTGTCTTCTCATTTAAAACTTATGTCGAAAAATGTTAGCATTATACACCGGCTCATTTGCAAAGTAATATTTGAAAGGTGATCATGTTCAGCCTCTCAATCTCTGTTGATCTATCTATGAGAAGTTGGAAAAGAGCTTCTCTCGATATCTTCTTCTTCTGAATCATTGAACAAACATCCCTCAATCCAATTATTCATGAGTGTGTTATTTCACCTTCTTCTTTTATCATACAATGCCTCATTAAACATATCATCAAAATCTCTAGCCAGTTGTTGAAATATAATATTTAGTATTCTTTTGCAGTGAGAAATTAGCTTTGAATTGGAGTTTGTGATTGTAAATGTATGATAATTGATATTTATAAGTGCTTCCGCAACAAGTAGCTAGTTCTCAACGGCTAGTTTTGTAACATCTACTTCATAACGGCTAGCTTTTTCTTGTCTAATTTAAAACGGACAATTTGTAACAACTAGAAAATAGTTAATTTTGCAACCGTTACTTTTTATAAACAACAACATATAATAATATTGACTAATTTTAAAAGTTATATCACAAATGAATAAAACAAAGTACATCAGATATGGAAATACACGATGAAAATAAAACTAACTATCTAACTCTATAAATACAAGGAACCATTAGGTAAATTACTTGTTAATTATCTTGCTCGTCATTTTTCACTCATTGTAAACGTATCAGTATTAAGTATTTGCCTATCGATTTCTCTTTCCTTTTTCTTACCCATCCTTTTCATTTTTCTTTTCTTTGAATTTATCTTCATTTCTTTAATATACCTCTAAATTTGTAATTTTTGTTCCTTTATTGCCGCTTAAATTTGTAATTCCTTTTTGATGATCGTACAAAAAATTTCTATATGTTTCCTCTCCTCTTCTCTTTTCTTTTTTCCTATTCATTAGTTTTTTTCTAACGTTCTTAATATTTTCCATGAGAATTAATTTCTTAACAACCGATGATTTTTTTCGCTAAATTTTTCAAACATTTGTATTTTTCCTTACCCTTTTCTCTTGCTCTTTTTTTATCCTTGTAGGCGAGCGGGAGAGTTTACACTAATTTTCTCAGCCTAAGGTGCTTATGGATTTGATAATGATGAGTATGCTCTAGTTACATTGACATTGGTTCTCTTTGAATCTCCACTTTGTGTTGGTAGTTGGCTTCTCCATTTTTGTTCCAAATGAAGCATATTTCAATGCCTATCTTAAAAGTGAATTTTTTACCATAATTTATAGAATAGAGTTTATAGGTCAACTCCTTTATATCATAAGTATTCGAACCATTCCTTGATTTCATGGTACATATGATTTGCATTTCACTCAACAAATTCTAAACCCAAATTATTTCAGTTAGACTAGCAGCTATTCCTCTATATTCGGCTTCTGTAGAGCTTTTTGACACCATATGTTGAGTTAGGCTGGCAATGGGTAGGGTAGGGTAGGGTTTAGACTCTACTCTAACCCTACCCGCAGGTTGAAAATTTTATTAAAACTCTACCGTATCCTACCTGCGGGTTGAGAATCTCTCAACCCTAACCCTACCCGCACCCTAAAGTTCTAAACCCTACCCGACCCGACCTACCCGCAGAAACAAAAAAAAAATTAAATAAATATAAAATTGAACCATTCCAAATTTCACACATATTAATAATATAGAAAATAAAAAACTAAGTTCAAATTAAAATTAAAAATAATAAAATCTTAAAGAAATTCAACATAAAATTACAAATAATATGATCACCAACTAACTTAGTGATTATTTCAAGTTTTTATAAGAAGAAGATTGTGAGGACAAGACTCACTTTCTTTACTACATACATAACTTATATATATATATATTAAGGGTGCGTGTAGGGTAGGGTAGGTATACCCTAAACCCGTACCATACCCTACACACAGGCAAATTTGTACCCTACCCTACCCTACCCGCAGCGAGTAGGGTAGACAACTCTACCCGAACGGGTTGGTCCGGATTGGATACCCGCGGGTAGGGTATATATTACCAGCGCTATATGTTGTTTCTCTACTTGACCAAGAGATCAAATTTGGACCGACATATATTCAAAAACTATTGGTGGACTTCCTATTATCTATGTCGCTGCCCCAATCTGAATCACTAAAATCATAGATTCTGAACTCACTTGACTTCTGAAACCTCAACACAAAGTTGACTATTCCAGCTATGTACCTTAAGCTTTACAACTTTCCAATGGCTTTTAAGGCTTATTCATGAACTGACTTACTTTGTTTATTGCATAAGAAATTTCAGGTCTTGTGATGGTTACATATTATAAGCCTCCAACAATTGATCTGTAAAGTGCTGGTTTTGGGATAATCTCTCCCTCAAATGCTAATAGTTTTTTACTCAAAGCCACTAGTGTTGCCATTGCTTCACATCTTGCATCTCTACCTTCATGAGTAGCTCTTTAATGTACTTTGGTACAGTAGGATTTCACAATTATTTTTTTCATTGGTTCAATTCCCAAGAAGTAATTCATTTCTCCTAGATCCTTTAGAGAGAAAGTTGAATTGAGATGACTTATTAAAGTTGAGATTTCATCTTGGTAGTCCCCTATCACTAGTATATCATCGACAGAAACAAGTATGTAAATGACTGATGTTTTAGTGAATTTGGTGAATAGGGACGTGTCTAATCTTGTGTTGCTAAAGCTAAATTTGTTGAGAGTTTGCTTGAGTTTAGTAAACCATTCCCTGGGAGCTTGCTTTGACCCATATAGAGATCTTTGAAGCTTGCATACATGATAGGGTTGGGTTGGTGAAAGAAAGCCTTTAGGTTGAGACATGAATACATCTTTCTCTGAGTCTCCATTTAGAAAGGCATTGTTGAAGTTGAACTGCCTTATTTTCCACCCTTTTTCTAATGTTAGACTCAACATGATTCTGACAGTAGGTGGCCAAACTATTGAACTGAACACTTGGTCAAAGTTTACTCCTTTCTTTTGGCAAAATCCCTTGGCAACAAGCCTTGCTTTGTACTTTTGAATTATAACATTTGAGTGTTTCTTTATTCTAAATAACCATTTGCATCTGATAGTGGGGGCAGTGTTAGGAGGGGGTTTTGGAACTAATTTCAAGGTTTGGTTTCTCATAAGCGCTTGATACTCTTCCTCCGTTGCTCTTTTCCAGTGATGGCTGCTTAATGCTTGCTCAACAATTTAAGGTACACACTGAGACAGATCTAGTGATGACATTTCTTTCACCACTACAGCATAGGTCTTGGGCTTTACAATCCCTGCCTTGCTTCTTGTTTGCATTAAGTGTAAATTGGTTGTTAAAGCAGAATTATCAGGTTCACTTGCACCTATGTTCATCAAGGCAAGACTAGCAGGGATATTAGCAACCAAATGATCAATAGGATTAGAATTAGTAGATACAAAGTCAGTTATTGCAATGCATTGTGAGATGTAATTGGCATTATTGGAAATTTCATGTAATGAATGCAATGCATTATGAGATGAGTGAAGTGGGTTGGGTGGGTGAAGATGTTGCTGGGCTGTTTGCAGTTGGGTTAGTGTTGGTTGAGTAAAAGGTCTGGTTGCTGGGGGTTAAGGCTCTTGATGAGGTTAGGGGTTTGAGATAATAAAATTGGTGAGGTCTGGGTGTGGATGGAGTGTTGGGGGTTTGTGTTGTGGTTGCGGTATTGCTAGTACTTGTTGTAGTTAAGGGTTGAACAACTGGTAGCAAGGAAATTCATGCTCATTGAATATGATCTTCCTTGAGATAAAATCTTTTCTATTATGTGAAAGGTACTTGTTGCTTTTATGATATGTGGCATAGCCTATGAAAGTACATTTTTGGGATCCATGGTCAAATTTGTGGGTATTGTAGGGGTCTAAGAAGTGGGTAGCATGTGCATTCAAATGGTTTGAGTAGGTTGTAGTCAGGTTTGGTTTTGGTGAGGGATTCAAGTGGTGATAGGTTGTTAAAAGTTGAGGTTGGTAGTCTGTTTATTAGGTATGTGGCTGTGAGGGCTTCATCCTAGAATGTTAGAGAGAGGTTGGCTTGGGCTAGTAAGATTAAAAGTGATTTCAGAAATGTGTCTGTGTCTTTTTTCAACCATGTTGTTTCGCTGATGAGTATAGGGATATATGAGCCTATCTTGTATTCCATTTGCTATCAGAAATTGTTTAAAGCTTGAGGATAAATATTCACCACCATTGTCTATCTGTAAAGCCTTGATTTTCACACTTGTCTTGAGCTCCATGGTTGTGTTGTATTTTTGAAATGCATTAAAGGCTTGGGACTTTGCTTGTAGCAGATACGTGCTTGCATACCTGGTTCTAGCATCAATAAAGCAAATGTAGAACCTAAAATCTGCTATACTATAAACAAGTGCTGGCTCCCAAATGTCAGAAAAAATTAATTTTAAAGGTTCATAGGTTGTGTGTGTGTTGGGATAAGGTCATTGCTGGATTTTTCTTGTACAACAAGCATTGCACATACACGAATTAGGGCTTTCTTTATTTTAGGGGTGTACACATGGGCAGGTAGCCGGTTTCACCTTGACTCGAACCCGACCATAAATAATGATCGGATCTATTTTTGAGACCCTTACCCGATGAAATCACACTATTTTTGAGTCATACTAAAATCGGATCTAGACCGGTGAAGTCTGGGTCTTAATAAACTTTATGTCAAAAAATTATGATGCAGTTATTTATAAAGAAGAGAAAAAATATACTTGTTAACGAGAAGTTAATATCCATATTTAAACTTGAATTTGTCCATAAATTATAATTTCATGCTTCTTTGATCTATTTTTAGTTCAACAAGTGTGATTAAAAACAAAACAATAAGCTTATAGTTAATATAACATAATATTATATTTAATTTAAAACATATATACCTTTTTTAGTCCTCTTTGGGTGCACATGGGGTTGGGTGAAGCTGAGTTCACATTGACCCGGACCCGATTCTAATTTCTAAATAATGATAAGATCAATTTTTGAGACCCTTACCCGATCCTAATCTTAGTGAAATCACACCAAATCAGCCTCCAAAGTATTTGGGTTTAGACTGGACCGGATCATGTACACCCCTACTTTATTTATTGAATTAGAAATGTTACATTATTTCATTACAAGTTTAGTAACCATTTTTGATGGATGACCTAATTTTCTATGCCACAATTGAACTATAGGACTTACATATTTTTATAGCTAAGGTATGCAACAATGCTATTAATTGGACAAAGTCCATTATTAACAGACTCACAACTGTGTTTGAACTAGCAACTTCGACAATTAAATTGTTAATTTGTTGTATGTTTTTGGACTCTGTGTGTACAATTCCATCACTATTAGGCTTGCAACTTCACTCAAATAGACTCTATTACTCATTTTGTTTGTATAAGCATCAGGCTCTTGCTTGATAGCTTTATTGGCTTGTGAACTTAAGCAGGCTTTTGCAACATCAACTCCATTATTGATAGAGTTTTCAGTAATGTTTCTTCTATCTTCAACATTTATATTGTAACAAGTTGGATTAGCATAATTTTTTTTAATATTTCTAAAAATTATTTGGACTCCATCAAACTTGTACAACCCTTCTTTAGGTAGTCTCTAAAGAAGAATCTTCTTGGTTATCTGGCATTTTACATTGCACAAGGCTAGAATTCAAAGAGCACATAATTATTATCCAGGAAAAATTTAGCTATACTGACTTGGTTCTTGGAGATATTAAGGACATGTAGAAAGTTTTTTAGCTTAAAAGGTCTATTAGACAATGATGCATGCATTAATGAACTTCTATCATGTTCAATTTTCATATCTTGGCCATTACCTCCATAGACTTGCTCTACACCTTCGTAATAAGATCCTGTGGTGAGATTTCTTTGGTCAAACGTGATATGGTGGGAGGCCCCAAAGTCATAGTACCACGCTGTATTCTAATTGTCGAAGGCAGCGTGAGGAATGCTTGTAGATTGGGAGATGATGCTATTGAATTCTGTATTTGTAGCCTAATTACTTGGTAGTTTTGTAGAGTACTTTGTGAGCTCGAGCCATTATGGAATGCCATTGATGGTGGCTATGCCATGTTTATTGGTTACATTTATGGATTCATGAATTTCTGATCAAATTGGTAAAAGAACTGCATTATCGTATGGCCAACCTTTCTACAAAGCTGACATTGAGGCCTTTTGCCTTGCAACCAAGACGATCTTCCACCTCTGAAGTAACCTCTGCCTCTAGTACCTTGGAAGCCCCCTCTGCTACTATAGTTGTTGCAATTTTTGTAGTTTCTTTCTTGCAATCTTTCTTAACTCTCATCTTTTTGTGCTACATTTGCTTGAACTGGTCCAATCTCTATTCTTCTGAATCTCTTTACCAGTTCTTCTTGTGCTAGCAGTTGCGATTCGAACTCACTTTTAGACATTTGGTCTATTATGCCATTTGCCACTATGATGAAGGCGCTATATTCTCCATTGGGTCCTCTTAGTGTAGCTTCGATGTACTTTTCACTGAAATGTGGTGCTCCTAGCG
This sequence comes from Arachis hypogaea, assembly GCF_003086295.3. NCBI lineage: Eukaryota > Viridiplantae > Streptophyta > Magnoliopsida > Fabales > Fabaceae > Arachis > Arachis hypogaea. The sequence goes on along the minus strand of NC_092053.1, from coordinate 122,453,410 downwards.
CATTAAGTGCGTTTGCTACTTGGTTGATCTTGGCCATATAATTAGTGACTGTTGAACCTTGCTTCATGAATGATTTCAACAGTGTTTTTAGTTGTTAGATTTTTTATTTGACTCGAGCTTCAAATTACTCTCACTACAAGAAATACACCGATTACTATCGGATTTACCGTCGGATTTATCGTCAGACTTAGTTTGACGGTATAAACAGGGTCAGACTTACCGGTGATGTATCCTATGAATTTGTTCAATTCGAGCAACTCTTTACTGTTGGATAAATCTGACGGTAACTTTGGCGTCATATAGCGCATTTTGGCGCCAATTTACCGTCAGATTTTTCTGCTAGTAAATCCGATGGTATTATTTTTTCTTTCTTTTCGGCTCAATTAAGCCACAAATAGTCGAAAACAATAACTTATTTTATTAAAACTCAGGTTAACAAAATTAAATGCTCTATGTGCTCCAACTTCAACCTAAGTTTTGAGGTCATGACAACACGTGCAAGAAGGTCGTTGTACCTCTTGTTAGCCTACTCCGCCTGCTGGTGAAGCTTTTGTGTCAGCTTCTACACCTCCTCCCTCAAGTCTACAACTTCATGGGGATCGGCAAGGCTGGTGGCAGAGGCAGAGGCAGGGGCAAAGGAAGCCGCCAATGCAGAGGAGCGGAAGCCACTGGCGAAGAACGATCCCAACACAAAGCGGCGATTCTTGTGGGGTTCAGAGGCGGTCTGGCGCTAGACTGTATCGGGATCTACCGCTGAGGTCTCTGAGCCGGCTCCGTCGTCGTCCCCATTAGGTAGCTGAGATTGGTAGGTCGCAGCCTCTAATATCTACGTGTATTGCTCCTGTGTCACACATGTTGTGATTAGGATAACACTTAATTGATTTTAAAGTAAACAAAATTAATTTCAAACTTAGAGGGACTTGATATTCACATAATGGGTCGCAGACTGCTTGTCAACAAACCTCTCCTTGTTCGCCTTCAAGGCATGTGTATACTTGAACATCTCCGCCAGTGTGGCCTCATGATCCAACGACTTAGACTACACCAATTCAAGCCAACCAATAAGAATTAATTAACAAAGAACTACTCAGCAAATATTAATAACATTAATTAATACTAGACGAGTATTAACAAATTACAATACTTACCAGTCTCTCTTTGTCTTCATGAAGGTTGCCGACCCACCCGTATATCTGGACAACCTCGATGAAGCCCGATTTGTGAAACGTTCGTCAGACAATGATACTTGAACCCCTCGTCTATAGCAAAATGGGTATCCAGCCTCCGCTTGATGTCTGCAAGGATCCAGGTTGTTAGGTGGGTGCGCCCCTGACGAAGATCGTTCATCATTTGCTGAAGGCGTTTCGCTGCCCGGTGGTCGAAGATCTTGCGGATCATCAGAGCATGCTCCTGATCCCAAGTAAATTTCAACTGCACATAGTGATTCAACATTATATAGTCAAAATAAAATACAGTTCAGATACAGTTAATTAATTGAACAAATTAAAATCTTACCCCCAACTTCTGGAACCAGCGCTCTCTGACCTTAGTAGGGACCTTGGTGTAGGTCGACCACGCGTCGTCGTACATAGATCTAATGACCTCCGTGATTTCCTGTGTGCAAGCATTGTTGTCTGGGTGAACCTATCAATGAAAAAACTTAAATTAGCAAACACATACAACCTTAACAATTTCAAAATAGATTGCGGATTAAAAGGAAATAAAATAGATGAGTACTCACGCCTACATGCCGTCGGGCCAAATTCTCATCCGGATCACAGGCGGTGGTGGGAGGCATCTTCTTGGGGGGAACCAGAGGAATCACCCACTGCAGGATCTGTCGCTGCTGGATCCGTAGGGGAGCGTAGCAGTAGGAGGCACATAGTTTGAGTTTGGGACCATGATGAACTGCTGGTCCACTGGAGCTGCCTGTGACATCATAGGGGTCGACGAAGTGCTCGGGATAAAGGGTGATGACTAGACAGTCCTCGGAGATTTGGTGGAACCTCGCCCTCTACCACGACCACGTGACCCACTCGATCTACCTCTGCTACATGTCGTCATGTCTGCAAAAAGAATATATTACTAACACTGATCAAAACACAATTAATTTCACCAACTCTAAACATAATTCTAATTTTTCAATTTCACTCAAAATCTTATAAAAATATCGACAGAGTCTCCCCTAAAGTTCGAATTTCTCCACCCTTCAAGGGTTTCATCCAAACCAAATATCTATCAACCCAGCAAATATTAATTTTTTTCAATCATTATTAAGGCAACATATAATGGTTGAAATCCTAATCCACCTACCAAGAGGCTTCAATTATTTACTAAACATTCAAAGCATTCTAACTTTCAAAACATTCTCACAAAGCATTCTAACAAAGTATTCTAACTTTTCTAACAACTTTTCCCATTATTCTATCTCATTTTTTTCGATCAAATATATCCTTCAGAATTTCAAATCCAAACACTACACATAGTGAAAGATAATGAACTAACGGAAATTATTCCATAACGACCAAAATTTCAAGTAAAAATACTTGAATAATTGTTTTCTAGGACTACCAAAATTGAATCGACTTTCTGTCATTCTCTAATATAAAGCAGCAAACAACTTGAAAAGGAAATTAAAGCACCGAAAAATAATTTTCAAGTAAAACATTAACAACAAATTAACAATAATGATAAAAAATACCTAATGGAGATTTCACTAAGTAGTTCGAATAATCAACACAATTCTACAATAATCAACACAAATCCTAATTTATAATAACTAACAACAAGTAAAATTAACAGGAGTTTCTGACCTCGACGAGAAGAAGAGCAGAAGCGGTGACAAGGGGTTCGCAGCAGCGGCAGGGACGTTTGCAGTAGCGACAAGGGCTTCAACGGCAGCGGCAAGGTCATTTGGAGTGGCGGCAGCGGCGGGGTCGTTGTAGCGGCGGCGGCAGGAGCATCTGTAGCAGCGGTGGCGGCGACCTTTACAGCAGCGGTGGCAGTAGAGGTGTTCGAAAGAGAGGCTGGGAAGTGAGAGAGATGAGAGAGAAACAAAATTCGAAATGAAGGAAAAGATAGTTCGTGGTTCCAATTTAGGGCACGATTACCGTTGGATTTAGAGGCGGATTAATCTGACAATAACATGTTACGGGTAACCAAAACGCAGTGTTCCATTAACCGTGTCTACCGTTGAATTACTTCGATGGTAACTCCGACGCTATGTTTGGCACCTATTTGCCTAGTGTTCCCGCTAAATATTTACTGGCGACCTTATCGTCAGAAACGATTATCCGCCGGTAAATATTTGGTATGACGAATCCCACAACAAAACCGTTGCTGAATCCATGGGTAAATTCGACGCTAACGTGAGACGCTAAATCCGACGGTATTCAGTGCATTTCTTTTAGTGTCTTCAAGAACATTCCAGATTTGATATGCATGCGTATTCATACTCCACCACTCGATTGATGAAGTTTGACTCCATGGATGCTATGAGCCATGCTATGAGACACTGGGCTTGGAGCTCCCATTATGCGCATTCTGAAGTCTTTATTCCACTGATTTGATCTGCTTCTGAGGTGAACCTGATTGACAATTTTTTTGGATCTAGGTGATTCTATAGTTTGTTGACTTTGATGCATGCTAACGCTTGCTTCTTCCACACTTTGAAATTGCTATCGTTGAGTTTTATGGCCGAGAATGCAGTGAAGACATTCTAATTGAGTAGGCTTGTTTTAAGACTTATGTGTGCGTTGTGGTATCACTTAATGTGCCACACTAATAAATTTTGATGCTATTAATAAAGAAAATGACTGAAAGACTAACACGATTAATTTAAAGTTTTTAAAGGACGAATTTAATTAAGAAAATCTTGTGAGGACTAATTTGGAGAACAAATAATATTTCAATAACGAATTTGACCATTTACTCAATTTTCTATATATTGTTATGGCTTGGAGGTAGTGTGGAATGTGGATGTTATTAAGCACACAAATTTTAGATTAATTTTGATTAAATAACGTTGTGTACAAAAGTAGTTTATTTGAAAACTATGCACTCATCTTTTAGTAAGTTCTTTGTTGTGACTATAGACAAAAAGCCTGATGTTTATAGCTGTTTTCAACAGAGTTTTCCACCTTTTTTTTTTTTTTTTTCGAGTTTGGCACTGTTTATATATGCAAGATTGTCCTCCTTAGATGCAGAACCAATGGTAAGAGCTGCGATGATTGAGTTCACATGAAATGATGAATTCATAGCCATCATGTAAGAATAACGGTGGTGCTAGTGATCACACATTATTGAATCTAAGGTCTTGTATGTTTTTCCTTTCAACAATTCTTGTTATTTTTATTTTATCTTGGTGTATGGGTTTAAGAAAAAGCAATCCAAATTCCAAACATGTCATTTTTATTTTTTAAAAATAGAAAAAATGAATAAAACAAACATGATTTTGAAAATAAAAAATTTAAAAATTGAAAATGTTTTCTTAATCCAAATACATCCTAAGTAATTAAAGTTAAGAAAATTAAGGAACGTAAAACTTTTGAATATTTATTTGTTATTGTTTAAAAATTAAAATTACTCGAATAATTATAACATAGTAAAGTTGTTTTTTTAAAATCAATAAGGTTGATTTATTTATTCAAAAAAATATTAGATAATTATTAGAATTTATTATTTTTTATTATTAATTAGTTATTAATATTTAAAAATATGAAATAAAATATATTATTAAATTATTAAATTAAAAAAAATAAACTAAAAAATTGAATTTATGAGTAAGTAATAGCTAAAATTAATAAATTCTGATGACTTAGCATTTTTCTTTCTCCAATTCATTGAAATAATTCTCCTAAAACAATTGGCTAAAAAATAAAAAAAAATTACAGACAATTTATGTTTAATGATCAGCAAAACCCTTGCCCAAAAGGCCAAAACCCTTTTCGTCCCCCGCAACATATTTTTGCGTCGCCTTACTTCTTTCTTCTTCTCAGTCATTACATCTTTCCTTTTTCTCTGGCGGCCGCTTCATCATCGTCAATCTTTCTCCCTCTTCAACTCTCCCACGGCAGCACTCCGCCGCCACCACCACTAAGTTCTTACATCGTTCGGTTCAGCAGGGAAGAATATGGCTGCTAAACCGGGTTCGGATCCGGACTTCGGGGCACTGCGAGAGCTCTTCAAGCCTCACATAGAGTCCTTCGATTACATGATTGACACCGGCTTGGAAACCATGCTCAGCCACATCAAGCCCGTCGAAATTTTCGACCCTTTCACTTCCACAAAGCTTAGAGATATCCTTTTCTATTATATATTTCAGTTTTTTCTGTTCGTTCCTGTTTCACCTCATATTTTAGCTCTAAACTCATGCAATTTCTATTTTTCAGTTGTCGGTTTTCAGCACTAACCATTGCATTTTCTATTTTTTATTATTCTTTTCTTTAACGTTTCGTACTCTCGTTGAGTGGTGCGGTGGTGGATGAGCCTTCGAAGGAGCGAATTTCAAGGAAAATGCGGGCTCCTTTGTATCCATTTGAGGTAAGTTTTTCCAACTTTCACTATTTGTTTTGCTATGCAGATTGTTTTTTTAAGTTGTTGTTCTTTATGTTCAGTGAATGACTCAGTATGTGCAATTTTTCTTTCTTTTGAACAGTGTAGACAAGCTGGAATTTCTTATACAGGGAAGTTCATGTTGGATGTATGCTTTCAATATAATGATAACCCAAGTGTTGTAAGAGAACGTGTTAGTTTTGGAGAGCTTCCCATAATGCTACAGGTAGATTGGTTATTGTTTGCTTTAAGCTTGGGTTCTTGAGTTTTGAGAACTGTACTAACACATAAGCACGAACACGTTCTTGAAAAAAAGTTGTACATGTGCATATAAGTGTGGTTTTTAGAGTGTTGCTGTGCAAGGAACTATAGTGGAAGTTGCAGGAAATTTGCTGTTGTATAACTAGTAATATTATGAATATGATGGATTCTGTGCAGTCAAAGAAATGCAAATTGAAAGGTGCTAATAAAGAAAAGCTGGTGTCCTGCAAGGAAGAGGCTTCAGAAATGGGTGGGTAAGTAGTCTAACCTTTTCTGTGCAGCTTAACATTGGTTTGTACAATGTTTTCAATTACAGGGATAATATATGCTCCTAACTTAGGGGTATACTATATTCTCGTTTGGATGAGTTGTTTGAGTTCTTATGTTGATGGTCTAGATTTATTATTTATTTTCTCTCTTTCTCCTTGGTGTTTATTTTTGAAGTACTTCCTTTTGGTTAATGCTTATACAAAAGCTTATGATATTTAAACCTTTTCAAGAAATTCTGCTAATTAATAATAATTGATGAAATGTTGTTATTATAAATTTAATATAGATTAAAGTCAGTGAGTTGGTGCTGAATCACCATAGCAGCTCTATTTGGAAAGCTGATTTAAGCCGTCATATTCTTATTTTGTTGTCTTATAGGCATTCCTAGGTTGCTTGTTTATCCACCTGACTATATGACTGATGATTCCTTGATCAAACACCTTATCTTTTCAGTTACTTCATTTTGAATGGCCTTGAGAGAGTTATTCGTCTATTAATTATGCCAAAACGGAACTATGTAAGCAATCTTTTTTGTCTTATGCACTTCCTTTATTGCAAGTGAGCCTGAGCTATCTTGTTTCTGTATGAGTTAAAATGTGTTATACTAGTCCAGGAACATGTAATGGGACTATTGGGACCAAGCAGCTTTGAAGGCTATTCATGGATTCCTCGATCCCACATCACAGATTTATTGATTTCATTACTTGTTTCTTAAATGTTGTAGCCAATGAGTATGGTGCGGAATTCATTTAGTGACCGGCGAGAGGGATATACCGATAAAGCTGTTGTAATAAGGTTTGTTATATCTTCGCATTTATTTTAAAGAACAAAATTACATTGTATCCTGTTGTTTACATATATCTCCTTTTATGAAGAACAGGTACATACATATTTTCATTTCAAAGATTGTTGCCGTTAATGTTACTATAATTTTCCATATAGTCTACCGTGCATTCGTATTAGTATTATATATGATAATGCCATGGCATTGCAACTAATGATTTTGTTTGTTTGACCTTTCCTTGAACTTTTCCATATTGTATTCATTTAGTCAGTTAGCAGTTAGCACTACAACAATTTAACATCGTTTGATCATGTACCAAATCCCACCTAGTGGGTCAAGGCTTAGTTGTGTATTTAAATGTTTTACTAGGTGTGCAATGCTTCACCTATAGATTTTTATCATATTACAATTTTGACTTTTATGACCAAAGGGATTGAAATGGGAGAGAAGGAATAGTAAAGGGAAGGGAAGGGAAGAGAAAGTATTTGCATGTTTCTTTGCTTTCTTTATGATGTTTCAACTGAAGATAAAACGGAAGTTTGCTTTTTTATTTCTTTACTGTTTTATTTTGTGTCCAAAAACTCCAAAAATAAACTTTTTTAAATGTTTAACTCCCAATATCTAAATCGTTTATAACTTCTTTTTTAATAAATTATTCAGGTGTGTAAGAGCAGATCAATCATCAGTAACAGTAAAATTGTATTATCTTCGTAATGGGAGTGCAAGAATAGGATTCTGGTAAGAAGTCTTTGGTTGCTACTTCCTTTTTAAAAAATAAAAACCTGGTTCTTTGTTTCATTCACATTCTTTGACTTGCATCTTAAGAAAGTTTTGATGATTTTGAATTTAAAATTTTAATGACAGTTTTATTTTAATATCATTTTGCAGGATGAAAGGAAGGGAATACTTGCTTCCTGTGGGCATTGTTTTAAAGGTAACACGTTCTGATTCTGTTAAATTACTGTAAATTTTGGCTTGAAATTTTTCAATGAGATGGAATTCTACAGTTTCTGTTATCCCATTTTCCTTGTTCTATATTTGGTTTGCTAATACATATATGCTTACAACAGAACTGATCTTTTTGTAACAGGCCCTAATTGACACCACAGACCGTGAAATTTATGTAAATTTGACAAGCTGCTATAATGAGAAGTACGGAAAGGGAAAGGGTACTGTTGGGACTCACCTTGTCGGTGAAAGGGCAAAAATAATTTTAGATGAAGTTCGAGATTTGTCCCTTTTCACTCGCCTTCAATGTCTAGAGTATATTGGTACATAATGCAGTTCTCTTGAAGACCCTATTGTTTCTGAATTTGCATACTTCTATACTAATTTTCTGTGTTTTAAATTCAGGAGAGAATTTCCGGCCTATTATGACTGGACTTGAAAATGACAGCTATCCTGTTGTATGTATTATTTATTTTTGTTGAAGAAGAGGTTCTTTTTACCTTATTTTTGTGTTTGTTGATTTCATGAATTTCCTTCAATGCCAGGTGGCTGATGCTGTTTTAGTGGACTACATATTTGTTCATCTGGAGAATAATTTTGACAAATTCAATCTGCTAATGTTAGCTCCTTTTCTCCTTCTATTTGGTTATTTTGCATAGTCAGCACTTTTTTTTCTTTTGAATATAACATATTTGCTGTGAAGGGCAGCCTTAGAGTAATAATTTAGTTGTCTCCTTGTAACCTTTATCCCGCTTTTGGATATTGTCTGAGATAGAAATATAGAGACAATTGATAGACACAGAGATAAAGACGTATATATTCTGTCCTCACTTTTATGAAATACAGAAAAATACATTAATGTTTTCATCTTGAGACAGGAAAATTGTCTGTTTCTGTCTCTACAACCGAACGAGTTTATGCATCTTTTATCTTTTTATTTCCGTCTTAGAGACAGTATTCAAATGTAACCCAAGGTCATGGTTTCAAGCAGTGGAATTAGCCACTGACGCAGATCAGGCTACCTACGTACCCTTTGGATTCGTACGGCGGTGCAGTTGGCCGTCCCCCAGACCAAGTGTAATGTGGGATGCTTGTGTGCATCACCAGACTGGCCTTCTATATAAGATATCTGTTGTGAGTCTTGTGTGCGTGTTTCGGAGAGTTATTTCACAATTTAATTTTTTTTCATAAGATGGAAAAAGTTGAAAATTGATTTATCTAAAACTTATTCCCACAACCTTTTACAAAAAAGTTGAAAAAACATTTTTTGTTTTGTTTTGTTTTTGTTTTTGAGGCACAAGCAGTAGTATTCTTTTCGAAGTCTTATATATTGAGATTATATATGGTTTCTTTTCTGGTTCCTCTATTCTACTTTTTAAACTATCTCTTTTTAGAGATCTATTTATTATTTTCTTATTTTAGCTTCTATTTTCCTTCTCCATTTAGCTTCATGTTGCAGAAACTTTTCTCACTTATAGATCAGACATCAGTACCTGACAACCCTGATTCCTTGCAAAATCAGGAGGTTTTACTCCCTGGCCATCTGATTACACTTTATCTTAAGGTGGAAAGCTTTAAACCCCTTTTCTATAATATATTAATCCCCATATTTGTCTTGTTTTATTATTAGAAGGATCCTTTCTAAAAGTCTTTTTCTGCTGTCTTATCACTTTTACACAAACAAACAAAAATAAGAGGTTGGTGTTTAAGCTTTTTTCCTCACCTGGTTTTATTATTATTTTTTATATTAGGAAAAACTGGAAGATTGGCTGCAAAGAGGAAAAAAGCTTGTTCAAGATGAGATCAAGGAAAAAAGCAAGAACTTTGATATCGGCAACAGTATGTATTATCTTTGTTTCCTCTTGCAATGTTATTTTCTATGACTAATTCTCTGCTCCTCCCCCTCATCCCCCTTCTGTTGGCATCTGCTAATATCTTTGTACTTGACTTTTTGTGGAATATTTATGAGACCTCAAATAATAGAGAAGAGATAGGTCAGAGAATTTAAAGAGAAGAGAGATTGAACTTTATCATGTACTCCAATATTATTATTGAGCTTAGCACCAATTGGTGCTTATATACAGAGAGAAGATAGCTTGTGGTGCAAGCTAGTACAAAGGGCATAATTGCCTTTTCATGCATAAGTTAGTTATGACCGTTGTAGCTAACTACAGCTGTCCTTTCCTAGCTGGATCAGCTATTCTAACTAACTGATTCTCTAGATTATACTAGCTTACAATATTAATAAATGATTTACTGGCCTCCCCTTATTATTCAATGCACCCTGTAGTCTTTAAGCTTCTATGTGATGTCTAAATTGATGATAGTTGTCATGATCTTTTCTTTACATTGTTTGCCTCTTTGTTTTGCAGTTAGGCAAGTAAAAAATCTTTTTGAGAAAAATCCACCAAGGCATATCGGTACAACCATTGAAAATATGTTGAAAACTGGAAGATTAAACACACAGACGGGTCTAGATCTGCAGCAGGTATGCACTTGCCAGTTCTCAGTTAAATTATGCCGGTGCTTATGTTTGCAAACCGTAAGAGATGTACCTAAATTATTCTTTGTATTTCTTCACATGTCAATATAATTGAATTGTATCCTCTATGTGAAGGCTTAGTGTTCGATATTTCTACCTTTTAAAGTATCAGATACTAATAGGAACTGGGCCTATAATTAACAGGTCTTGATAGATAAGTATTAGAGTAGCTCTTAGTAGCCAACGATAATGACGGTGTTAGAGGTGCAGAAATCATCAGTTTAGAAATTAGGAAGTCAGTAACTAGGAGAAGAATGGATTTCTCAAACATGTTTGTACAATTATATTCTCGTTGTGAAGTCAAACATACTTGGGATTTCGTTATTCTTTGAATCAGTCTATCAGCTGGTGTTAAAGCAACTTGAGCTGGGGAGGAATATATGTTGGAATGAGAATAGAAGCAAAGTCTGAGTCTATGTAAAATCGCCTACTATATTCGAGTCACTTAGCAGGCAAGGGTTAGCCAAGGTTGATCATTGCCAAATCTTGGAGGTTTGGGATATTAGTGATGGACAATGTCCAAGAATTATAAGATAAGTGGACACAGTCTTGAGTTTCATTCAAGAGTCTATCTAATTCAAAATTGGGTTCTGTAAAGGAAAATTCAGAGTGTTGAACATGGAAAGAAAATAATGAGCAATGGAGAAGGGTTGAGATGCCTTTGTTTTTGAGTGGGTGCTGATGCTTATAGGTGGGTGAGCTGAATAGGGTGGAATGGCATTTCAGCAAGAGCATACAACATGGAGAGTGACTTGTTGCTGCCAGAGACCTTGAAGGTTCAACAATACTTGGCTTGAATGACAGGTGTCTTACATTCAGAATCCTAAGTGGTCCAAGCTTCGGAGTTATTCTTTAGGTCTCAAAATTTGATAGTCCAAAATCCATGAGATATTGCTATGCTGGATGCAAGAAGGGTTTGCTAAGAATATATGGTTGAGACTTATATAAGGCTACTACTAGTCATTTAGAAGATATATTTGGAGGGTGTTTTCATGAGTTGTTCAAGTGAAGAGGTAAGACATGAAGTAATTTCATCCCCCTGAAGCTTTATTCTATTTAAAGAATGTGGCTTCTTCAATTGGTGAGATATAAATCGATTCTAAAAGAGGGAAACATTAATGTTGAAGAATGTTCGGAGATATAATAACTGTTCTTTTTCTAGAAACAATGTGGGAGATGGAAGAAAACATGCCCAGGGAATAAAGCCCAAGGGAAATTGAATGATACAACTGAATTCAGAGGTGGATAGCAAATTTTTCTTTAAGGCAGTAAACTGAGGCTGGAATGCATAGAGAAGAAAGAAGAGATCATGATGGGGTAATAAGATGATGTGCTGTGCAGGGTTTCAAGAAGGCCAACCATGCTTTCGCTGTTAAAGTGGTTGGACCTAGGTTTTGCTATACATGCAGTGGCTGGTGGGTGGTTGGCAAGCATAAACCAGTACTACCGCTGTACAATTGCCATTGAGGAGCTAGCTGAGACTGCTGCTGCAGAACATTTTCCTAGTACTGATATGAGATTGCTGTCAACATGTTAGGGAAACTCTGACCAAATGGGCCAGAGCCGACTTAATGATGAAAATACCATGAGCTTAAAATATATAGAAGAAAAAGACTTGATTCTTTTTCTGGTTGGATCATGCCCTGACAGTTGGGAAGATTGGTGTGGAAAATGGTGAAATTGGAGTTGCAAACCCTAGGCCCATTTTTGGACTTGTTGGATGAAACCATATTTTCTTAGCAGTAGAAACTGGTCTGTAAAGGGTCCTATTTACCAATGGTTGGCAGTGAACACCTTGAAAAGATTATGTCTGTGGCAGATAAATGCCCCTGTTTTTCTGGATGATACATGTGGATGACAGGGCAGGATCACTAGTGAGAACAAGAGCTGCCCATAAGTTTAATGTATCATTAGCATTTGCAGAGAAATATAGGTGATTGGATGAAATACGCATTATGTGGATGTTATCATACCTTGAAGCATACCTATATCCTTGCTTGTTAAGCTACAAGCTTGGGATGAAATCTTCCATCAGAAATGTTATGTTTCCTTATTGCAAATCTTATTCATTCCTTTGGTACAGCCTTTTTCCACCTTGATACACCTATTTGGAAATCAAAAGTTCTTTTTGTGAGTATGCTTGCTTGAGAGGTGATTAGGTGAAAATGGGTGGAAAATTCATGCATGAGCTCACCCATTTTACCCACCACCCAAACACACCCTAAGGTTGACTTCTTTGTTTGAACAATTCTGCTTAACTGAATTAATTTCTTACATGTTGCAAGTTCATGATACATAAGGTTATCTCTGTCAAAGTTAGTTATATGCTGGACAAGTTCAGAATCAGAATTGATACCACATCTATTTTTGTATTGTTTTGTGGCTAACATTTTATGAATACCTTATTTGGTATGTTGGTGAATATTGGGTGGGTGTGCCGTGCAACCATAGTTGTCAAATATATTGGCGATCACTTAGAGAATTTTGCAAGAACTGCCATAGTCTGTTTAAGGGTGTTTCACTAACTGATATGCAAAGGGAGCATCTTGCATTGTTCTATAGCAAATCCCTCTAGGTGTTAATTATATCCTTTTGTATCTATGTGAGTAAGTCTCATCCACTTTTGTAATACAATTTCTTTTTCCATTAAAAAGAATCCTTATCATTCTAGAGGAATACCTGTCTTGGATATGCTAAGGGATTGAAAAGTTTTGTCATTAATAGTGTGTTTCTTGGTTTGTTCTCTTCTTGGTAAGAAGATATCTTGCTGTCATATCTTGTATCAACTTCATCTTAATAAAATTATTGTTCCCAATCAAAATTCAATTATGACAATATAATTGGTTGATTGCTTTATATATCTTTCTTTATGTTAGCATGATGCCCTTTAAAATTCATTTGGTTATATTTGCTTGATCAGAGGGCAGGCTATACAGTTCAGGCTGAAAGGTTGAACTTCTTACGTTTTCTTTCACATTTTCGTGCTGTTCATCGAGGGGCCTCATTTGCTGGGCTACGTACTACAACTGTCAGGAAGCTTTTGCCTGAGTAAGTACATTTTTACTTATTTAGTAATTCAGCGTATTACATATTCTTGTTATAATATGCACCTGACTGTATCTATTATTTATGAGATATGTTTTTCTTGCAACAGATCTTGGGGTTTTCTTTGCCCTGTGCACACTCCTGATGGAGAGCCCTGTGGATTGTTAAACCACATGACATGCACTTGCAGTAAGTTATTTGTTATCTTTTCCTGATAGTGATGTATTATGTTAGTGTACCTATCCATATTTGTACCATATTTTGCATCAAATTTTGTCACCTAAGATACAGTCGTTTGTTATTTCTATTTGCTTTAGTGTAACCTTACATCATAAAACTCTAGTATGCTGCATTGCTGCATTATATTCCATTGGTTTCTGTTAACAATTTTCATATTGCATCACCCTTTGTTTCTGTGAGGATGTTCACCATAAGTGTTGTGTTATATTTCTCTGGATTAATTAATAGCTGTTATTCAACTGTTCAAGTGAGATGGTACTTTAGGATTTTACCTTCAACACTTAAGGTGTTCCAGAAGACTAATATATAAAAATGTATGGCAAAATTCCCCATATAAAATATCATAAGAAGTCTACCAATGCTTGGTTTGTACAAGTGGTCAACCACTTGTTCCCTTTAAGGAAGGTCTATGGTTTGACTCTCTGAATGGAAAAGTATTACTACAGAAACAGACAATTAAATTATGTGGTAATATTTATTGGTTAAATAAATTGTTTCATCACTTATCTTCAGAGACAATTAAAGTTCCGTAATTTTTCTCTTCTCTTTTGTCAGGGATTACTTCATTCATCGATCCTCTAGGAAGAGACTATTTTAAGATAAAAAAAGATATCCTCGATGTTTTAACTGAGGTTGGAATGATACCATCTTTGCCAAAGCTAGTTCTTCCTGGCCCACCTGAATTACTAACTGTTCTTTTAGATGGTTGTATTGTTGGTGGTATACCTTCCAGTGAAGTTGAGAAAGTTGTGGCTCACATAAGACGATTTAAAGTGTCATCTGCTGGAGTGGTTTGTTTTTTTTTTAAAAAAAATCATATTGTGTTTGCTTACTGTATGATATATCTTTTTCACATTGACTTAAATATTATGTGTTGCAGATTCCTGATCATCTGGAAGTGGGTTATGTTCCATTGAGCATGGGTGGAGCATATCCTGGTCTATACCTGTTCACATCCCCCTCAAGGTTTGTTCGGCCAGTGAGAAATATATCATTTCCTTCAGATGGAAGTGAAAACATCGAACTTATTGGGCCATTTGAACAGGTAAAAAGTATTTTTTTTTCTCTGTTTAACATTATTTGGATTAAGCCAAGGTTGCTTAAATGGATGAATTGACACACTAGACTAAATAAGATTAGGAATGATTGCAGTAGAGAAATATTTCACATAGCACCAATTAATTAGAAGATAAAATCTCATCTTAGGTGGTATGAAGGTCATGCTCGGAGAAGTTTTGCCAAGGATCCACTTAGGAGAGTGGATTAGATGGAGGGTAGTTTTGTAGCTAGAAGCAAAGGGAGACCTTGGGGGAAATTACTAGAAGAGTTTTTAAAATTTCAGTGTGGTTTATATTTTATAACAGTACTTTGGCAATGATTAATCCATGTAGCCGAACTCACCAGCTGAGACTTGTTTAACGCTTGAATTCTTTTTTGGAACTGAAGAACTAAAGCTATCTTTATTGAGATGAGTATTTTCACACAGGATCTATCCAATCTGAGTTACACCTTTTTATATTCCTTGTCAGGTTTTTATGGAGATAAGATGTCCTGATGGAGGAGATGGAGGAAGGAAAAGTTCATTCCCTGCAACTCATGAGGAAATTCATCCAACAGGAATGCTTAGCGTAGTGGCTAATCTTACTCCTTGGTCAGATCATAATCAGAGCCCAAGAAATATGTACCAGTGTCAGGTATTTGTCTTGGTGTGTTTAAGACTGTGAGACTGCTTGATCAACAGATGTTTTCAGATTGTTGTTGCTTTCATTGTAGATGGCAAAGCAAACAATGGCATTCTCTTCACAAGCAATTCAACATCGTGCAGATCAAAAATTGTATCACCTTCAGGTTTGCTCAAATTTGCTATGTTTTATGTTTATAGATTGCAGATACCCACTGTTCCAGATAAAAATGTGGAGCCGCCCTAATGTTTGGTTTTGTAGTTAATTACTTCCGTTGCATCTCACATATCATTATTTTATAATATTTTGCTTTCCTCTTATAACTTGAATATTTTGTGGTTATTTTCAGACTCCCCAGAGTCCCATTGTGCGCACAGGTGCATATACCAAGTATTGCATTGATGAATTTCCAACAGGAACAAATGCAATAGTTGCAGTTCTGGCATATACAGGGTAACTGCTTTAGAGCAAAGTGACTGTAATTTAACCTTTTATATTTATAAGCATATTTGTTAATCTATAAACGGATCACAGATATGATATGGAGGATGCCATGATTTTAAACAAGTCATCAGTGGAACGTGGGATGTTTCACGGACAAATATATCAGGTTTGATATATGACAAACTAGTTATGTTTTCTTGATTTTGATGTGTTACTGTTTATGTCTCACATCACTATTCGCATGACATTATGATTGGGTTTTTGAAGTTTTAGCAGTTTATACTCAATCAAGTTTCTTCTGTTTGAAACTTCATTGCTGCTGCTGCTGCTCTCTCTCTCTCTCTCTCTCTATATATATATATATATATATCATGGTGGTATAATCAGCAGAGTACACTATAATGTTTGATTCATTGCTGACCTCATGTAGTACAAGTTTTAGTGGTGGTGCTGAAGTGTGATTGTATTTTTGATGGTTTTGTTGTTCCCCACTCCAGTCCCTGGCTCCGGCTCCTCACCGTCACACACACTAACCCTAAACACCCAGCGGCAACTCATGAATCCTTGACCATTGGTCTATTTGTAGATATATTCTGCATTTCCAACATTATAGTCTCTCATGGTCTGGCCTAAAAGGCCAAATGTTCACTTAGAGTACCTTGCTGTTATGCTCTTTCTGGAGCCTCCAAACTATCACATTTCTTGTGACTAGTTGACATCGGTAATCTACTGCATACACTGATTTGTGTTTGCTTCTGTACCTCCATGTCCTATTATGGTGGTGTAGTCCATGTATTGATATTTCAGTTGTTTGCTTTGACTGTAGATAATGTTTCTTGCCACAAATTCTGATTGTAAATTTTCCGTAACACTTTTTATATGCATCTCTAATTCTGTTTTCTTTTATATTGTAATCCACCTATATTAAATTTCAGTTGCAAGTTTTGACTCTTAGGCAATGTTTCATGTTATTATGATTGTTAATTTGCTTTATTGAATACTATGGCAGACTGAAACTATTGACCTGACTCAAATGGGTAGAAAGTCAGGCAAGTCAAGCCAAACCCCAAGAATGTTCAGAAGAAGCAACATAAACAAATTTGGTTGTACACTTGATGCAGATGGCCTTCCACATGTTGGCCAGGTTTGCTTTCATCTGTGCGTGCGCGCCCGTGTGTGTGTGTGTGTACACGCACACCCTTCTCTCATTCTTCTCCTGACTGCAACTTTGTTACTCTTAATTTGTGATTTCCAGTTCATACGACCGGATGAACCCTACTGTAGCATTTATAATACAGAAAGGAGTTCTGTGCAAACCTTAAGAAAGAAGGGTACGGAACCTGTTTATGTTGATTATGTTGCTGTTGATGTCAAAAACAAGAAGGATCTTCAGAAGGCAAGTCAATGCTTTTGCATATATTTCCTTGTGTAATTGGATAGTAGGTTTAAATTTTGAAACATTTATGATATAATAAATTTAAATAGATATTTATTGGTCCCTATAACCTATGCTATTGGGTTGCTTAATCCATGAACAGTAGTATCAATGCCATTCACCCATTGTGCTGAAGTTTGAACATTGTTGCCCACATCATTCATTTAAATTATATATATTTTTAGCAGTCAATATCCATGAACAGCTTTGAAGAGTTCATTTGTCAGAAGAGGTTCTCTAATTTACAAATAAATGAATGTTATTTTCCTGATGAAGTTTTATAGTAGCAGTTACACTAACCAATCCTGGTAGTGTATTTCAAGTAGTATTACAAGATATGTACAGCACAAGCTGTAGAAGGAAAAATTTATTACAATTTTTATTATTCAATTTAATCTGTTAACTTTTTCTTGTGCTTTCAATTTCTGGAGCAGGTCAACATACGGTTCCGACAGCCTCGGAATCCTATCATTGGTGATAAATTTAGTAGTAGGCATGGGCAAAAAGGTGTTTGCTCTCAGTTGTGGCCAGACATTGATATGCCATTTTGTGGAACTACGGGGATGCGCCCAGATCTCATAATCAATCCGCATGCATTTCCTTCCAGAATGACAATTGCAATGCTTTTGGAGTCTGTTGCTGCTAAGGTATAACACTTAAATGAAGAGATAAGCACGAAGATATTTATAAATTATCACACACTTTTTGTATTTTGATGGGAATCATGTAATGACTGCTCTGCAAGCATTTTTTTATATTGGTCACCTTCTGGGTGCTCTACACATCTGCTTCATTAAAGATCAATTATAACGTGTAACTAATTCTTTCAGGGAGGCAGCTTACATGGAGAATTTGTAGATGCAACTCCATTTCGTGGTTCAGTGAATAAAAATGATGGGGAGTCTGAATCAAAATCAGGTTCACTTGTCGATGACCTTGGTCTTATGCTAAGAAAAAAAGGATTCAATTATCATGGTTTGGAGGTTCTGTATAGTGGGGTTTATGGAACAGAATTAACGTGTGAGATCTTTATTGGGCCTGTTTATTACCAGCGGTTACGTCATATGGTTTCGGACAAATATCAGGTGAGCAAATCCTCTGTTTTGTCAATGCTGCTTCATATTGTTTTCTATATTCTCTCCTAGCTTGGCAAGATTCACTTGAAAAGAAATTAACATTTCAAATTACTCCTTTTATTCATGCAATTTTTTGGTTTTAAAGCTTTTGAAGTGGTGTGTCTAATTGAACTTAAATGTGACAAGTCATTATTATCTAATATTCTAATTTCACTTTGTTTCCTATTTTGATATTGGAAGCATCGGACTTGTTTGGTCAAAGAAAACATTTCAACCCAACTCAATCCCCAAAATATGTGTTGGCAAAGAATCTGACCCAATGCATTAAAAAAAAGGGTTCTTGAGTGGTCTCAAACTTGTGTGTAAAACGTGTAATTCAATGTGCTTTTCTTGGACAATGGTTACTGGCTACCTTACAAAAGCTTTTGTTGTCATTCGATTTGCAACACCAAATGCATTTTCCTTTACAGGTTCGATCTACTGGAACAACTGACCAGCTCACCAAACAGCCAATCAAAGGACGAAAACGTGGTGGGGGAGTTCGATTTGGAGAAATGGAACGCGACTCTCTACTTGCGCATGGGGCTGCATATCTTTTGCACGATAGGTTGCACACCTGTTCTGATTATCACATTGCTGATGTATGTTCCCTTTGTGGGAGCTTGCTTACAACAGTATTCATCCAACCCCAGAAGCGGCCGGTGCGGGCGATCGGGGGGCTTCCACCTGGAAGAGCTCCAAAGAAGATCATGTGTGATGCATGCCAAACAAGTAAAGGCATGGAGGCAGTTGCAATGCCGTATGTATTCAGATACTTGGCAGCAGAGCTTGCAGCCATGAACATAAAATTAACTCTTAAGCTAAGTAATCAAGCTGGAGCCTGATATGGCGAAGTATGCTTAGCATGACAGCGTGTTAAGATTATTATTTATGGGAGCTCATATGCTTGCTCCCGTCACTGGGAGTAAAAGTTTTCCAAGTCATGCAATCTTGATTTCTGTTGGTTTCGACGAACAGATCCAGATAGTAACATAGTAAGGAAAGTTTTGACGTTTTCACATTCATCTATGTATTGTTGTCAATGTAAAATATTAGCTAAATTATTTAGTGTTGCTGAATTTTTATTTTCTTTTGTAAAATGTGACATAAAGAAAACTCGAAGTGAAAGAAGTCTGCTATTTGTATTTTAATTTTTATTATTGATTAGAGATTTCCAAGGGCCTCATTTAAATCCACCTAACTTTACGGAGTAAATCCCTATAGTAGTCCCTCAGATTCGCGTAAATACTCAATGCAGTTCTCAAGATCCAAATTTTTTCATTGTAGTCCTCCAGATAGAGCTTCGAGTACTCATAGTGGTCCTTGGGCATATTTTTGGTGATAAGTCATTATCGGAACGCTGACGTGGCAACGTTTTGTCACGCTGGAGGGCTCCAACGGTTAGCTGAGTTGGCTAATTTCCAATTTATACCCACGTTGGTTCCTCCCATTATATTTAACCCTAAATCTCCAAATTTTCATAAAATTTATCACTTCTTGTTCATCACTCTCTTATGAGCAAGAGCCTAGACGGAAGAATGATATGGCAAAAGGAATCCATCCACCTTGAGAAAATTTAGTGAAAACAGCATTGACGTAAACCCTTTTCATGATGAAAAACACAACAAAGTAAAGGGTAACCAGCACAACTGGGGTTCTCCATATCATGATCATGACTAATGTAAGTAATATAGTGGTGATAAGCATTACTAGGCTCACAACGACACCGGCAATAGATGTCATATACCTAACATCAGAGGACAGACAGCAAGTAGTTTCAGTTACAGATTAGAAGACAGCTTTCAAGTTGTGACATAGTGAAAGCTGAAATAAAAGCTGTCTGTCCCGCATAAGTGAGAACTAAAGATGGGTAGATTGTGAATAGAAAAGCTATCTGTTACCAAATACAAAAGAAGAAAAGGTGAGAATTCTGTTAATTGGCTGAAAAGGAATCATACCCTTGTAAGGCATACCAAAAAATAAAATGAAACAAAGTTAACCTGAATAGACCTCTGATTGAAATTACCAAGATCAGCAAACATTGCCTTAGAACCTGTCAAAGTGAACAATTAAGAATGAACAAAGGGAAAGATAGTATGAAAATACACATTGCACTTCCACATACAGAAGAAGGGGAAACCTTTCATTTTCCCTTAAAAGTAATCAAGTTTTATATTTAAGAAAGTGATCACTTTATTCATCTCAAGCATTAAGTTGCAAGTCTCTCTTTGCACAATTCTCATATAGCAAATTTAGTCAATAACCAAACCAGAGCATGCCAAGTTGATAAGAAACTCATCTGAAATTGGGTTTCACCTCAATTGCCAAACAAATTAAAATGTGACAATAAAGTAGCAATAAGCATCTCAGAGAATCTGTACAACATGACAGAAATAAACATATTGAGGTAGACCGGCAATTTATCAAAGAAAAAATTGAAGAAGGGACTGTGGAACTCCCTTTTGTTAGATCAGAAGATCAATTGGCAGGTGTCCTTACGAAAGCTGTCTCAGGCAGAATTTTGGCCGAAGTTCTCAGCAAGTTGAGTATTGGTGACCCCACTACTCATCTTGAGGGGAAGTGTTAGAAGATTGAATCAAATCAGGGAGATATTTTAATGATCACGAGAAATATTAGGAAAATCAATGTTATCAATTTAGGATATTTCCATAAATAGAACCCTAGCTATCTATAAATTAGAAGAATTGTTGTAAATCAAAATGCATCATAAAGAAAATAACATTTCCTAATCTCTTCTTATTCTTTCTATTTCCTAATTGTTCTTTCTTTTTCCCTTAAACCCTCGATACCATCGTAAGAGTCACACGTGTCCAAAATTAAAATTAGTTTTCGAACCTAAGGTGGCAAGCGGGGAAGCCCGCCCTATCCCGTCCCGCTCCGCCAGAAGCCTGCCCTTTGGCGGGTTGGCCCGCCCCGCCCCGCCTAGTGAGGCGGTCCCAAAATCCCACCCCGCCCTGCCTAACGGCGGGCTGGCGGGTTGGCGGGCTAAGCCCACTAAATATTCTCTTTTTTTTTTTTTTTACTTTTAACTATTATAATTTCTAAAGGCATAAAAAAATAATTTTTATATTCACAAACATTAAAGTCTTTGTAATAATAAATATTGTCTCCAAAGTAAAATAAATATAATCCAAATATAGTTATAAATATTATCTTCAAAACAAAATAAACATAATCCAAAACACTCAATTTTCATCTTCATTCTCTTGTAAATTGGGTTGGGGAAAGTTGAATTTTGGAAAAAAAAATTAAAAAAATACCCTTGCCAAAAAAAAAAAAAACAAACCCGGCGGGGAAGCCCACCCTGCCCCGCCAAAGCCCGCGGTTTAAGCGGTGCGGGTTAGGCGGGCTTTTACTATTTGGCGATTCCAATTTTCTAGTCCAACCCACCTTTTTTGGCGGGTTACGCAGGCCGTCCCAGCGGGTTTAGGCCCGTTTGCCACCCTTACCTAAGTTAAGCCCATTTAATTTCTAGAGTAAAGTATCGTTTTTGTCTCGTTTGGGGTAAGTCCTATTTGTGTCCCTAACGTTTAAATCGTCCTATTTGTATCCTTAACGTTTATAAAAGTGATTCAATGTTATCCTACTATCATTTATACTAACAAATCAGATTATATTTTTCAATTATTCTCACTTGAATGTATTCATTCTCAATTAGGTCTCACTTGGATGTGTTCGATTTTAATATTATACCCACTATTTGTGTTTAGATTCAATTATGTCTCTAGAAAAATGAATTATGTAAATATTGTAGGAATTAGTTTCAACATTTGATGAGCTATTTTTCGAAGTAGATCATCGATTATATCTCAGACATTTGTATTCTAACTTCAAGAAGAAATTTTTAAAACTCAAACTAAAGCGCTCATGATACGTAATTGACGGCAAAATAACATTGAATAACTTTTATAAACGTTAGGGATACAAATAGGACGATTTTAAAATTAGGGACACAAATAAGATTTATCCCAAACGTTAGGAACAAAAACGATACTTTACTCTAATTTCTAATAATCATCTACTTCTTTCTTGCACTACAAGCTAAGATATTCAGTTGAAAGAAATAAATGCATGACTCTCTTAATTATTAATTACCAATGATCTTTTTTTCCCCTTACTAGTTGACGGGTGCTATATTGTTACCTTAACCACCAATGTTACTATTGAAACACGAGTATTGAAACACCAATGTCTATATTGGAGGATGTTTATGACATATGGCAGGACATGCCCCGAAGGAAGAACAAGGTTGTGCTTCAGAACAAGAGAATTTTTCTCATCAAACACTATAGATCTTTTTAGTTATTCATCATGCAGTTAGTTTATTTCTATTTTTCATTTTTTTTTATTTATATATTTAGTCTAATTATCATATTTATTATTTTTCTTTTATTAATTTTTCTTCTCAAATGCTTTATACATAGTTTTTATTGTATTTTTACATGATATCCAAGTTCTTACTAAAAAATTGATGCATTCTAATTATCAGATAACTCTGTGCAGTGATATAATAATTTTTTAATTGATCAAATTTTGAATTAAATCATACTCATGTAATCAAGTCAGCTTAATCACTACCAACGTTAAAATTTCTCTTATATCTGAAAAATCATATAATCCCCATAATATATTTCTACCAGATTTCTTCAATAAATACATAACTATTTGTATACATGTATCATTCTGTATGCTTAAACCATATGTAATTTTTATTCTTAAACACAATTTAACACTTTCATGTCGTATATACTTTTTGTAGTATTGATCACAATTATATATTTAATTGTTACTTCAAAGTATTGGATTAGTTTCAGTGACTTCTCATTCATTTTACACATAAAATAGCTCAATCAATAGTTTGACACTTATTTTATACTAATTTATTTTAATGAATTTGTACTCCACTCAATAATTTAACTTTTCTCTGAATCATACATTTTTGTTATTTTTTCACTATTCTATAACAGTACATAGTACTAAATTCTTTATCTACTTTACTATTCACAACATTATTTCTTTGTTTTCATATTTGGTTATATGTGTCACTTAATTCGTACATTCTACTTAATTTTTTTTTTGTGTACAATATCATTACTTATAATTCTAATCATTTATCTTAATTTTATTTTAATCAATCATCTTAATTGTACATCATGATTATTTTTATATTCTTTCTCGTTATTATTGATTTTTTTTGTGAAAGTTATGATAATTATTCACATTATAAATATTGCCTTCCTTCAATTTGTTTTACCACACTAAAACAACTTTTTCAGCACCATCATTAAATTAGTTTGATTATATTTTTTTATTGTCTTTTTTTTTTATTTTAAACAATAATTTTATCTTTTAACTTGCTAAAGGATATTAAAACTACTAACAAAAATTAAAATTATAGAATAAAAATCAAAATCTTAAAATTGTAATCAATCTAACCAAACAATCCAATTTATTATAAAACATTCGTACATATGTTATTAACATAAAAACATTTTTTTAATGAATAATTTTCATTAAATTTATCATACTCGGACAATTCACTGGTTATTATTATATAGCAAGCCACGTTAACACTTTCTTTTTCCTTTTATTTTGTATGATTCGGTGGTGATAATGATGAATGATTAGTAAACTTTTTTATTTAATATATATATATATTATATGCATTTGTACATAAGCCATGTTTTGGCTTTCTTTTCTTTAGTTCCTTAAGGCTTCGGCCAAGGAAAATAAATACATAATAATATAATATAGTAATGATAATAAGTAAGAAAATTAAGTAATTATATAATAATAATAATATAATAACAGTAATAACAATAATAAGGATAATAGTATAATAATAATAATGATAATAATAATTAATAATAGTAATAATAATAATAACAATAAAAGTTAATTTAATTTTTGTCTTATTAAAATATTTTTTGATAAATAATTTAAATTTAATAGAATAAATTATAATTAAATTAAATTTTAATAATTATAAAATTTTATTTAATTATTTTTGTTAAAAATAATTTTTTAAAAACAAAATTTTAATAAATATAATAACTCACAAAAATAATTAAATAAAAACAAAATTTTAATAAATATAATAACTCACAAATAATTAATTATTTAATTTTTAAAAATTTAGAATAACTAATTATTTAATTTTTAAAAATTCAGAATGAACAACTCAAACTCTACAAATTCACTTTTATTGAGGTCTAATCACCGCTAAAATAGTACCGATAAAAAAATAGATAATATATCAAAATAACTATTCATTCATTAAAATTAATTTGTGAATCAAACTATTCTTGTAGTTATTTTCTTTCAACATATTAATATTTTGTCAAATTTGTTATTTTTCTTATGTTACTATTAACCTATACGTAATTTTACTCTTTATTCATACTATTCACTATTTAAAAATACCTCTTTTATATATTTTAAAATATCATACAAGTGCTATTTAACATTAATATCTTATTTGTTATCAAATTTGATATTTTATAAATATGGAACAATATCTTATGCTTTGAACAATTTTAAAGGTTCTAACTAAAAAAACATAGCTAACGACATTAATGTTAGTCGTGGATACATTCCACTCAAATTTCAACTAGTAAAACTCTATTAATATGTAGGTTTACATGTTAGATATATTAATTCGTTCTGACACATTAAAAAAATGGTTATTGATGGAGGTAAAATCGACAAATGTGTAATTATCAAAATTTAAACTAAGAACTCTCTTTTTATATAAAAGAAATTTTTTAAAATAAAAAAAATATTAGGAGAGAATATATATATATATATTTAAAATAAAAAAAATAATATTAGAAAAAAAAAATATATATATATATATATATATTAGTCGTTGCTGAGATCTAAGGCTGCATGATTATTGTTAGAATATAATTAGTATCAATTATGATCAATTAGAATCAATTAGTATTTTTTAGTATATCTGAATATTTATTATAAGAGATTACGTCTTTATTATTACGATTTTTTTAGTACCTATAAATATTCTTTTATATTGTATTATTCGAGACAACTTAAATACAACTCTGAATAATATATAATTCTTTTTTCAGTTTAGTCTCTTGTTTCTAATATGGTATCAGAGTCATGGTATCCTCCTTGAAAATGATAGGTTGTTTTACTTGCGGTGAAATCATCGTAGTTTTTGTGCTTTATTTTTTCTATGCCATTTTTTCTTATCTTTTGTCACTCTTTGATACTTTTTTTACCTCACCGACTAGCCTATTTTCTTTGTCTTGTGTTTTTCTCAGTTGAATGATCAAACACTATTGTCATTCGCTGCTTACCTATTCTCATGAAGAAATCATATAATTTTTGCTCCCTTAACCCTCCCTATCTTTAGTAATATATATATATATATATTACTTTTTAAGTAGTAAATTTAAAAATTAACTACTTTTGCTAATATGTTAATATATGATTGATTGTCTGTTCTTTTATAGTATATAAAAATTAAATTATATATAATTATATATTAAATACATAATAATTGATATTTATATTTTTATAGAATTCTTTATCAAAACTGTATACATAATAATAACTCATAGAAAAAAAGATAAAATTCATCTGATATCTTAAAAGAAAATTTTGTTTTGAGGACCTATCTATTTATCAAAAAGTGGTAAATTTGTCTTCCAAACTCTTTTGAAGATTTGAGATTGTTTTAATTTCTTTTATAGTTTTTTTTTTTTTTACTAAAGATATGAAGACTCGAACCCGCAACCTCTTAGATGAATATGAGGAGTTTATGTCATTTGAACTATTACTCATTGGCAATTTCTTTCATAGTTTCATCTATAATTTTGTGCTGATACAATCTTTGTGAATACTGTTGCTTTTGAAATGATATATTGAATATATATTTATCGGTGAATTCTACCATGTAGAAGAAAGATTCCTTCTATATGTGTAAAAATTTGTTGTCATATTTTTAGTAGAACAAATGTCTAGAGAGAGAATACAATTACAATTACAGTGGAAGACAAAAGCTGATGTTGATGCAGAATGTGGACTCCACTGTAGTGGATTAATTTCATCAATAATTTAATAATGTAAATTTGATTAGGTATTAATTATGAATAATAATGATGGACTGGTTTTTGGTTTTTTTTTTCTTTAATGGATTTAAGTTTCTGGGCCAGGCCATTTTTTCTCTAGATTTGGGTCTTAATTGAATTTTTTTTATGAAAAACAAAAATAATAAACATAATATCTTATGGATTTGGGAGTTATTTGAATTTTTGTTGGTTTGGGTCTTAATTAATTTTTTCTGTGTAGATGTAAGTGTTGATTGATTTTTTTTTTATGAAAAGTGGACACTTTTTTTTTGTCATGAAAGCTGTATTTTTGTGTTCTTGAAAATATTAGCTTAATCTTTTGCACATATTATTTTTATTCTAATACTATTAATAATCTTATTGTTAATAATGTTTTAGACTATAATCATTCATTAGTTATGATTTTATTATTAGTTATATGGTTAATTTTGTAGTAGGTAAATTAATCATTAGTTATATGGTTAATTTTTGTAGTAAGATACATAATTTACGTTATAAAAAAAATATAATAGTGCACAAGATAAAATAGTTTAGCATTTAGAATTTAATTTTGGTTCGTTTAGGGTTTATTTTGATGATAATATTTTTGGTACGTGATAAAATTTTTGTATTGTAACAATTGTAAATCGATGATAGAATTTAGTGTTTAATTAGAATTCTTTTCGTAAAACCTTGGTAAAAATTTTGAATATATTTAGTTAATATAGTTGTTAGAATTTCAAAATATAATTTATAATTTTTACTAAAAAATGAAATATGTATGCTTTTTTCATGAGTATTTTACTAAATGGCATCATGTTATTTAACAAGTTATATTCATACTTGACAATAAATAATTTATTAATGTAAAAACGATCACAAAAAGAATATGTTAGATGGATGTTAATTTAGAATGATTCATATATGTAATATGTATACATATATGTGTATGTGTGCGTATGACCGGAAAGATTAAAATGAGGGTAAATCACATCAACAAACTGAATGCGTTCTAAATTTATATGAATGTCCAAAATATAAAGTGGTTATATGAATTTATTGCAAATTTTTGTCAAAACCATTTTAAATCTAAACCCATGAATCTGATTTACCTTGAGTGTGGTTCGATTATTATAGTTTCGATTTATCTCCATAGAAGCTGCTCCTATTAAATCGAAGCTATTGACTTCGTTTTACGTAAATTAAATCAAATAGATTCGATTTACATGAGATAGTTTTCACTAAAACATTTTTTCATAGTAAATTGATTCTCATGAATTCGATTTACTAATACACCTACTAATTCTAATCATGTAATTGAACATTCATGTAAATTTAAAACTCATTCAGTTTATTTATGTAATTTATCCTTAAAATGAATGTTGTCACTTTTATACATTAAATTAGTTAATATAGAGATTAAGTAGAGTATTATCTATTATTGGATATGATATGATATCATTCTTTCATGATTCATTTAGGTGAATTTTATTGCTATTTTTTTCTTTCTTTTTATATTTAATTTGTTCTAAAATGATGAAATGATAAGTACTGTTATAAAAATGAATCCTTTAAAAAAATGAGCCTTATAAAAAAAATTTCAAAAATAATTATGTACTTTGTATTCATAATATTTAAATAAAGTCGAACATATTAAAATTGGATTAAAATCCATTTAAATTCTTTTTGTTGTTTCATTATTTTTAAACTTATAAATAAAATGGTTTAGTTATTCAAATTTATTGTTACTTGATTTAGGGTTTAGTGTAAGATGCTTTAGGATTTAGGTTTTAGTGTAAAAAATTTTAGAATTTAGAATTTAGAAATATATTGTTTAGAGTTTAGAGTCGGATGGTTTAGAGCTCAAGATTGGATTAGTTTAAGTTTCATAATTAAGAAATCAGGGTTTGTTGTTTATTGTTAGAGATTAAAATTAGATGGTTTAAGTTTTTCATTCTAAAATTGGATTGCTAAGTATTTTAATATTTAATGATAAGGGGTTTAGTGTTTACGATTGACATTTTTTATAAAATTTAAAAAATAGATACAGTGTTGATGATCGAATTTTTTATATTTAATAATGTTAATTTAGTTGTTAATTCATTTATGTGTAGATTAATTTAATGATAACGTAAATTATGTGTAGGTTAATGGTTAATGTGAAAAAAATATTTAAGTAATTGTTATTTAAATTTTTACTTGCTAGTAAATTATTTTTAAAATAAAGATACAGTGAATAACTGAATTTGTAAAAAATTATTGTTTTATTGGTTAGAATAGTTATTTGAATTTAGAATTTAATTTCTTGTGTGTTAGTTAAATTTTTTTTGACTGTGTTATTTAAATTTAAAGCTGTTAATATTTGATAATAGGTATACTTATTGATGGTCAGAACTTTATGTTGACAAAAGATTGCTCTTGGGACGTGACAAATTATGATGGTAGTAATATGTTGAGTGTTGTTGAGGAAGAAATACTAAAAAAAGTGATTCTCATAAGATAGGAGATGCTTGAATTAATAAAAGAAGATATGTTTTAATTAATAATTTATATTAGATACATTTAAGGTTAATTTAATAATGTATAAATATTTTAACTTTTACTATATATAATTATGTAGACCTTTGTTGTGGTGTGTAAAATTTTTGGTCAAATTGTCAAAAAAATTAAATGGTTTATTTTAGATTTAAAAAGATAAAAGTAAAATAATTATAATAATTTAAAACTTATTAGCAAAAATAAATCAAATGAAATTAGGCATCAATTAAAAAATATCGTATAGGTGGCTAAACTATGTATATATTAACATGTAGCTATGTAGGTGATCACTTAAATAACTCCAAACCTACAAAATACTATATTTCATAAAAAAAATTCAATTAAGACCCAAATCTAGGAAAAAAATGACCTGGCCCAGAAACTTAAATCTATTAAAGAAAAAAAAATCAGCCCATCATTATCATTCATAATTAATATTTAATCAAATTTACATTATTAAATTATTGATGAAATTAATCCATTACAGTGGAGTCTACATTCTGCATCAACATCAGCTTTTGTCTTCTACTATAGCTTTAATTGTACTCTCTCTCTAAACACTTGTTCTACTAAAAACATGACAACAAATTTCTACATATATAGAAGGAATCTCTCTTCTACATGATAGAATTCACCATATTTATCACTTTGCTGAAAGCTCGTTTAAAACGTTAAAAACGAATATTTTTTCCCCTAAACATTAAACCCTAAGAAATTCATACAAATAAGTCATATTTTCCATGGTAAATGTTCTATTTATCTTTTTGCATTTACAATGAATTGCTAGAGACGAAAAAAAAAAAGCACCAACACACTAGCTAAAAAAAGGAAAATAACGTTTATTTTCATGGTAAGATTTTATTTTTCTAGCTAGTAGTTGTATTCTTGAATAGAATATATGAGTAGATGGTTACATAAGTCCTTAAAGATCACTTGTTTTTTAAATTGATTTTTAAAAATTTTTTTAATTAAATTCATCTTTTAAAAATTTTAAGTTAGCCATATTAGTTTTTTTGTCACTTCCATTGTTATTAACATTAGAATTTATTGATATGACACATTAAATGATATCACAATACATATCTGGTAGTCCTAATTAACCTTTAATATAATAAATTTATAAAATTATATTAAATAAATATCAAATTGAGGAATTATGATCTAATTGATCTAATAATATAAAATTATTTATCAAATTGATCTAATTTTATAAACTTGTAATGTTAGCAGCTAATTGAAATTTTTAGATGTGTGTTCCATTGTAATTAATATCACTTAACATATAATATCAGCCAATTTTAATGTTGTCAACAAAAAAAATTACAAAAAGATCAATATGATTAATTTAAAATTTTAAAAAAATAAATTTAATTAAAAATATATTTTAAAATCAATTTAAAAAATAAGTGATGGGATGAATTTAAATATTTATTCGAATATATCTGTAGGGGCAAGTTAAATAACATCAAAGAGATCAATTAATATCTAATTACATCACACAAATCACGGCCAATGTGAGAGCACATTGGCATACTAAGTGAAGCCCATTTAATTTCTTGCACTACAAGCTAAGAAAGAAATAAGTGCATGACTCTCTTAATTATTGAAACACAAACACCAATGTCTATATTGAAGAACAAGGTTGTGCTTCAGAACAAGAGAATTGAAATAGATGCTGCTGAGTATGATACTGTTAAGTATTGGAAACAAAGGGCCTTGCGTTTGGAGAAATTGGTTGAGGCAAGCATCCAGAGAGAGCAGATACTCCAAGACAAGTTGCTTGAAAGGATCAACAACATTGAGAGGCAATCCTCACATGTAGAAGAACTCTCCCAGATTCTCAAAAGAGCAGATAATTTCTTGCATTTCATCCTCCAGAATGCACCTGTTGTTATTGGCCATCAGGTATTAAAATCTATGGTTTGAGGCACTGCTTCATGAGTTTTTCTGTGCTCTATGTATTCTTAATAGTTTGTTTTAGACTTATCAAGGGCTAATTCTTTTATGTATGTTTTTTTTCTTCAGGACAAGGAATTGCGATACCGGTTTATCTATAATCATTTTCCAAGTTTGCAAGAGGAGGTAATAGATTATGTGCTGGAGAAAAATAATTTAACACTTCATTCTAATTGTTGACTAGATGAAATGTCTAAACTCCTCGGATTACTCATTTTTCAGGACATAATAGGAAAAACAGATGTGGAAATATTCACAGGATCTGGGGTCAAAGAATCTCAAGAGTTCAAGAGAGAAGTCTTGGAGAAAGGATTACCTGCAAAAAGGGAAATCACTTTTGAGACAGAACTATTCGGATCAAAGACATTCTTGATATATGTAGAACCCGTGTTTAGCAAAGTAGGGGAGACAATTGGAATAAACTATATGGGAATGGATGTAACAGATCAGGTAAATGTTAACTTTGTTTTAATATTTCTTATGGTAATGGCAGCACACATGATATTTCACAATTCTCCGAAATTGCAGGTGCAGAAAAGAGAAAGGATGGCCAAGATTCGGGAAGAGATTGCAGTTCAGAAAGCAAAGGAAACAGAACTAAACAAAACCATTCACATTACAGGTATGAATCTGATTACTCAGCACTTTAGTTCAATAATTTTTACTTTTAGATGAAGAAATCTTATTGTTTTGTCACTCCCTTCTAATAGAGGAGACTATGAGAGCAAAACAAATGCTGGCCACAATGTCTCATGAGATAAGGTCTCCATTATCTGGCCACAATATCATGATGTATTTACTATCAACATCTCAACACTATGTTAACACACATAAATAAAAACACTTTAAAAAAAAACACACAAATATAAACTCTTCTGTCACACACTTATACCTCTTCGTCCCCTTCCTATACTCATTTTGTGTGTCACTGCCAACTCCTTTACTGGTGAAGGTGCTTCTGCTCTCACATTCCTTTTGGCTCATTCTTTTCATGAGTGCACATTAATGTTGATTTTTTATAAATATTTTTGTTGTGTTTTAAACATTTGTGGATAAAAATAATATTTCTTCTTTCTTTTTTTGGTAAATTACCCGAACTGTCCTTAGCTTTTGAAAATGTTAATAAAAATAATTTTTACTTTTTAATAATGGCAAAATAATTTTTAAGTATTATAAAATATGATAAAATAATAAAAAATATTATTTTTTATAAGTCACAAATAACTTTGTATTCAGCAAACTATTTATATATTATCTCTAAAATTTTATAAAAATATTTAAATAATTATTTAAAAATATATATAAAAAATTAAGCTCTAAATTTTTTAATATTATTTTTGTTACGGACAAAAAATACAAGAATATCTACTGAGTATAAAATTATTAAATTTTAAAAACAAATATTTTATTTTTTTAATCATGTTTGTGCTTAAAAAAATATGAACACTTTCAAAAATTAAGGACCATTTAGGTCGCTAATTTATTTATTATTTTTTCCTTAATTGAGTTTGGCTCATAATTATAAAAATCGAATCAAACTAACCGGTTTGATAAAAAAAATTAATGAATCGAACTATAAATTGGTTCAATTCACTTTTTAGATTGTTTAAGGATGAAAATCGGTATGAACCGATGAAAATTGATAAATACCGATCAAATTTGCTGAGAATTGGCGATAACTATGCACTCTATGGTGCTCCATAGCACCACATCTCTCCTGTGATGCAGTGCGGCTTTGGTTACCGTGGCAGCCACTCTGTCACCGTACTTCTTATAGATATCTAACTTAATTATATAGGAAACCTTGAATTAAATAATTTTATTGTTATCTAACTTAATTTTAATTTTGTATTCTCTACGAATTAATTATAGTTTTAATTTTGTACTATTATTAATAGAAATATAAATTTTATTAAAAATTTATTAATTTATTTTATTTATTTTAATGTTAATATTGTAATTAAAGTTATCTATTTTAATACTAATATTAAAATTTATTGTTATTATAAATTGTTATTTTTATTCAATCAAATTAAGATATATTGTAGTTGTAATAATATTAACTAATTTTATGTTTATTTTTATATTAATTATTTTTAAAATTTAAAATTTGGTTGTTTTTAAAATGTTGATAAAAATATATATTTTAAATTTTTTATTATTTTATAATTTTTATTTACCTGGGACTAATTTTATTGAGTAAACTAATAAACCAATGAATTAGAGTGATGTTACGTATACATTAAAATTAGTCATTAAAATTAGTTATTAGTATAAAATATATACTAAAATATAAATATATATTAAAAATAAATTAAATTATACTTATATTTATATACAAATATATTAGTGACTGATTTTAGTGTTTAATCACCAGTGTGGTTTGGATTGGATCTAAATTTGAGACTTTAAACTAAGCTTATGGTAACAGCCTAGCAGGCTAGCACTCATTGAGTCATTTCTCTCTCATTCTCGCTTTCTCTTCCAAGTCAGTGGACCGAAGCTGCTAATTTGCTATCACCTCATTTCTCTCTCTCACTTACTAACTCATTCAGTCACCACCCTTTTCTCAATTGCATTCAGCCTAAAGGTTCCTCCTCTTCTTTTTTAGTTCTTCCTTCACTCGTTTTCTTCTTCTGTCTATCTTCCCCTCTCCGCGTTTTTAAGATCCATTCTTTAACAAAAAGTCGAGTGATAAATAAGGCCCTGTTTGGTTGGCTGCGAGGGTAACGTCCCTTTACTTCAAAGTCAAAATGTGTTCGTGTTGCAAAAAGAAACAAAATGCTATTTTATTTTTCTCACTTGCTTTTGGTAGAATGATTCAAAATCCTGAATCAAGTGTCAATGTATAAACCTGATCTTGCTTTTTTTGTTGACTACCAAAAATGAAGCGTCAACTAAACCAAAACGGTGGCTTTTCTTGTTCCTTTTGAGTTTGAGTTCTAATTTCTGCTCAATTTTTGTTGCAGTTGCAGTTCTGCATCATTTTACCTTGATTGGCCATGGATGAGTAAGTGTTTCTTTGTTATTTCACTACTCGTTAAGATTCATGATACTTCAAAATCCACTTAGTAAAGTTAGCTTCTTTTTGTTATTTGATATGAAATTTGAAATTTTCAGAGAGAATGCGTTAGAGCTTCTGCAGAGATACAGAAGGGACAGGAGAGTACTTCTCGATTTCATTCTGTCGGGGAGTTTGATCAAGAAAGTTGTAATGCCGCCTGGTGCTGTTACACTTGATGATGTGGATCTGGATCAAGTGAGTGTTGATTACGTCCTCAACTGTGCAAAAAGAAGTGAGTTTCAGTTTGGTCATTCACATTGTTGTTTATGAATTATGATGCTTTTGTTTATTTATTGTTTTTGTAGGGATTTACTTGTTGTATGAATCTTTTGGTGTAGGTTCGCTGCTGGAGCTTTCGGAAGCTATTAGAGATTATCATGATCATACTGGTTTGCCCCAAATGGTATGTTATAATTAATAATTTGGCCTTCTTTGATGGTTTGATCTTTCTCTGTTCTTTTTATTGGATATGAAAACTACTTATGTTCCTCTACTGAATAGCTTTAGAATTTAGGAGAGATGGTTTGGGACATAATTGTGTTAGAACTTGTGTAACCATATAGTCTAGAGCTTGATCCTTTCCCATTTAGTCTTCTAAGTAACTGTTAATGTTAGCACAAGCTAAGATGGGCTATGTGTTCACACTTGAATCCCAATGGCTATTGCTTGGAGGGGGCATTTTGGATGTAGACACCATTTATTTTCCTGTACCCTTTGCTTAAGCTTATATGAGAGATAGTTGAGGAAATTTATTTTGTATTTTCATATGCATCTTTATTTTATGCAGATATAGGTATTATACATAATGCCCTGATTTGCCTAGGCCTCGTGCACTTTGTGATGACAATTTTATATTGATATAATATAGTGCTTACTATTTATAGAAGTCATTCCTGGATCTTGTCTTTTCATACATTTTTTGAGGGTTTCCCCCCTTACGTATATAATAGATGCTGCTGAATAAGATGCATCTTCAAAACTCATGTGCTAGATTATTTCCGGCCACCCTAGGTTCTTTTTTACACTTCAGGTGTTTGAAGCTTTTTGGTTAATTTGTTTATGAGGATTATGTTGAGATTTTAAATTCTTTTTTTTTTTATCAGAGTGATACAGGTTCAGTTGGCGAGTTTTATTTGACAACTGATCCTGAAACTTCAGGTTCACCTCCTAGAAGGACGCCACCACCTGTTCCTGTTTCAACAGTTCCTCCTCTTGCTGTATCCACTCCAACTCCTGTTTTTGCCCCATCCCCGGTTGTTTCAAATCTGTCAAGATCAGAGTCTTTTGACTCTACACATGAAAAAGAGCTAACTGTGGATGACATTGATGACTTTGAGGATGATGATGATTCTGCAGCATTAGAAGGTTTCAGGTCCAAAAGGACTCTCAATGATGCATCTGATCTTGCAGTGAAATTGCCTTCTTTCTCCACAGGTGAATGTTTTACAACGTTTATTTGTTGGCTAAGTTCTATGCATTCCTAGAAATCCTATGAAGTTAATTATTATCAGATGAATAGTACTTTGACATTAAATATCAGAACATCATGGGAATAGGAAAACATATTAAGAAATTCGTGTGAGATAACCTCTTTCATGAAGTCACTACTAGTTGATTGCTGAGTGATGGAGAAATTATTGCTCAGATAGAAACCTGTATGAGAAAGAGAGAAGTTCTATGATTGGCCTTGGGCCCTTGTATGGGAATATTGTGCATGTTAAATTCCATGAATTCACCAATTACGTGATGTACCATGTATTAGTTCGTGCATACACTTCATGATTCATCCGTGTGCTAGAACACCATGCATTGTATAGTTCACGTATGGATCACCAATAGAGATAATAATGGTACTGGTTGCTGAGTAAAACTAGGATAATTGATGCACGAAGAAAGTGAACTGACAACCACAAGATTTTCGGACTTTGGAACTTTTGATTTAGAAAAAAATAAAACAAAAAAATGTCTACAAGAAATTAAAGAAGGTAGGATTAGTAATTTGTGAGGAAATAATGCTGAGCTTTGGGGTATTTTCACGGTCTTCTTTCGAGGATTATATCAAAGCGTACTAAAATTGCGATTGAATGGGTACAAACACCCCCGTGCGCGACGTGCGCGGTAGTATATATTTCACAAGCAGCATACTGCATAACTGTTTCCATATGGTGTACTAAAAAACTTATGGTGTATGATTTCTTCCTCATTCTTTATATTTCTCTCCGTTTGCAATTTTACGCTTAATGATATATTGGTTTTAATATAAAATCACAAACACACATTTAGATAATTTTGACGTTGAACTTGACCCAAAGGTTCAAAGGATGCTGTGAATTTTCTTAGTTTCTGTTGTTACTGTTTCTAGGCCTCACAGATGATGATCTACGGGAAACTGCATATGAGATCCTTTTGGCTTGTGCTGGAGCCACAGGGTACGTGTTCATAGTACCCTTAGTTTGGGAAGATCACTTTTCCTTGACAAAAATTTATAATTGGATTCTTTACATATGTTAAATATTTTATCTGTTCCTTGGATAACAGGGGTTTGATTGTCCCATCCAAAGAAAAAAAGAAAGAGAAAAGATCCAGTTTGATTAGGAAACTTGGGCGGAGCAAAACTGGAAGTGTTGTGTCCCAGTCCCAGAGTGCTCCAGGATTAGTTGGCTTGTTAGAAACCATGCGTGTTCAGATGGAGGTATGTTGTTTTTCTCCAGGATTAGTTGGTTTGTTAGTGCTCCAGGATTCCATTTACTCATACTTTGTTTTTCCTTCCATTATTTTAACTCTTTGTAATACCATGGCTTCCCTTTTCTTGAGAGCGGTGGTTCAGAAGCTGGGTTTGTATTTATAAATGGATTTTGGAGGCTTGTTTATAACTCTTATGGAAAACTCAGTTAAAGTTAGTCCCTTGGCCCATGCTTTGATTTGCTTCTAAGAAAAAGTACACTTTAACTTAGCCTGGTTCTTTTATGCTCTGTTAATCGGATGACAGAGTTATAGGGTGAGAAATATTTAGTGTTATAACTTAAAAAGGTTAAAACTGAAGGAAAAGTAATCTCAGTGGACTGCAGTCCTCAAAGGGACTTGATAGGTTTTGATTCTTGAATTTGTTCAACACACAATATGGATTCAATTTTCCACTTAACATCCTTATCTTAAGCTCATGAGTATGAGCTTACTTTCTTTACATATTTTTCTTCTATGTTAGAATAACAGAAACTATTGAGTGAGACAGGGAGAAGAAGTGTGATCTGAAAGTGAATCTGCATTATTGTCATTAGAGAGTAAATGCTAGAGTATTTATTGGGAGAGATTTGGCTCTCAACTGTCCTCTATGAGTATCCACAATACTTATGGATTATCTTTAGTTCTTTACTCTGTTAACTAAAACTTTTTACCATACTTATTCCCTATAGATAACACGTTCAACAGTGTTATTGTTTATCTGGAATGAGGCACGATATGCTTCTGAACTGTGAAAAGCAAAAAAACCTTAAATTTACGTTCATGTTTTATGACCCCATATTGATGTATGAGGGATTGCAGATATCTGAGGTGATGGATATTAGAACAAGACAAGGATTGCTAAATGCTCTTGTTGGAAAAGTAGGGAAAAGAATGGACACTCTATTGATTCCTTTGGAGCTGCTTTGCTGTATATCACGCTCAGAATTTTCTGATAAAAAGGCTTTCATACGGTGGCAAAAGAGGCAGGTAGTATAATCAATTCAGTAATCTTATATTCTCTTTTTCATCTATTCTTTATTTGCTTTTGATTCTATTGATGGAAATGTGAGGGTGTCAATATTCTTGTCTGATTTTGAACATTTCCAAATTGATGTCAGTACAGTTAAAAGTTTTGGAGGAGGGGCTTGTTAATCACCCTGCTGTTGGATTTGGTGAATCTGGGCGCAAGACAAATGAGCTGAGGATTCTACTGGCAAAAATTGAGGAATCTGAGGTGTGTGATTATCCATTCAGATGTTTTGTATATTATTGCATCTATTAGTGCTAGTTAGATCATAAGAATTTGCTTACTTTTGTTATTATGTCTGATTGAATGTGGCTAACATGATTCTACAAACTATGTTTCATTTCATTCTTTCTCGTTTTCCTTTAATCCTTTCAGTTTCTCCCTTCTTCAAATGGTGAACTTCAAAGGACAGAGTGCTTGAGATCTCTGAGGGAGATTGCAATTCCACTTGCTGAGAGGCCAGCTCGGGGTGACTTAACCGGGGAAATATGCCATTGGGCAGATGGTTACCACTTTAATGTTAGACTATATGAGAAATTACTTTTAAGTGTATTTGACATGCTAGATGAGGGAAAGCTGACAGAGGTTGGTGTCTTTTTTTCTGAGGCAATTATAACATGATGGTTTGTGTCATTACCACCTTAATGTGTGTGTTTTTTTTCTTTTTTTTTTAAAGATTGAAAAAGTTTAGGGTGTGGTTCTTGGGAACATGGTCTGTGCAATTGATGCTTCTTCTAATTTTTGTTAATGTGAAGTAAATAGAGGGTTACTGTGGAAAATGTGTTTATTTGCAATGTAGTGGTTGAAATTGAATTTTATTCTATCAAAGATAAATACCGATTCTAATGAATCTTTGATGTGATTTGAGAACTAACATAGAAAACACATTGTTTTTCGCTTTTATTCTTGTAAAGAGAATATCTTGTTCTCCCATCTATTTTTATTCTTCTCTTCTCATACATTTTTTATTCTATTAAAAAGATACAATTACATTCTACCACTTCTGTAATTTCTGATTTTTCTGCTGGGCTCAATTTATTTCTAGGAAGTGGAGGAAATTCTTGAACTTTTGAAGTCAACCTGGCGGGTTTTGGGGATCACAGAGACAATTCATCACACCTGTTATGCATGGATTTTATTTCGTCAGGTATAAGCATCACATTTTTCTATTCTTATATTCTTCATTGACCCCTTTCAATTCTTATAGTTGGACTATTTTACTGTATTATTGTTGATTGCCTCATTGAATTTGGTTTTGCCATAAAAATGAAAGATACACTTGATTTTAGATATCAAGTGTATTTGAAATTAACCTATTCTATTCTCCTGGGATGCTTGCCACTTTAATTTATGATATTTCTTTAGGCTGTGTTTGTTTACTGTCTCAGGACAATGAAGACATACATGTAAGGACACACACACTAATGCACATGAATACATGTAGTCTGTTAAGTTATTAAGACAATAAGGAGAAATCACATTTGTTGTTAAAAACAATTTTACCCTTAGTAAGAAGGAAGTTGTTGGTGATAAAGGTGATGAGAGTAGAAAGTGGAATTTTAAAAAAAATTGGAAGGGACAAAATTGTAATAAAATCTTGTCTCGTGTCTAATATCTGTCTTAGCTTTCAGGCAAGACAATTAAATACATAATATTTTGTATGTCGGTGTGTGTTAGCGTGTCCTTCTAAAATTTGTGTTTCACTAAACAGTGAACGTTGTCACGGTGTCCATGCCTCTGATGGACATGGACAACAACCAAATACAACCTTATCTGTTACGTTGCCTTTTAATCAAGACTCGAGCAAAACCAAAATGTTTATATGTAGATAATCAAGAATTAAGATCACCACATAGTAAAAATAGTAACAATAATTATCTTGAAATCCCTAATTTTCTTTGCTGGTTGGCCTTTGCTCTTTCACTTCTTTTTTGCCATTACGGTATTATTTGCTTAGCTAGTACTTGCTCTGTAATGGAGCACACCTTTTCCTGTTTTTGGTCATAATTAATAATTAGTTATTTCATTATGAGGATACAGTATGTTATCACAAGTGAGCTGGGACTTTTGCTGCATGCGATTGAGCAATTAAAGAAAATACCACTAATGGAGCAACGGGGCCAACATGAGAGGTTGAACTTGAAAAGCTTGCATTCCAAAGTTGAAGGTGAACATGATATGTCTTTCTTACAATCTTTCTTAACACCAATTCAGAGATGGGCTGACAAACAGCTTGGAGATTACCATCTTCAGTTCAATGAGGTTTGTTGAATGATTTAAGTTGTTTGGTTCTACATAATGGTAGATACTTGGATATGTTTGTATGTATCATTTCTCTGATTGTTGATGAGCTTCTGTTCAGGTTCAGCAATCTTTGTTAATATCTTCCTCTTTTTTTTGTTTTATCTTTTTTTTTTGGGCTTTTTTTGTGGGGGTTGGGGGGTTGGTTTACGACATATTCAGAGTTAGCAAGCTAGACTTCATTGACAACTTTTTCTTTTTACTAACATTCTCTTGTCGAGCATTCTTCTTGTAACTTCTCTTTATCTTAAGAATATTCTTGTGGGTAGCTTTATATGTTGAGATATAAGATCAAGAGAGCCCTAGGAGAAACCATTAAGAAATATTACTTTAAATGGTTTAGACATGGTTTATGTCAGGACATCATGGCATCAGTTAATTTATGTAGTTGAACTCTCCTAGTTGGAAAACGCGAAGTTGTTATATAGGCATCGGTCGAACTGTACAAATCACAACTGATATCGTCTTTGAATTGGAGAATCTATGTCCACAGTTGTGAAAATAATAAGATTGCGAAATTTGTAGTTGGTTTTTCCAATTAGACTGGTCGAGTTTTGGCTTGTTGAATCTATTGGTAGGGAGAGATATATTTTTGCTGCCAATCTTATAATATTTCATTATCTATAATTCTATATTGATATTTCAAATAGCTAACTGTTGTAACTTGTGTTTGGTTGCTAATTTTTGCTTTGTTTTGTTTGTCTGTGCTTGTTTATCTATCTCCCTCTCCTCCTTTCTCTCTATCCCTCCGACACGCGACACACACACACTCACTGAGTTGCACATTTAATGTGGTTTTATAACATCTCATATTCCTTTTAGGGCCCAACAATAATGGAAAAGATTGTGGCAGTCGCAATGATTACCAGGAGGCTTCTGCTGGAAGAACCAGAAACTGTGTGTATCAGTTAGATGGCATCTTTCAGATTTGAATGTATCATTTTGTGAAAAATGTTAGATTATGGGAGTAAGAAACTTCCTTTTATCTTTTTTCAGCAGATCATGCACTCCTTGCCAATTAGTGATCGTGATCAGATAGAGATATATATATCATCATCAATTAAGAATGCATTTGCAAGGGTGAGTATTCTGGTTGCAGTGGTTAATTCTGATAATTATGTTATGAAGATTTTTACTGTCCTAATGAGTGTTTATGAGTTCTGCTTTTGTACTGGAATCCTTAAATGGTATTATTGTGCACTTGACTAATGAATGACAAATGTTACTGTTCTTTCTCGTTGATGGTATATAGCTTCTTTTAAGTGAAATTTTTGTAACATGACCAATATATTGTTGTTGTCATTTGGCTTCAGAGTTAAATGAATACCAGAGAACCATTGGCAACATGGAAGCAAAGATGTAGTTTAAATCTTGTTTTAAACTTTTTCTTGATTCTGCCATTTGACATTTTGACTTGGTGGTAACATTTGATTTAGCTTTTTAATCCTGTTCAAAACGGGATAGAAGAAGACCTTGGTTTGTTCTTCATTTTTATACCTTCCTATAAGGATCTCTTTACTTTCTGCAGACATTACAAGTTGTTGAAAGAGCAGATGTGTCGCATGAGCATCATTTGACATTGCTTGCAGAAGAACTCAAGAAGCTCTTAAAAAAAGATTCAGGAACTTTTATGCCCATTTTATCTCAGCGGCATCCTCAAGCAACTGTTGTATCTGCATCATTAGTTCACAAACTTTATGGCCACAGACTGGTCAGCATGCTGTACACAATTTGGATATATTTTTACTTTCTTGATTACCTTGTGAAATGTCTTTGAAATGACACATATTACTTTCTTGGTCTTTTCCAGAAACCTTTTGTGGATGGTGCTGAACATCTAACTGAGGATGTCATTTCTGTATTCCCAGAAGCTGAAAGTCTAGAGCAGTTCATAATGGCACTTATTACATCTTCATG
Source organism: Arachis hypogaea (assembly GCF_003086295.3). Taxonomy (NCBI): domain Eukaryota; kingdom Viridiplantae; phylum Streptophyta; class Magnoliopsida; order Fabales; family Fabaceae; genus Arachis; species Arachis hypogaea. The sequence continues at coordinate 122,411,468 of NC_092053.1, read as the reverse complement.
CCAAGAAGAAAATGCTGAAATCTTGTGCAAGAAATTGAATCTCTACGAGGTTAGGTGGTTATGTTACTTTGCAATTAGAACTGAACTTATTTGTTAATATAGAGGTTGCAAACTTCATGTTGATTTGTAAACTTACTTTTGATTGAAAGTGAGGTAACACAAACATAATTTATGTTTGAGAATTTTAATCTTAAGAAAAGTGATTTTTGATACCGTAGATATTGTTTGGATACTATTGATAGAAGTTACTATTTATTTAAAAGAGATGCCTTTAACTCCTATGTTGAATTAAAGAATAATATTATATTAAACTAAGTGTGTGTTTGGATAAGTCACTTTGAGGAAGGAAACGTAATTTATGGGAGTATTTAAATTACTTTGTGGTAAAATTGTGTGTTTGGGTAAGTAGTAGGAAAGAATTTCAATTTGGAAACAATTTTAATGATGGATTTTAACTACTCAAAATAGGGAATTTTATAGGGAGGGAATTTCAATTCCTTCTTCTCTCAATTTCATTTAAAACTAACAAAAAGGAAATTCAACCACATTAAATGGGGAAAAACATTTTAGTTTATTTTTAATGAAACAAATGTTATTCTATTTTATTAGAATACAATATTTTGTGAATGGAGGTAATGTAATTACCTTATCCATACCAAGAATTTTATAGATGCATATAATTAATCTATTTACATCATCCAAATAAGAAATTTTGTTATTGAATGGAATTTAATTGAATTATTTTGGTTTCTATTCATTTGAAATTCTTTGAAATTTGAAAATATCTTATCCAAACACACTCTAAAAAGATATATTTTGTCAACATATATGTTGGGTTTTTACTGAGCACAATTCTTACTAACACAAGCAACAACTTCCATGTTTGAATCTAATATTGATTTTTCCTCAAGAAATCATGAGCTGCAACATGATTTTGAAGGTTTCTGCATTATAATCTTTTGTCGTTAATATACCTATCCTTTTGTATTCTAAAATCGTCCTTGGCATTTTTGGTTGTTGTTATAGATTGAGGAAAAATCTGGGACACTGGTGTTACGCTGGGTCAATTCACAGCTTGGAAGAATTCTAGGTTGGGTGGAGCGGGCTATTCTACAGGAGGTAAACCTTGTTGTTCACAGTGTTCCCCTCATGTCAAATGGCAGGCATTTTTTGGGTTATCTTTATCTCTCACACTAAATTGGACGTAAATTTTGCTTAAGTACCTTTTTTTAATTGCTTATTTATGTAGCTAGTTCTTCAAACTTTCTATTTTTCCTTTGGGCTTTCGGTAGCTGGATGAGGTTTTGTGGTTAAATCTACTCTATAGTAAAATTTTCAATAATTTTATCAGGTCTACTTTCTGTATTTGGTAATTCACCAGTCCTTTTTATCAGTTATATTAGACAGGAAACTTATATATACCTGATTCATGAAATCCCTATTGGAACCAACCATGTAATCCATATTGCCCCTGCTTGGGAGGATGTTTTTCCTGATTTATCCAAAGAGAGTTTCTTTAGACCAGTTTCTGAACATTCCCGATTATTCTGGAATCTCACAAGATTAGATGGGTCCCTTCTCCGTTTAGATTTGAGAACACGTGGACGTCGAATAGCTCTTTCCTTCCTTTTGTGATAGAAGTCTGGGATAATGTTGATATTCTTGGTTGGGAGGGATTTAGGTTTATGAGAAAGCTAATAAATAACCTTAAAGAGAGACTGAAAGTTTGTATTTGTAGCTTCCCTATGCCTATTCATCTCTCATCCTGTTTTAGTACATCTTCTTCACGTATCAAATGTTAATATTGTGTACTTTAGCAGAGTTGGGACCCAATATCACCTCAACAGCGGCATGCCAGTTCAATTGTGGAAGTTTACAGGATTGTAGAGGAGGTAAGAATTTAGTTTTGCATTATATACCAATTTGGCATAAATTGTGTGAATTGCCCAGGGATACTTAATTTTCTCTGCATCTTTCAAACTCGATGCTTCCTTCTTGAATGACATCTAGCTATATGTTACATATTTCATTTTACATTTCTATTTCGTTGACCTATTTTGGACCCATTTTTTATTTTTTAATGCTTGTGTGAAACTGTGAAAGTGGAGGACTTCGTCCTCCTAGTGATTGGGGGTAATGGCCATTTCCTTTCAGGGCTCCTGCCTAGTTGACTTGACATCTTTGTTTTTGAATACTTAAACATGCAGCCATGGACGATAACTATTTGTTTCCATTGTCTGTTTTGTCTATATCCATTGGACTGTCAGTTAATTTACCATTTTACTGTATGCAGACTGTTGATCAATTTTTTGCTCTTAAAGTACCAATGAGGTTTACAGAATTAAATAGCGTGTTCCGTGGCATTGACAATGCTCTTCAGGTGTATGCAAACAATGCTGTTAATGATTTGGGTGAGTGGATGCTTCATGTCTATTCCCTCATTTTCCAGTTCAGAATTTCTACACAAAAACAATAATTTCCAGAGTTGCACAAGTGGCTCGTATAGCATCATAATAAGACTAAGAAGAAGCTACTTTTACATTATGTGATAACCACAATTAAAATATATTTGAAAATCTTGACAAGATAGCATAATTCAAATAAAGTTGAAATAAAAAATAATTCAGAAGATTACAAAGCAAACATCTGAATTACTGTCAGGAAATTTGGATTTCCATTGAAAAAGATATTGAAACCAGAATACTAGATGTTACCATCATAAAAGCATGAATTTATCCAAAATCCCTCAGCAAATATTTATGTGGTTTCCTTTGTAGTTGTCAAGATATAAAACCATTTATGTGCCTTTATTCTCAATAGCTGAGTTTTTGAAGATGATTTATCATTTATGGCATGGTATTAGAGCTTCTATGAACCATTGGTCTATGTTATAGAGTTCGATCGTTGTCCAACCCTATCTTCTAAATAAGACTTAGATTTCAGGTTTGTGTTTGCATCTCTATGCTTCAATCCTAAATTTCTTCAGGGGGCATGTTAAGATATAAAGATAGTCATATCTGAGTTTAAACTTTTGAGAGAATGATTAGTGATAGTATTAAGGATGGCAATAGTTTTTCCCTCCCCTGTATCAGTGTACTATAAGTACTAACATCCTTTGCTGCTGTCTATTGGTTAATTACATCATCCTGAGTGGATGGTCTAATCCTTATATTTATTTAGTGAACATGTTTTTGAAAGGATGACTTCCTCATATATCCTTTTTTAATTATTGGTATAAGTATGTGTAGTTCCATAGATGATATATTAGTATGAATTCTAAAGTTCCCATTTAATCCCACAGCAAGCAAAGAGGATTTAACACCACCTGTTCCTATTCTCACACGATACAAAAAGGAAGTTGGCATAAAGGCTTTTGTAAAGAAGGAATTATTTGATGCTCGAATGCCTGAAGAGCCAACAAGGACAAATGAAATCAGTGTCCTTGCAACTTCAACACTCTGTGTTCAATTAAACACTTTATATGTGAGTTCAAGCAACTTGAATTGTGGTTGGATAGTTTGCACACTTGTTTATGCATTTGTGATAATGTGTTTCTTCTCATCATCTCAATCTACCTTGATGAATCTCTATTTCTTAGAATTACTTTATTTGGATTGTCATTTTTCCCCCAAGCTTTCAATTAAAAACCTGTGGTTGCTTAGATCTCTCCTTGGTTCATTTTAATTATTCTTCATTGGATACTGTCAATATAGTATACTATTTTAGATTTTAAATCTTAAGGAAAAACTTAACAATTTACTGATCAGTATATCAATAAATGTACTAGTTTTAAAGGTTGTTTTTTAATTCAAAACAATTTTCTGCATTTGACAATCTTTGTCATTGGGAAATAATTGTTTGGTGGGATTGTTCCCTTCTCTTTTTGTGTTACATGATTGGGATTAGTTTTTAGCCTGGACTATTTAATAACCAAAGCAGTTGTGAATCTATGGTGAAACTTTCCTTCTATACCATATATTATCTTGGTGTTTTCCCTCTATTAAGTTAATAGAAGTTTTTCTGCACTTGACAGTATGCAATTAGTCATCTGAATAAACTGGAAGATAGCATTTGGGAGCGATGGACAAGTAAAAGATCCCAGGAGAAACTCATAAGTATGTGACTGAACTTTTATTTCTGTATTACTTTTCGTAGTTAATATGATATGTGTCCTTTGAAAGAGAATCAAGTATAAGTGGGCCAAACATAGATATGATCATTATATGGGCACTATGGCTGATCCATGTAGTCAAGCAACTATCTAGTGGGATAAGGCTATGTTGTTGTTGTATATGATGCATGTCCAAGTCTTCATTTTTCAATAGGGGATAAAACTGTTTGTAGCTTACTAGTTACTATTTTTCCAGTTAATCAATCGTATTTTTATAATTAATTAATTAATTAGTTGTATCTGGTTCAACCTTCAAGATAGTGCCTATATTTTTTAGGTTGTCTTTGCTGTTATTTCATAATGGGATAGGGTCATGTTTGTTAGAAATTAGAATATTTGAAAATCTCATAATATCTTATTGTGAGAATATCATGAAGTATTTAGATAATCTTTTTAGGAGTAGTTTATATTAAGTCCCACATTATCTAAAATTGATAACCTGATAACCCTTATAAGTGTGATGCAACCCTTATCTCTTGAGCTAGCTTTTGGAGTAAGTTAGTCCCACTTAATTTCTTATATGGTATCAAAGCCAGGTTAAAAATTGTTATTGGGTCACCTCATACCACAAAAAATTCAAGTCGTCCTCAAATTTCACCCTCCGAGTCTTTGTCTAGTTCTGAGCGTGAGGGGAGTGTATTAAGTCCCAGTGTCTAAAATTGTAAACCTGATAGCCCTTATAAGTGTGAGGCAACCCTTACCTCTTGAGCTAGTTTTCAGGGTAGGTTATGCCAACTTAATTTCTTATAGTCTATATATTTTCATACATTTCATTATTGCTCTTATTTAATTAGGATAATATTTTTTTGTATTATAATATTTTACACGTAATCATATCAATCTAAGATCAGAATCTCTATTTGTCATACCTATAATTTCCAATTTTCTTGCATTCTCTTTGCGATGAAATACTCTGAAGTCTTTTCTCATGTGTTGCACTTCTGCAATCCTTTTGTCTATAGAGAAATCCTTAGATAAGTCCAAAAGTTTTCCTCAAAAGGATACATTTGACGGAAGTAGAAAGGCTATAAATGCTGCAATGGATCGCATTTGTGAGTATGCTGGTGAGAATTCAGAAGCTTATCCCTTTTCTTGCAAATCAAACTGATCTAACTTTTCAGTTTTACTCCATTGTTAATTATCAACTTGCAGGAACCAAAATCATCTTCCAGGATCTTAGAGTTCCATTTATAGACAACTTATACAAACCAAGTGTCTCAGCCTCCAGGATGGATGCACTAATAGAACCACTTGATATGGTAAAGTTTGTCTTGTCATGAAGAAACCATTATTTATATTGTCTTGTTAGGTTGATTTTGATTAGTATATATAAACAATAACAACTAAGCTTTATCCTATTAAGTGTGCTCAGTTATGTGGATCAGTTAATATTGTAATATCTTATCTATGTGTCTGTCAAACCACTTAAATTGGTTTTACCTACAGTTATTCTTAGTCTCTTTTCCTCTAGATTTTGAGCTGCTTTCCATTTGATCCACTTTTCTTGTTACAACTACACATATCTTCAGTTCACACTCTGCCTAATGTGTGATCTTACTATCTCTTACCATGATAGGTGCTATACGTATTTCTTCAATGCATTTTTTCTTAATTCCACCTTGTTTAATGTGTTCACTCCTTTCAATCTTGATGCCGATCTTATTTTCTGGTTGGTTGTTTAGCACCCAACGTTTAGTACCATTACCATGCAATGTCATTAATACCTCACCTGAATTTTATGGTACACACCTCTATTTATCCATCACTTTGAAGTACAGACCCAAGATACTTAAAATGTGTGATTTGTGGTATGATGTCATCCCTAATTTTCACCTCCAAGCTAGGATTTTGTGGCTGTTTCTAAAATATTCCATATCCTCTGTGTTGCTTCTCAATTCTCATATAAAAATCTGCTTCCAAACTCCAAAGATTCTCCTTCAGCTCTAGCTTCCAACTTATCTCTGCCTTTGATTCTCATCATTGGAATATATCCTCTGAAGAACAGTGTTTTAAAATATCAGCTATGGCGAAATGGCATGGTGGATTTTCGGTCTGCTGCCATTTCTGTTGTGTTGCTTCGTGGAAAATCGGGGGCCGCAATGTCCATGGTGTCATGGCGTTCTGTGATGACAATGGCGGAAATGGCATGTCTTTGTGGAATTTTTTTGTTGGACTTGAGGGTTGTTATTGTCATTTTGACAATCCTAAAAGCTAATGTTAGGGTCTCAAAAACCTTCCCGACCAGATTTCAGCCTTCACCAACCCAAAGAATGTCTTCCCTCTCTGTCTTTCTCGCTCTTTGCTGCTCGAAGATGAACCGCTGACAGCACTGCCGCTGCCGCCAATAAACTGTGACTTATGTTTTCTGGTGTTTTGTGACTTAACATTGTGTTTTTTTGTTAAAATTTCTGAATTAATTGCATACTTTATGGCTAGAAAGTTGCTTATATTGATTAGATTTTATAAAATATTACATGTGCAGTATTTTATGCATATTTTTTGGTATATATATATATATTTCAGTCCATCCACCGTTTTATCCATTTCCCACAACACCGTACACCATAATCTAATGGCGAATTTTGGCTCATCCGCTATCAAAAACTATGCTGAAGAAGGCCATTGGTTCTGTACTTGATTATATTTTCTCCAACTTCCTAACACATTCAAAGACATCCCATTGCACCTAGCTATCCATACTGGAAACTCCATTAGTTACATTTATTTAACTTGAGCACCAATCACTATTTTATATTGGATTTACTTGAAAGTCTAGAATTTACTAATCATGTGTTGTTGACTTCTGTTTTCACTTAATGTAGGAGCTTAGTCAACTTTGTGACATTGTTGTGGAGCCTCTGAGGGATCGCATAGTGACAAGTCTTCTTCAGGCATCATTGGTTGGTACTGATCCTTGCTTTTTATTAATTTAATTCATTTCTGGTACTCTGATTCTAACATATTCCTACTTGTTAGGATGGATTACTCCGGGTTATATTAGATGGCGGTCCATCAAGAGTTTTCTTTCCCGGTGATGCAAAATTACTAGAGGAAGATCTGGATGTCCTAAAGGTATCTTACACTTGTAATCTTAATACCAAAAAACTTTATATATAATTTACAGCAGGCAAATCAGTTCTGGATGTCCTAAATGTATTCCATGGTCATAATTAAAATAAGAGTAAAGTATATCTTTTGTCCCTAATATTTTTGAAAAGCTTCAAAAATTCCCTAATGTTTAATTCGTGGCATTGTTGTCCCTTACATTTTCAGTAAGTTTCAATTCTACTCGAGATTAATTCTTTGTCCGTCAATTTTTTTCGCCAATTTTACCCCTCCCCTATATAGTTCCTCCCTCTCTCCCTCCTTGAAGGGGCTTGGTTTGGGAGCTTCTCTGGTGTACAATGCACTCCTGTGGGGAGAAGGGAGGAAAGAGATGGAACAGTGGAAGAGGAGAGGTGGCGTGGTGGGGGTGGCTCGGTGAGGTGGGGTGGTGCGATAGGGGTGGGGGTGGTGTGGTTGGGTAGCGCGGGGGGGGGGGGGGTGGGGTAGTGCGGTGGGGTGAGGCACTTGAAAGAGGAATGTTGGCATTGGAAGAAGCCAAGGCTTGTGAGCTTGTGACTCTTGTGGATGTGCTTCCATTGGAACTGACTCGAAGAAAAAAGGGTTACTTAGCAGATTGTCTCAGAGAGAGTGAAGAAGAGAGTGAGTGAAACACAGGAGGTGGTGAGGTGGGGTCTAGGGTACAGTGGGGTGAGGGGTGGAGAGAGAGGAGTGTGATGATGATGACACTATAGGGGAGGACTAAAATTGGTAAAAAAGAAAAAAAATTGACCAAATGTTATTGTCAAATAATTAATCCCAAAGGTAGAATTGAAACTTTTAGGGGTTTAGCTCCTTCTTTCAAAGCCAGTGAATGTTTCTGCCTGATTGGTCACGAAGAAGATAGTTTTTCCCATTGAACAGATAAAATCAAAGCTCCATTAAAGAGGAAAAATGGGTTAAACACTCAAGTTGACACGGTTTGTCAAAGTAAAGTTTCACTTTTATTGGCTGCAGTTGACAAGTATCCGTTGCCGAAGGATGCTTGAGTGACTATATTCCAGTATCGTAATAAATCTAGAAAACATATCCCTGGGTTTAGATTCACATGTAATTTTACTCAAATCTAAAACATGAAATTTTCTCTCCCATTTAAAACCTCGTTCTAGAATCTAGACTGACCCTCAGAACCAGGTTTTTTGATAGTAACTAGAATCTCAATTTAGCTCTTAGAAGCTTAAGTTTCTGAGTATTAGCTTCTTTGTGGATGCATCATAGGAATTCTTCATATCCGGAGGTGATGGGCTTCCTCGAGGTGTTGTCGAAAATCAGATTGCACGTGTTCGGCATGTGATCAAGTTGCATGGATACGAGGTTAGTTCACCGGTTGTTTGTTTGCTTCAATAATCTGATGATCAGTAGATAGGTGCCCAATAGGCTTAGCAATTTTATGTGGTCTGCCGTATGGTTAATGATCGAATTCCACAAGTTATTCACTTATTTTAGAACTTTTGAAGTCACAATGTGTAGATGATTTTCAAAGGAGTCGTTTCTTGTACAATATTATCTTGTAATTTAATGCTGCTAGAATGTATTTTCTTTATGCGCCTGCCTTTTTTAGAATATATGTTCTCGGAACAATAATTTCTTGGAATCTATGTAGCATACGATAATCTGTACAAATTTGCAGACGCGAGAGTTGATTGAAGACTTGAAATCTGCTAGTGGCATGGAAATGCAAGGTGGCAAAAGCAAACTAGGAGCTGATTCCAAAACACTATTGAGAATATTGTGCCATAGGAGCGATTCAGAGGCATCCCTGTTTCTCAAGAAACAATACAAGATACCCAAGTCTTCTGCTTAGTGTATTGTGTACAAAAAATGGAAAGGCACAATTTTCACTTTGAGATATAGATGATTTGCTGTATAATCAGACTACCAGATCTGGTTTTGTAACTAATTACAATGGTATTAATCTTCCATTTGTAAAATTCGTCCATGTCAAGACGGTAAGAATTCAATTAATGAAGTTTCAATTCATTTAGGAGGGCAGATTATTTGTTAAAAAAATCAGCTTCATGATCAATTACAGTATCGTGTACAGTTGGCGTGGTGCAACGTGTTCTCTCTCTCTCTTGGGTGATGGTGCCATGGTTATCCTACGAAACACGAACATTTTGTTGAGTTACCGTATTTCGAACACAACACTCGTTTGACACGTGTTTGTTGTGTCCAATCGTGTCTTAATAAAAAATAAAAAAATTTTCACGGATACATTCAAATTCAAACCGATCCAAATTAAACCGTTCATTCAATTCAAATCGAAAATCGATTAAAACTGCACTAATTTGGATTTGATTGTATTCTATTTTTTACAAATTGCTTGATTGGATCGAATTTTAGATTTATTTTTCATAACCGATCCAATCCAATTCAAACCGTACAATATGCTATAATATTATTTTATTGTTATATTTACAATTATACTTATAAGTTATAACATGTTTAATTTATTATATATTTTTATATTATTCATATATTATTATTATTTAATAAATATTTTATGTTCAAAATGTTATTTATTTATTTTAACTTACTTATAATTTTATTTCTATTGTTATGTTATCGTTGGTTTTTTAAGATACTGTTGAGACTTGTTATGTCATTGTTGATTATTTAAAATTTGATGTTGAGACTTTTTATATGTATTTAATTTTTTTAATTTATAAAACCACAAATTCAATCAAATCCAAACCATACCGCAAGTAAATTAGTGTTCGGATCGGATAAGTTTGACTCAAAATCGATCAAACCGCACCGTGAACACCTTTACTTAAACACATCTAAATATCATCACATGTAGCGTGTTCGGTCTTATTCTCAACATGTATTCAGAAATTATATATATTATTATTTATTAAAATAAAATATTTTAAATACTTTATATAATTAAAAAAAGACATTAAAACAGTTAAAAAATTATTTTATATTTTAATATTAAAATATTATTATAATTTATTTAATATATCATGTCTCTATATCTTATAAGATTTTAAAATTTATGTGTAAGATTTTAAAATTTATGTGTTTGTGTGTGTTAGTGTCAGTATCTGACCATTATAGTGGTTATTTAATGTGTAATTAATTACCCCTGCTATGAGCCTAATCATGAGCCTAATCGGAATCAAAGAATGGTCTTACTGGACATGCTATCATTGTTAGGATTATGCACGTGTAGTCTTGTATAGTTGCATAAAAGGATAAAAGAGGTCATCTATAAAGAATCCTTGATTGGATGGTAATTATGATCTTAAAGGATTAAATTTTCTTTGTTTATTTTCATGATATTAAATTAACAACATATTAAAAGATAATGTGTTTAATTTTATAAAGAGTCCTACTAGGGAGACAATAAGGTATTTATACAATATGTACAATGGACTGTTTATTTGATATAATATGTATTAATAATGTAAATCAAACATCATTATCCCTAATTTCTAGTTGTCTGTTCAGTTTTGTGATATCTACTCCCAATTTACTCCAAATTCTTTCACATTAACCCTTCATCACCCACCGTTATTCTACTCCCAAAAAATCTCATTGTTTGTTAAGCAAAAAAAAAACCCCTTTCTCCGTCGTCCCACCGTGTGCGCAGCAACCTGCATCCCATTGCTCTGTTTCTACGCAACGTGTAGCCTCCCTTCCTGCCGAGCGAAACTGTCGCGCTCCGCCTCCTTGCGCCAACGCCCTCGCCGGAAGAACCTCCGTCACTCCTCACGCGGTCGAACATCTGTGACCTGCAATTGTCAGCGTCGCCGACATGAGTTGCATCTGAACCCCCCGCGCTCGCGTTATCCCAGCGTCAGCCTGCTGCCTGGGTCTTGTTGAATTACTCGAAGAATAAACATCTATGAAAATTGAGAAAGAGAACATTCAAAATCATACAAAAACGAACATCTAATGTGAACATGTATAAATAACAACATAATTACTTTATAAAACGACTAACTACCAACCAAATGACCATGTAAAAGAACATTTTGAAACCTTGATAGTCAGATAAATCATAACCAGCAACCATCGTCTACAACGAAGCACCCAAGAATAACCATCCACGTTCACAGAGAAAGTGAACATCTGGCGACGGGAAGAAGGCACAAACCGGCTGCGACGGAGGCACTGGACCTCCAGGTTGCTGCGGTGCTGCAAGTTCGACTCACACAATATGCGCGTCCTCCCTACGTACGGTGGCCTGTGCGGACGACGGCAGCTGGTAACCGTGGCGACACTGTACCGGCTTTTGCTTCGAGGAGAGAGTGAGAGAAGAAGTTCACATCATATTGAGAGAGGGAGGTAATCCTAATTTGATTCCATAACGGATGGGAATCATGATTTGATTCAAGTTTTAAATTAGAAACTACTCAAAATTAATTAATTGCCTCTAATTTAATTCTAATTTCAATTTAACCCCATTGTACATATTGTATAAAACATACATTGGCTCCTCGTACTTTTCCTTTTATAAATTCAATTCAATTTATCTTCTGATATATCAAAGCAATTGTTTCCGAGCTAAGCCTCAGAGTGGTCCCTGAAGTTACACTCGTGCTTCATAGTGGTCCCTGAACTTAACAATTACTCAAAATAGTACCTGAAAGTTACACTCCGGGACCCAGTGTTGTCCTTCCGGCACATTTGCTCCAGCTGGCGTGTTCGGAAAGCTGATGTGGCTAAGTTGGTGACACCTGGGCAACGCTGAAACGACGTAGTATCGTTGGTGGCGCGTAAATCCCCTAAAACGATGTCGTTTCAGTCCAAAGTTGGTTTTGAAGAGTCCCCCATCAAACGTTAACGTAACGCATTGTCTTCCCTCCCTTAAAATACAACAGAAACCCCTCCTCCCCTATACTCATCAATGGCGGTGGATAGATTGCTGTAACTGTTGCGATTTCTGTGGAGCACGACTGCTATATAGGATCGGATATCGTCATCTGCCTCAAACGAAGACTGTATCGAAGGCTGGTTTCTCTGAAAAAGGTAAGGGAAAAAAGAAAAAATATAATGTGATATAAGGAATGCTCTGTTTTTTGTTAAAGTTGTTAGTTTAATCTCTTCAGCAGTTAGAAACAATTTTTTGGAGTGTAATCTGTGGGTATGCATGATTGTGTTTCACAATATTTAGCTAGGGTTTGATCGCAACTAGTTTTCTGAGTGGTTAGGCTAATGAAAGTGTTGACTGTATAACGGTTGTTTGTCATGGTGAAAAGCTGTTTCTTATCTGTTATTCGTTATTGCATTTACAGTTAATGTGGTTTCCAAGTTGTTGATATGGTTGAAGATGATGAGGTTGATCATGACTTTGTTTTTAAATTGCAGATGGGAGACCCTTGTATTACTATCATATTTCACCATGGAGGGTTATTCGTGACAGAGCGTGATGGAAGTGTGAGTTACAGTGGTGGACAGACTTCTGAGTTGCCGAGATTTGACGTAGACACAGTTGATGTATTTTTTGTTCGAGACTACTATAAGACACTTGGGTATGACAATGTGACTCACTGTTGGTGGCTGGTGCCTAATAGGCCATTGCAAAGTGGTCTTAGAGCTTTGACACATGACAAAGAACTCATGGAGATGTGTTATCTTGCTCAGACCAACAAGAGAATTGTCCATGTGTATTATGAACATGGGGTCTCCGAACCTGTGTTTGATGAGATAACAGAAGTAGCATCATCCAAAAGCAAGGAGTTGATAGTACTAGGAGATCCTATTCCACATGCATACCCCCCCCCCCCCAAATCAATTTGACAGCCAATACAATTTCCACCACATCACCACAAATTCCAACCTCAGAACCAATAAACACCACAATTGCTAATCCAATAACAATCCCTCCAACTATACCTACTGGTAAAGGTATTTCAGGGTCAAAGCATAAGAGTCACATTACTGCATCTGCTATTAGTTATTTCAAATCACCACCCAAAAAAATGGCAGCACCCACTGCTGCTACTCCCACTGTTAAGCCCACCCCACCACCCAAAACAATGGCCAAACCCACAGTTGCTACTAGTTCCAAGCCCAACCTACCACAAAAAAGAATGGGCTAGTCCACTGCTGCTCCTACAAGCAAGCCCAACCCACCACCAAAGTCAACGGCCCAGCCCACTTCAAAACCTCTAACAAGATCAGCATCACAAAAATCAAGGAGGTCTGATATACCAAAGAAAGGCCCTCAAAAAGTAAAAAATGCAGCATTACATGCTAGGAGACCTTTAACAAGATCAGTTGCAACTGGAACTTTTGGAAGAGCATCTGGTAAGGGAAAGGATTTCGAAACTATGTTTGTTAGCTTGTCTAGTGAGGAAGAATCTTCAGACAGCCATGATAGTTATGACAGTGTAGAAGATGAACCGTATAGGCCTGCTGGTGATGATGTCTCCAGTGAGGAAGAAGAAGTGTTTGTGAAGAGATCAATTGAAAAGAAGAGTGATGTTAAAAAAAGGACTACAACTGATAATGAAGAAGTTAATGAAAAGAGTTCAGTTATGCTTGAGGATGACGGTCTTGTGTGTGCAGACTCAGGGTCTGAAGATGATGAATTCTTCTTTGGCCCGATTCCTAAGGTTGGTGAAATGGGAGCATATTATGATGCTCAAGATGGAGCTTATGATGAATCTGATGGTGGAGAGTCTTGGCACTCTGAGGAAATGCAGCATTACTTATAGGGTTGGATGGAGCATTTCTAAAAACAAAACATGGTGGTCAAATCCTCTCTGCAATTGGTCAAGACGCAAATAATCACATTTATATGATTGCTTATGCAATAGTGTCCATCGAAAACACTGAGAATTGGCGATGGTTTCTGGAATTGCTGCACCAAGACTTGGGTGATTACAAACAACATGGTTGGTGTTTTATTTCAGACATGCAAAAGGTATTGTTCTTGTTTATTGCTAGATATGTTGAATAATGGTAGTGATTCTTAGATATACCTGCTGAGTTGTAAATAATAGTAGTATAAATTGAATAACTTCTGTGTAAATTAAATAATTGTTGTATTAAATACCTGCTGAGTTTAAATAATTGTTGTATTTAATTACTACCAGCACTATGTTAATATGTTCACCTGGCCAGGCACTGTGAGAGAAATCACCACATAATAAACCTCAAGCACCAAAGTTCAAGAAGAAACCAGGGCCAATTAAGAAGAAAAGAAGAAAGGATGCTGATGAGGAGCCAAGTAGAGGCAAGAAGCCGAAGACCTCCATGAAAAGAGTTTATAAAAAAGGACATTGTCGCTATTGTGGTGAATCAGGTCACACAAAGAGGAACTGTCATAAGAGGGCTGTTGACGAAGAATCAGCTGCTGTGGCGGCTGCTGCTGCTGCTGCTAATTCTGATGCTAATGGAGTTGAGGTCAATAATTCTGCTCCAACTGCTGCTGTAAATGGTGGTGATGCCCCAGCTCTATCACAGGATCAGGTTGAGATTCAGCTTGATCATAGTCAGTCTATTTTGTCAGAAACTGATGACTCGCAACAAGTTGGTAATATTACGTACCCATATATATACATGTATATTCCACTCTTTTAGTTTTGCTTAGTCACATTAAATTTTTGGTGTTTCATACATAGGTGCAACCACCCCCTGTTCGGCCACCCAAACTGCCTCCTAAGAGAAAGTTGTCCGCACCCACAAAGACCAGTCCATCAACAAGCATACCCACTGCTACCACCCAACCAACCAGCACCCCATCTGCAAGCACTCCATCTGCTCCATCTGCAAGCACTCTCCCCACAAGCACTCAGCCTGCAAGCACTGAAACAGCAAGAAATCTACCAGCAACCACAATGCAATTTATGCATAATCCTGGATTCAAGCCACCCAGAACCAAGAATTACTGACTTAGTTTAGTATATTTAGGGACAATATGGTGTCTTTATTTGTCTGTTTGGCTAAAGTAATTTACTGTATATGCTTTCTTATTTACAATTCCAGTGTTGGAGATTGAAAACTTATGACACTTATGTTTTGAAAACTCTGATATAGTTGGTGACTATTGTTCTGGCTTTATAATGCCTTATTTTAAATGTAATCAATACAATATGAAATATGAATGATGACTTTCTTAAAGAGATCAATGTTAGATTTTTTGTTTTATTTAGTACTCTCATATGCAATTAAGATGCATTTCAAAGACTGTCAATTCCCATTTTATTGACAACAATTATATTTTGAATGAATAAATTGGTAGTTCATCTTGTTTTTCTAATTTCCAAAATATGCAAGCACACTAGTCTCAATCACTTAATTTTCATTTCTTTCAAACAAAATAACAGGTACAACTACAGCAAGAACATGAATAAGTCATTTGTTTCTTCCCAGATACAATTGGCCAAACTGCCTATCTAACTTTAAGACAAGAATAGCTACTGTAACCAACAGCATAAATACAAACACCAAAACTCCACCCACTTTCAGAACCCTAACTTCAGACTCTAATCTTCCAAGTTTCCAAGCAAACTTCAGCTTCCATTCTTCATTGTCAATTGAAGGGCTTGCTCTACCATCACATGTCATCACATCTTCTTCAAGAATTTTATCAATCCACAAAAACAAACCACACCACTTCTTGCCTACAGTCTACACCAAGGTAAAAGAATCAACCAAATTTATATCCAAAATTACAGCAAACAACAACAACAAATGCTTACATTGTAGTTTGGGCAACCCACGAACGGTCTCCCTGGATTAGAACCCGTTGTTGACCATCGCAGCACTGGTCTCAAACCGCATCTACACCATTCTAGCAAAATCGAGTCCCTGTTCCTGTTCATTCTTCTCATGATACTTCCAAACGATCGTGGGTTGTTCGAGCTCCCAGCAGCGTTGCTTGTGCTAGCTATTCCCGTCTGGGTATCAAGATGCTGAAGAGAAACCAACGGAAGAGACCAAACGAGAAGAGAAGGGCACTGGAGATTGAGCTTCAGATTTAGGAATTAGGGATTTTAAACTTCGAATTAGGGACCAAATTGAGTCATTAAATTCGTTCATCCACCTCAGCTAGCCGTTAGCGTTGCCCAGGTGTCACCAACTTAGCCACATCAGCTTTCCGAACACGCCAGCTGGAGCAAATGTGCCGGAAGGACAACATTGGGTCCCGAAGTGTAACTTCAGGTACTATTTTGAGTAATTGTTAAGTTCTGGGACCACTATGAAGCACGAGTGTAACTTCAGGGACCACTCTGAGGTTTAGCTCAATTGTTTCCAAAAAAATTGTTTTATATTTTTCATTTCAGAGAACGAAACTTTAGCCCAATAAATATAATTAAGGGTAGTGTTAGTAGGTGAACAAATCTTTTTGATAATTAAGTTTAATTAATCTTTTTGATATAGCAAAAATCACTTACATAATATGCATGTAAATTATATATTTCTTATTCTGCAGTTGCACAATTTTCTTTCTTTTTTGATATATATATATATTATTGTTGCTTTTGCTTTTTTTTTTTCCTTTTGAAAGGTGAAATAAAAAGAAGAAAATGAAAAAGGAGAAAGAGAACTTTGAAAAATAAACAAAAAAAAAACACAATTTTTTGTTAAAAAATACAAAAAATTTAATTGAAAAATATAGAAATTTTG
Source organism: Arachis hypogaea (assembly GCF_003086295.3). Taxonomy (NCBI): domain Eukaryota; kingdom Viridiplantae; phylum Streptophyta; class Magnoliopsida; order Fabales; family Fabaceae; genus Arachis; species Arachis hypogaea. The sequence continues at coordinate 122,394,607 of NC_092053.1, read as the reverse complement.
TTGGAAACAGAGAAATTTTAGTTTATATAATATAAAAGTTATTTTGAACTGTACAGTTTTTTTAGTTGAATTGAATGGAAAAGAAGAAAAATACAAAAATATTACTTAAAAAATACAAAAATTTTAGTTGTATAACATAGAAATTGTTTTGAATACTTTAGATATTTTAGTTGAACAATAAAAAAGGAAATAGGATAAGATATGGTATGTTGTAAAGTATTTTTTTTATTGGCAAAGAAGGAGTGAAATGCACACATATGGTTTAAAGAAGTGTGATATATATCTATATGATCATTTGAGAAATCAGATTCTTCGATTTTATTTTGAAATAAATAAAAAAGTTTATTTTAAACTAAAATCAGATACTCTAATTTTACTTTTCACAAAATTAAAAAATTCAAAAAATTTATAATATTAAAATTGGACCTTCTAATTCTTATTTTTAGAAAATTAAAATATTTTAGAAATTAAATCGTCATATTTCTATTTCAAGTTTAGATTTATATTTTAAAAAAAAAATTAAAATCATGGTTCATTTTTTGATATGGAACATAATTGAGTGTTTACGCATTGATATTGGAAAAGTTGTGTGTTTTCTCTTATGTGGTGTTTATTTTTTTTAAAATATAGGTAATTAAATCGCACCAACCGATTTATGCTGGATGGGTTAAAAGAAATCGAATTGTCAAATTTTTTTTAGAGAATTTGAAAATTTGTTGTCCATAAATCGGTTGGTCCAAGTAGTAGATTTGTCTTTTTAAACTACGAAGCCCAAGTCTCTGGGTCCAAATTGTGGACTTGTAATATTTTTGAATAAAAAAACCCAAATCGTTGGATCCCACAAGTAAAAAAAAAAATTTAGAAATTAAAGGATATTTTTTTGGTGACTTACAATTTTTTGGTGACTAAATTAAAGGATATAAATTGAATGGAAGTAAGTGATGGTGAAAAAAAAAAAACGAAAAGACTTCACCACCTCTTCTCAGCATGTCTTTACCCATTGCTCATCACTCTTTTTCGTCTTCACCACCTCTTCTCATCGGGTCTTCTCAGTCGAACGAATGGAAGTAAGGTAGCGTTTGTTTTTAGAGACACGACAGAATAGGACATCGAGACAAAGACAATAAGACGGAGACATTAAAAATTATGTTTTGTGTATCGTGTTTGGATACGATGGATAGGACACTAATGTAATGTCCAGTATTATGTTTAGATACACATGGACAAGACTAAAATATTATATAAAATGACTAAAATAGCTATGTGATTCCAAATTTTCTAATATAAACTAATTTAATAAAGAATGAGAGTACGCAGGAGTACAAACACTGGGAACTTGAAAAAAATATTTAAAGCAGTCAAAAATTTTAATAAAAAATTATATAATAGTATTTATATTAAAATAAAATTTATAAATATAATTATTTTTTTTAAATTTATTATTAATATGTAAGAATCCATATGGTTAATATTAACAAAAAAAATAAATCTCAGTTTGATTAATAAAAAATTTCGTTTAGGTTAATAAGCCAAATTAATTTTAAATACAAAATTAATTTTAAAAAAAGAATCCAACTTTACATGAAAAAAAAATTAATTTTTGCACATAAAAATCTATTTTTATTTAGAAAACTATTTTTTTTATCTAAAATTTTATTTTTCTTTTTAAAAAATTGATTTTTCTTTAAATTATATAAAATCAATTACAACTTATAAATTATTTTTTAGTATTTTTAAATATCAATTTTACCTTTATAATATTTATCTTTCAAAAGTCTCAAGACTAATTATTTTTGTTATTATTTTTATTACAAATCAAATAATATAATATAAAGTTAAAATAATGTTGAAGTAAGAATGATAAAAAAAAAGAATTATCCAGTCCAATAAAAATTTCTATAAAAAGGTGAGAGTACCTGAGAAAAAAAAGAGAAAGAAGGAGGATGTAGGGATAGAAAAAGAGTATGGAGAAAAAAAAAATACTTTCTGAGAACGATGCAAAATAGGAAAAATAAGAAGGGGTAACAGTGGAATAATAAAAAATAGCACCATGGACAAAAAAGAAAAAAAATTCATAAAAACAGTCCGCGTCTCTCTTCTAAATCCCGTGTCCATCATTGTCCTTCGTAAAAGAGTGGACACAAAAGTATAAAAAACTGTCCCGTAGACAATATGTTTAGTGTCCATGTCTTTGCTTCCAAACGCTTTTTAAAGATGTGCTGTCCATGTCTCTGTATTGTGTCTTCAAAAACAAACGCTACCTAAGTGATAGTGAATAAAAAAACGTTAAAATTAAGTAACATTTGTACTTAATAGCATTCATTCAATATACCCAAACAAAAGACTTTGTCTCATGCCGTACCTATAACTAACTATCTATGTTTAATCAAATTAACACACTAATATATATACACATTATCTCTGTCATGGGTCAGGATTCGGTGGTCTCAGAATCTTTGGACCACTTAATGGTTCCATTAGAAAACATGTTTTTAGAGTTTTTTTTAATAATTGTTACATAGTCTTTGAACTAATTTTAATTACAAATTAACTCCATATATTTTATTTAATTATAGAAACTGTTTTTTATTTTATAAATTATTATTTTATCAATTATCTATTATATTTATTAACAATCAAATACAAAAACAACAACTAATTATATCTTCCATTGATCCTAATAAAGCTTTTAGCCATTCCAATCGATTAAAATATTAAATTTGATCTCGTGACGTTCGTCATGGCTTCCAAATCGTGTTTCCTTGAAATTCAATCGATTGGATTACAGTGTATCACAAAACAATCGATTGAAAGTTGTAAGGTAGAATGGTTTTCGCTTAAACCAATCGATTGTTTATACTTTCCAATCGAATGAATGCCTCAAAACAATCGATTGTTTTTGTTACTCAATCGATTGAATTCACGAAAACAACATGGATTTGCCAAATACAATCGATTGGAAAGTGATGACATTGAAGTTTTAGCCAAATTTAATCGATTGGTAATGTAATTCAATCTATTGCCAATCAGTGCCTCTCTCACAATCAGTGGCCTCTCTCATAATGGAGAAGAAGAAGACAGAAGCTTTCTGGATTTTAGAGAGAGGAGAGAGGTGTAGAAATGGCGTTCGAACGTTTAAAAGGGGGAGAGAGTGGGTGTGAATACGCAGGGTTATCTGCTTTAATACATAGTACGTTTCAAATTTCAATCGATTGGATTACATTACCAATCGATTGAATTTGGCAAAAAGTTCAATGTCATCACTTTTCAATCGATTGGATTGCATTACCAATCGATTGAATTTGGCAAAAAATTCAAAGTCATCACTTTTCAATCGATTGGGTAGCATTACCAATCGATTGAAGTTGGCAAAAAATTCAACTTAATCACCTTCCAATCGATTGGATTACATTATCAATCGATTGAATTTGGTTAAAACTTCAATGTCATCATTTTCCAATCGATTGTATTTGGCAAATCCATGTTGTTTTCGTGAATTCAATCGATTGAGTAACAAAAACAATCGATTGTTTTGAGGCATTCATTCGATTGGAAAGTATAAACAATCGATTGGTTTAAGCGAAAACCATTCTACCTTACAACTTTCAATCGATTGTTTTGTGATACACTGTAATCCAATCGATTGAATTTCAAGGAAACACGATTTGGAAGCCATGACGAACGTCACGATTGAAATGGCCAAAAGCTTTATTAGGATCAATGGAGGATATAATTGGTTGTTGTTTTTGTATTTGATTGTTAATAAATATAATAGATAGTTGATAAAATAATAATTTATAAAATAAAAAACAGTTTCTATAATTAAATAAAATATATGGGATTAATTTGTAATTAAAATTAGTTCAAAGACTATGTAGCAATTGTTAAAAAAACTCTAAAAACATATTTTCTAATGGGACCATTAAGTGGTCCAAAGGTTCTGGGACCACCGAATCCTAAGCCCTCTGTCATATAAAATTAAGTAATTCACTAAATATATATAATCTGCATACAATAAATCATTATGACCAAACAAGATCCAACTAACTAATATTTTTTTAACTAAAAAATAAAATATAACTAGAAACTAATTACTCACATAATTAAAATAACAAAGATAATTAACAATGTAAAATTAGTACGATCAACATCTTTAATTTTAAGTTTTTTTGGAATTGTTATAGGATGAAAATGATGAAGCAAGGCTTCTTCCTTCTTTTATTCTTCACTTCTTCTGGTATGTGAAGAGAAGAGTTTTAGTTGACAAGAGATATGTGAGAGTGATGAGTTGAGTGTGAGAAGAGAGCTTTTAGCCTTATAAGCATATTTTAGTCTTTTTAAAATTATTTTTAAAAGAGTATTTTAGTATTTTTAAAATTGACTAAAAGGATATTTTAATCCTTTTAAATCAAATTGACATTTATAAAAAAATCTAAAAGAACTTTGATCATATAAGGGTATCTTAGTATTTTGAAATTAGTCCTAAAAAGATTATCTTAGTTTTTAAAAAATTGACTAATATTTTCGTCTTTTTAAATCAAATTAATTTTTGTATTTTAACACTATCAAATAACCTTAATTCTAAAGAAAATACTCTAGTCTTTTTTTAAAATTAACTAAAAGATATTCTAAAATTATAAAATTAAATTCAAATTATAAATTATTAATAAAATTAAATAACCTTAATTCTAAAAGATTATTTTAATCTTCTTAATATCAAATTCAAAATTTAAAATTCGAATACATTTTTCTATGAATTATTTCAACGATTAACTTATTAAATTTTTCAAAAATGCTATTTATACACTATTTTTCAGCCACCAATTCAGCCACTCTCACTAAAATACAGTATAAAATACGTTATGTATAAGGAAGTAAAAAAATACGGTTACAGTAGCAAACGCGCTGGGAATGGGTTTCTTCATCGCGCCAAAATCTCTCGCGCTTTCTTCTCTTCTCGCAGAAAGGGTTCCATTTCATGCACCTCAATTCTCTTCTCTTCTCTTCGATTGCGCCAACCTCACTCCTCACTTTCTTCTCTTCTCCGTGGTTTCCTCCGCTTTGCTTCGTGCCGTTTTTGGTTCTTGTTATCTTAGGGTTTTGATTATAACTTTTGATTCCATGAAATCCACAAGCTCGAATGATGAGGTTTGTGTTTAATTTACTTCATTTGTTAATTTGTTATTCTTGATTTGATTTTAATTTTTTGATTATCCATGTTTTATTCCTGATTTGATTTTAATTTTGTTGATTATTTAGTTATACAAATGCTTCTGATTTGGCTTATTCTTTGATTTGAGCGACATCACTGATTTAGTAAATTACTATACACCGATCAATATTATTTCTCGAAAAATTTCAGTAGCATAGGCCTGTTAGAAAGAGGAGCATGTCACAAGCTTATGTCAATGGAAGAATTTGCATATACAGAAGTAATTGCCTTTTATACACAAGCTTATTCCATAGGCAAATTCCTAATAGTTATGCTTCTGATATGTGGCTTCATTATGTCATTTAGATCCTTTTACATCATGTACGTTGTGTGATTATATCCTAAAAAATTTATGTTATAAATTTGTATAATGAGAAAAATGTTTAGCTTTTGGATTGGAGTCAAATTGGTAGTTTGCATGTTTAAAATTTCTGCATTTGCTTAGATCAAATGATGATGCTATGAATGTGTTGGAGTTTAGTGTTATATTTGACTATTGAGTTTGATTATCATGTTTACCGAGTTTGATTATATTCGGGATCAGTATTATATTTGACTACTGAGTTTGATTATAAATGTTTACTGAGTTTGATTATACTCAGGTTCAGTGCTTGACTACTAATTTGTCTTGTTCATTCATAGAAAATTTAGAGCATTTTTATACCTGATTTGATTTTATTAAATTTTTTATTATCTATGTTTTTAGGTTGTTCCAAACATAGGAATGGCATTCTCCTCTGTGAAAGATTATGAAACTTTTTATACCAATTATGCAAAAAAGGGTTAATTTTTCATGGAATATAAGAACTATTAAGTGGGATCAAAATAGATAAATTACATACCAAATCTTGGTATGTTCTAGAGCTGGTTATCGAAGATCAAAAATTGATCCACTAAAGAAGACAAATATAACTTTCGAGCAAAATTGTAAAGTTAGGATTATTGTGAAAAGGGATAAGAAGATGGAATATGTGTTAACCTTTGTTAATGTCCAGCACAACCATGCTATTAGTCCTAGCATGACAAAGACTCTAAGAAAGAACAGGGAACTAAGCTTGCATGCCAAACGGATAGCTGAGATCAATGATCAAGCTGGTGTTACAATAAGAAACACCTATCAAAGCTTAGCAACTGCTGCTGGTGGATATGATAAATTAACTTTTACTCAAATAGATCTTCGGAATCATGTAGCAAGAAGTGTTAGAGTGATAGAAAAAGAGGGGGATGCGCAATCATTAATGCAGTATTTTCAGAGGATGCAAGAACAAAACCGCAACTTCTTTTACGAAGTTAAATTGGACGAGCAACATCACATAAAGCATGCTTTTTGGGCTGATGCTAGAAGTCGTGCTGCTTACGAGTACTTTGGCGACGTTGTGAGCTTTGATACGAAGTTAATTATATGCATTTTGGTTTTTGCATGTGTTTAATGTATAGGGATAGGCAGAATAGAATGAATTTACTGTTGCTGTGCATGATATACTGATTTTGATTATGTACTTTTGTTTTTGCATATGTTTGATGTATAGATAGGTACAATAGAATGATTTTGCTGCTGCTGTGCATGTTATACTAAGTTTGATTATGTACTCTTATTTTTGCATATGTTTGATGTATAGGGATAGGTACAATATAATGAATTTGATTATAGGTAGAATAGAATGATTTTGCTGCTGCTGTGCATGTTATACTAAGTTTGATTATGTACTCTTGTTTTTGCATATGTTTGATGTATATGGATAGGTACAATATAATGAATTTGATTATAGGTAGAATAGAATGAAACTGAGTTTGATTATTGTTCGTTACCTGGTGTTCTCGGGTCGTCGGTAGGTGATGATTAGGAGAGAGAGGAGACCCCGAGCTGGCGTGGAGCGAGGGAAATCGTGCGCTGGCGACGTCGGAGGTTGAACGGAGCGGGGGGTGGCCACTTGCAAGGACACTCCAACGATCAAGTCAGAGTCCGTACTGGAGGGTGGCAGAATTAGGTAAGGATGTGACGTACCTTAGGGGGAGAGCTGTCCTCTCCCCTTATATACTATGTTGGGTGGGCTCATTAAAGGTTAGGCCCATTGATAGAGGACCTGTGAGCTGTTGCTTTCCACGTGAGTGGGTCATCCCGTACTTCGGGTCGGGATGCCGGGTACAGACCCTGAGGGTATCGACCCACACGATAGCATGCTTTGGGTGGAGTTGGTCGGGCCCTGGGTCGGGTGTTAGGGACCGACCCGTGGAACCCTTTTGCTGGAGGTTTGGGCCTGGGTGGGGTAGTGCCCCGACCCGACGACTTCCTGGGCTGGACTTGGCAGTCCGAAACAGTGCCTCCAACGTGCCAGCCTTGAGGTCTGGGGCTCGTGGCTGGACACGTTTGTCTTTTTCGCCAAGGGGGCAAACTTTTCTTCTTTTTCGGGAACTCGTTGATAGCGTTTTGTGTCACCCACGCATGGTCGCTTCGACCTTTGTGCTGCTTTCTTGGTTTTGGCGCTGGGCATTAAATGCCCATCATTTCATTGATTTAAAATTTTGGGTGAAATGGCAAATATGCCCCTGCCTTTTGGCGCTTTTCCTCGGCGGTTATGCTTTTCTCCCCTTTTTTATTTCGTAACCTCCTCTTTTCTTTACTTTTCCTTTTCCTCATCTCTTATTCTTTCGCACTGTTGCTGCTCCTGCCCTTGCTTCTGCTTCGAACATTCTTGCTCCTTGCTGTTGCTTTGATCATTCTCGCTCACAGTGTCCCATCTTCCTTCCTATCTGCTTCTTACAGATTCTGCTTCTTCTGGTAAGCTTTCATGGCTTTTCCCCTTTTTGGTTGCTTATTTCCAGTTTTCGTGTATTTTTGCTTGTGTGCCTGGGCTTCTTCGTTTTGCTTTTTCTTCTTAGAGGTGGTGCCACTGGGTTTTCTTGCATTTTTACTTGCGTTTCTGGGTTAGTATAAGGGGCTAGAAGGTGGATTCATAGTTATCTTTTCAATTTTTTTGTTTTGAGGGTTTCCGACTTTCCATCTTGACTAAGTGGTGCCCCCGCTGTAGGTATGGCTGAGCGTCTTACTTCCTCGAGTCAGGCTCAGCGCCCCCTAGCCGACTTCGTTGACCACTACGCCTGGGTTTCCTCCGATGTGAGGGATACTCCTTTTAGGATTACAAAGGAGGGGCTCTAGAAACTACGACAGTCAGGGCTCTTGTGTGGAGGGGGTCCCGAGGAGGCGCTCTATCAAGTCTATGTCCCTGCTGGTCGGGAGAGCGTCTGCCAAAAAAACTTGGCTTCCCCTCGAGTTGTTGATTGGTTGTGGGTTTACGAGCCCATGTTCACGACCTTGGGGCTTCGTCTGCCTTTTTCTCCTTTCGTTATGGGTTTATTAAATTGCTGTGATGTTGCACCGTCGCAGCTTCACCCGAATAGTTGGGCCTCCATCCGGTGCTTTGAGATGGTTTGCGAGTACCTGAAGCTGCCGATCTCAGTGAATGTCTTCCTCTACCTCTTCTTGCTCACGAACCCTTCTAGCTAGGGAAAGGATAAGAAGGGTTATATGTCTTTTAGGGCCCAACAGGGGCGTAGAATCTTTGCCTATTCGAGGATTCCTATCATGGCTTTAAGTCTACCTTTTTTAAGGTTAGACCGGTCGAGGGTCATCAGCCTTTCTGGCTTACGGCTGAGGGGGCTAGGCGGATCCCGACTTACTGGAGTTTTCGGGCGGGGTCCGACTATCTTATAAAGGTATCTTATGACTGGCTGAGCCCGGAAGATCGCAATATTGCCGATATTCTGTTGGCCATTTTTGGTGAGAAGAACCTTAATCCCCGTATGGTGATGGGGGACCGGGAGGCCAGTCGGTCGTATGTTGGTGGGTTCCTTTTTCCTTTGAGTTCTTCTATTCTTTAATTTTCTATTGTTGACACCTTTTCTCTCTTTTTCTTTACTCGCAGTTTCCATGGCTGGCGGGAAGAAGACTTTGGATGACTTGATGAATCTCATCAAGGGGAACGAGGAGGGTGAGGATGACTCTTTGGCGACCCCTATGGCAAGTCAGGGGCAAGGGGAAACCGGGGAGGCCAGTGGTCAGGTGCACGGGGCCGACCAGGCTCATCTGGAGAAAGTTGTTCCTCCCGAGAAGGTTGCTGGGTCCGATGGTATAGAGACAGAAATTTTTGAAGATGATTTTAGTTTTGGTGATGATGAGCTGAAGGTTGTGGGTAAATCCAAGAAGAAGAAGTGAGATACCGGGAAGGTGCTCTCGGTTATGGAGAAAAACTTCGATGCCGGGGGTTTCATCGAGTCCCAGTTGCTCCCCAGCACTGAGGAGTTTTTTCATGAGGCCGACCTTTCCGGGTAGGCCAAGTGGATCTACGGTAGTCTTCTCCGAGCTGCTGCTATCGCCAAGAAGGTGGAGCCTGTCTTGGGCAACTATCATGCTATGGAGGTAAGGCTTCACAACTTCCAAAAAGATCTGACGGACTCGCGATCTCGGGAGGAATCTCTGAAGACAAAGTTGTCCGAGCAGGAGAAGAAGGCTGAGGAGGATGCCAAAGAGATTAACAGGCTGGTGGATCGAGATATGGCCTTGATGAAGGATCTGAATACCTCCCGTGGTGAGACTGCTGCCATAAAGAAGAGGGTTGAGGAGAAGCTGAAGTTGGCGGAGAGCTCGGCGGAGGCTGCTTCTCAGGAGATGGCTACCCTGAAGAAAAGGAACAAGGAGCTTGCAAAGGGGGCTCGTGAGGCCGTCAAGCTGACTAAGGAAGGATAAAGCTGCAGGTGGCCGTTCTGGCTCCCGATCTTGACCTCTCCCAAGTTGGTACGATGAAGACTGTGGAGGCCGGGAAGATTGTTGACATTCTTTAAGCGCTTGGATGGATATTTCCCGGTTTCCTTTGCTCTTTGTTTTGTTTTGTAACTTGTTCTTTATTCTGGGGCCTATTATGAGGCGTCCTTTGGCTGTACCGAATACTTTTTCTTTTTGCTTATATTTACGACTGCCGTTTAGGTTATTGCTGGTTTTATTCGGGCCGTCGTGGCCTTGCTTTTGCTTTTTGTTTGCTCGGGCCGTCGCGACCTTTTGGTTTACCGTTATCGTGATATTTATTTGTTGTTGCTTGTCTGAGCCAATTTGTTTTCTTTTGGTCCCTTATGGTTCCCGGGGTGATCAATCTCGGATTTCCGTTAGGTCGACCATTTTGCCTTTCTTGTCTCGCTTGTTATTCCGATTTGAGACTTTGCAAAAAGTAAACTTATCATATTGTTAGGATTCTGAGACAAGAAAATAATGTAATGTGTAATTAAGTGAAAGATAATAGAAGGAAATGACATGATTGTAGAAAAGAGAGACATAGAATGAGAATGTAAAGGTGGGACATAGGAGGCGGGTTGAGGTTGTCGGATCGTGTGGTCGCCCCTTCTTACGAGTAGAACCTCCTGAGGTTTGCCATGTTCCATGTTCTCGGCATCTCGTTTCCATCCAGTTTTTTTAGCTTGTAGCCTCCTTTGCTGAGGACTTCTCTTACTCTGTAAGGTCCTTCCCAGTTCGCGGCTAGCTTGCCTTCCCCAAGGGTTGGTGGTCCTATGTCGTTACGTCGCAAGACCAGGTCGCCTTCTCCTAAGCTTCTCTTCAGTACTTTGCCATTGTACCTTAGGGCTATTCTGTGCTTTATTGCTGCTTCTGCTAGGTGTGCCATTTGCCTCGTCTCATCGGCCAGGTCCTTTTCGATCGCCTCACTTCCTCCTCCGAGGAGTAACCTTGGGGTTGGTTTCCCGACCTTGACTGGGATGACTGCGTCGACCCCGTATGTGAGTCGGAAGGGGTTTCGCCGGTAGATGATTGGGGGGTGGTTCTGTACGACCACAAGACTGAGGCTAGCTCGTCTATCCATGAGCCCTTCTTCCCTTCAAGTCGCTTCTTCAGCCCCTTTAGGATGACTTTGTTGGCTGCTTCGATCTGGCCGTTGGTTTGGGGGTGTTCGACTGAGGAGAACTTCTGTTTGATCTTTAGACCTTCTAGGAATCCTTTGAATTTTTTGTCGGTGAACTGTGTCCCGTTGTCTGATATGACGCTCTCTGGGATCCCGAATCTAGTGACCACTTGTTTCCACATAAACTTTTGACAATTAGCTGCGGATATGCTGGCTAGTGGTTCTGCTTCCACCCATTTGGTGTAATAGTCTATGACCACTATTAAGTACTTCACTTGCCCGGGCCCCGGTGGGAATGGCCCTAAGAGGTCGACTCCCCATTGGACGAAAGGTCGGGGGGCCATCATTAGACTAAGCTCTTCGGGAGGTGCTTTGTGAAAGTTGGCATTTTCTTGGCATTTTTTGCATCTTTTCACGAACTCCTGAGCGTCCGACATCATTGTGGGCCAGTAGTATTCTGCTCGGATGATCTTTCTTGCTAAAGATCTTCCCCCGATGTGGTGACCACAACACCCTTCGTGGACTTCTGTTAGGACATAGTCCGTCTGGTCGGGGTGTAAGCATTTGAGTAGGGGTTGGTGAAGCCATCGCTTGTACAATTGTCCTTGTATGATTGTATATTTGGGGCTTCCCTTTTAATAGCCTGTGCTTCCTTCTCATCTAGGGGTGTTTCCGCATGCTCCAGATACCGGGAGATGGGGTCTATCCATGAGGGTGGATTTGGCACCTGGGTTGTGCACATGACGATTGCAGGTTTCGTTGCCAGCCCTTGGATTAGGGATCTGTTCCCCGTTCCGGGTTTGGTGCTCGCGAGCTTGAAAAGGAGGTCTGCTCGGGCGTTTCTTTCTCTTGGGACGTGCTGGATTGTGACTTCTTCGAAGCTTTTGCATAGCTCTTTTACCTTTTCCAAGTATTTCTGTAGTAGCGCGTCCCTGGCTTGGTAGTTGCCATTTACTTGGGAGGTAACGACTTGGGAGTCGCTACTGATTTCCACTTTTGACGCTCCGACTTCTTTGGCTAGTATCAGTCCCCCTATCAGTGCTTTATACTCGGCCTGGTTATTGGAGACCAGGAACTCGAACTTGATGGATTGCTCGTAGGCTATTCCTGCAGAGTTTTCGAGGATGATCCCGGCACCTCCGAATATTTGGTTGGATGCTCCGTTAACATAGAGTTTCCACCGTGTGTTCGGTGTGTCGGGAGTCTCCATTGTGACTTCTACAAGGAAGTCTGCAATGGCTTGGGCTTTGATTGCCTGTCTTGGCTCGTATTGCAAATCATATTGGGACAGCTCTATTGCCCATGCCATCATTCTTCCCGCCAGGTCGGGTTTCTGGAGGACTTGTCGAATGGCTTGGTCGGTTCTCAGAATGATTGTGTGCCCTTGGAAATATTGCTTTAGCCTTCTAGATGAGATCAGTAGAGCGTAGGCCAGTTTTTCCAACTTGGTGTACCTCATCTCTGCGCCCTGGAGTATTTTGCTGATAAAGTATATTGGGCGCTGAGCCTTGTCTTCTTTCCGGACTAGGACTGCCGCCATCGCTTGCGTAGTGACTCCCCTTCTCTGGGCTTGCTGAGTACAGGAGGCTCCGAGAGTATCTTCTTGAAATGGATGAATGCTTCTTCGCATGCCGGGGTCCATTCGAAGGCGATTCCTTTCTTCATTAGGTTGAAAAATGGGATTGCCCTTTCAGCCGAGGCTCCGAGAAACCGAGATAGAGTTGTGAGCTTTCCGGTGAGCCTTGGCACATCTTTGATGCACCCAGGGCTTGTCATCTTGAGGACGACTTCGCACTTGTCCGGGTTGGCTTCTACCCCTCTTTGTGTTATCATGAACCCCAGAAATTTCCCTACTTCCATGGCGAATGCGCATTTAAGCGAGTTAAGCCTCATGTTGAATTCCCTTAGTGCTTTGAAGACAGCCTGGAGGTCGTCTATTAACTTCTTCGGCTCTGCTGTTTTTACTAGGATGTCATCGACATATACCTCTACCGTCTTGACGATGAGGTCGTGGAAGACTTTGCTCATTAGCCTTTGGTAGGTGGCCCCTACATTCTTCAGTCCGAAGGGCATTACCTTGTAACAATAGGTGCCCCCTGGTGTTATGAATGATGTTGTGTCCTCGTCGGGTCGGTGCATCTGGATCTGGTTATAGCCGGAATAGGCATCCATGAAACTGAGGAAACGATATCCCGCCGCCGAGTCAACCAAGGTGTCAATGTTGGGGAGGGGAAAGGATTCTTTTGGGCACGCCTTGTTCAGGTCGGAGTAATCGACACACATCCTCCATTTTCCACTGGCTTTTTTTACTAGGACGACATTGGACAGCTATGTCGAGTACTCAAGTTCTTTGATGAACCCTGCTTCTAGCAGTGCTGCTATTTGCTTGGCGACTTCTTCGGCTCTTTCTTGCGACATCTTCCTTCGCTGTTGGGCTACCGGTTTGGCCTCGGGCTTTATGGCTAGCCGGTGGGACATGACCTCGGGATCCAAATCCGGCATGTCTGATGGAGTCCATGCGAAGAAGTCACCATTTGCTCTTACGATCTCTATGAGGGGGCCCTTGAGTTCATGGGGTAAGTTCCTGTTTATGAAAGTAAACTGATCTGCCAATTTCCCTATTTGGAACTTTTCCATGTCTCCTTCTGGTTCAGGTCTTGGCTTGTCCTCCATCCTGACGTCCAGATCTGCTAGGAATATGCCAGCTGCTTTCTTAGATTCTTTCCTTAAGGAGAGACTGGCGCTGTCGCAGGTGACTGCTGTCTCTAAGTCTCCCCTTATGGAACCAACTGTTCCCTTATCCGTTATGAACTTCATTGTTATGAACTTGGTGCATATTACAGCTGAGAATTCATTGATAGTTTTCAATCATAGGATAATGTTATAAGTAGTAGAGTCTCTGAGGACTACGAAGTCTGCCATAACCGATTTCCTGGTGTCACCAGTTGCATATTACAGCTGAGAGATCATCCCGTTGGGTTTAATGTAATTGTCACCTAGTCCCATAACTCCGTGTTGGTGATTTTTGAGGTCGGATTCCTTAAGCCCCATGCGTCGAAGACGTTTCTAAATAAGATATTAGAGTCGGCTCCCGTGTCGACGAGGATGCGTCTAACCAGTCCTATTCCGACCATTGCTGTAACTACCATGGGGGGTTTTCGGGGAGGTCATTGAACCATTTGTCTTCTGGGCCAAAGGATATTGTGAGGTGCCTTTTGCTGGTGGCGGGACCATTTGCCGAGATGGAGAGCACGCGGGCATCCCTTTTTGCTGCCGACTTGGATCTGGGGGGGCTGTCGCGCCCGACCACGATGTTGACCACGAAAGTTGGGGGTTGCCTGCATCCCCTACGGGTTCTTGTCTTGGCTTAACAGTTCGGCTCTGGTCTTCCTCGGAGCGTTCTCTTTCCCGCCTCCTCGGTTCTCTGATGAGCCGGGAAAATTCCCTCAGATTTCCTTCTCTAATGGCTTGTTCCAGGGCATCCTTGAGGTTGAAGCAGTCTTGGGTTTTGTGTCCAAACCCCTTGTGGTAATCACAGTAGAGGCTCTTGTTGCCTCCCGTTCTCTCCTTCAACGGCCTAGGTTTGGATAGAATTCCCTTGTCTGTAATTTGTTGGTAGACTTCTATTATAGGTGCCGCAAGTGGCATATAGTTCGTGAACCTTCCTAACCGTGGGTGCTTGGGTGGCTTGTTTAAGGTGTCGTCCCTGGTGGCTTCTTTGTACTTGTCGATTTGAGGGGCCTGCCGGGTTGACGAGCTAGGGAGCTACCGTTTATTGGCTGCTATGACCTGGCTGACTTCTTCATCGTTGATGTATTCCTTGGCCACGCTTTGAATTTCCTGCATGGTACATACGGGCTTAGTTGTGAGGTGCTTCCTAAAGTCTTCGTTTAGTAGGCCGTTTGTTAGGCATAGACTAGCGACTGAGTCTGTGAGGCCGTCGATCTCCAAGCACTCATCGTTGAACCTATCTAGGAATTTTCTAGTCGGCTCCCTGGGTTTTTGGGGTAACCCCCAGCAGAAGTTCGACTATGGTCTACAAAAGTTGTGATCGACTCTTGTGGGAGGGTGTTGAACCATCGAATCGCTGGACCAGCCAGCGTTACGGGGAATGCTCGGCATCTGACCGCGTCACCTACCCCTTCAAAGTTCATCCTTGCTTCAAAAGCCATGATATGCTCTTGGGGATCCTTGGTCCCATCGTACCTCATGTCCGTCGACTTGTCGAAGTTTCTCGGGAGCCGGAGCTTGAGGATTGACGGGTGAAAGGGGGTGGCTCCTAGGATAATGGGATCTTGTTGTCTCCGGGGTTTCCTTTTTGGGGATTCTCAGCGGCTTTCTGATTCGCCTTGGGTGGGTCTTGAAGTTGCTTGTGTGTGCACCTCTTCATGCCTTGTTAGTCTTCTTCCTTGGCTGTCATGTGCTAGGGAAGGGGAGCGGGTGCGGGCATGGGACCGGCTGGCGCCGCCGTGTGAGTGGCTGACGCCTTCGTGGGATTGGTTCCTTGCCGCCAGCTCCCGCTCAAGATTTTGTACTCTATGCCTGAGTTCTTGCATGATCTTGGCGCTGTCGGCTCCCGTCCCTTCGAAGGGACACCTTTCGGGGGTCTTGGTGTACATTTGTTGATTGGTTGAACGGAGGTTCTCGGTTGTTCGGCAGTGCGGGCTGTCGAACTCGCCCTGCTCAAACGAGCTCCGCCTCCTTAGCGGAGCTCCTCTGAAGTGATGGGTCGCTCCATGTCTGCATTGGGTCCCCACAGACGGCGCCAATGTTCGTTACCTGGTGTTCTCGGGTCATCAGTAGGTGATGATTAGGAGAGAATGGAGACCCCGAGCTGGCGTGGAGCGAGGGAAATCATGCGCTGGCGACGTCGGAGGTTGAACGGAGCAGTGGGTGGCCACCTGCAAGGACACTCTGACGATCAAGTCAGAGTCCGTACTGGAGGGTGGCAGAATTAGGTAAGGATGTGACGTACCTTAGGGGGAAAGCTGTCCTTTCCCCTTATATACTATGTTGGGTGGGCTCATTAAAGGTTAGGCCCATTGATAGAGGACCTGTGAGCTGTTGCTTTCCACGTGATCGGGTCGTCCCGTACTTCGGGTTGGGATGCCGGGTACCGACCTTGAGGGCATCGACCCGCACGATAGCATGCTTTGGGTGGAGTTGGTCGGGCCCTGGGTCGGGTGTTAGGGACCGACCCATGGAACCCTTTTGCTGGAGGTTTGGGCCTGGATGGGGCAGTGCCCCGACCCGGCGACTTCCTGGGCTGGACTTGGCAGTCCATAACAATTATGTACTCTTGTTTTTATTATAGGTATGATATGCCTTTTGGCACATTTGTTGGGGTTAACCACCATGGCCAATCATTGCTACTTGGTTGCGCTCTTCTTTCATGCGAAGAAGATAATTCTTTTGTTTGGTTATTTGATTGTTGGATACGATGTATGGGTGGCAAGCCGCCTATTGGCATATTGACGGATCAATGCAAAGCTATGCAAAATGCCATTGAAAAATCATTACCAATGACACGACATCGATGGTGTATTTGGCATATCGCGAAGAAAATTTCAGAAAAAACTAGGAGCATCCAAGCAATTTAACGAGATTTGTGTTGATATGACACATATTGTGTGGGATTCTAGGTCTAAGGAAGCATTTGAGAGTTTTTGGACTGATTTTATCAACAGATTCAGTTTGCATGATAATAATTGCTTAGCAGGTATTTTGTATGAGTTTGATTATCTTATATATACTGTTTGATTATTTATCATTTATTAATCAATATGCCTTACAAGTTTGATTATACCCATTTTATGGTTTTAGGTTTGTACGAAGAACGTGACAGGTGGGTCCCTATTTTTTTTAGCAACAGTTTTTGGGCAGGCATGAGTAGCACTCAAAGGAGTGAAAGCATGCACTCATTTATGAAGGGCTACCTAACCTCAAAGAGCAACTTGCAATAATTTGTAACACAATATGATAACTGTCTGCAAATAAAGCTCAACAAGAATATGAATTGAATGCTACCAGCTTCAATACCATTATCCCTTGCATTTTTTCTAGTTGTAATAGGTTTTACATGTGATTAGTGAATTTACACTCAAACATTCTGAGTTATCTAAAATTCTGAGTTATTATTGGCCTTAGGAACAAAATGATTGGTGATCTCTATTCTCTAAGTCGCAACATATATTTAACTATACACTTCCAGCTATGGTGAATTTAATAAATAGTAACATCTAACAGGGCTTATTGAATATTATAAATGAAATCTACAACTTCTTACTCGAATTTTATTATAATCAAACTCAATAGTCAGATATAGCACTGGAAGTGACTATAATTAAACTCAATAAACATTTATAATCAAATTCAGTAGTCAAATATAGCACCAAACGTGACTATAATCAAACTCAATAAACATTTATAATCAAACTCAGTAGACAAGCACTAAACCTGAGTTTGCACCGAACCTGACTATAATCAAACTCAATAAACATTTATAATCAAACTCAATAAACATTTATAATCAAACTCAGTAGTCAAACACTAAACCTGAGTTTGCACCGAACCTGACTATAATCAAACTCAATAACCATTTATAATCAAACTCAGTAGTCAAACACAACCTGAGTTTGCACCGAACCTGATTATAATCAAACTCAATAAACATTTATAATCAAACTCAGTAGTGAAATATAGCACCGAACGTGACTATAATCAAACTCAATAAACATTTATAATCAAACTCGGTAGACAAGCACTGAACCTGAGTTTGCACCGAACCTGACTATAATCAAACTCAGTACTCAAATATAGCACCGAACCTGACTATAATCAAACTCAATAAACATTTATGACTATAATCAAATTCAATAAACATTTATAATCAAACTCAATAAATATTTATAATCAAACTCAGTAGTCAAACATTGAACCTGAGTTTGCACCGATCCTGACTATAATCAAACTCAATAATTAGATGGTTGAGACTAGATTGGATATATGTTTAAATTCAGGACAAAACTTATAATTAGATGGGGGAGTTCTGCAGTTATCCTTTCTGGTATGGGTATATGAACACTTATAGGGTAGATAATCAACTAGCTCATGACTATAAGTGTGACATAGCGGTAAGGTCTTGCTCGAAGTAAAAAAACACACTATCCATTTTAATCAATCCATACTCTATAGTGGTAAATTGATGACTTTAGAGTGAGACCAATCCAAATTTTGTGCATATCCTGAAATCAAACAAGACCAGAAAACAGTGTTCCTTTGGGGCATTTCAGCATATAGCTTCTGTGTGCATACTAATCAAACTAAGCATAATCAAACTCATTCAGTATAATAATCAAACATACTCCAACTCATATCACAAAAATCCAGTTATAATCAATTAATAGTCTACTAATAATCAGTTGTTAAAATTAGTTAACTGAGACTTCAATTCAAAATCCTAACTTAAATATTTTTAGTACAAATTATGCACAACACAAATTCATTTATAGAAACTCAAAATGAAGAAGGAAAATGCAATTGAAGAAGCTAATAGAAGCTCAAAACGAACAAGGAAAATGCCATTGAAGAAGCTGATAGAATAAAACAAGAAAAATGCACGAAAAATACATAATCAAACAAGGAATAGAAATTTACCTTGCAGAATCAAACAAAGAAAATGCAGTCGATGAAATTCGCGTCTGAAACACAGAGAGCACCACGCCTGAGATAGGAAGGAGAATCGCAACTGCGCTTGAAAGAGAGCGAAGGAGAATCGTGCCACCAGAGAGAGAGGGAAGGAGAGTCATGCCGCCGGAGAAAATCACTGTTGAAAATCAGGATGAGGAAGGAGAATCACCGTCAGAGAGTGAGAGTGAGAGTAAGGGAAGTACAGAAGAAGAACATTGTTTCAGCGAGCACGTGAGAGTAATATTGAGAGTGAGATTTTTATTTTTAAGTTTTGAATTTTGTATTTTGTATTGTATATGTATAAAAATACAGTAGCTAAATTAGTGACTGAAAGTACCGTAAATTTTTTCTACTATCTAGATCTTTTTTAATTTTTTTCAGCAAGACCTGCAAAATGTCTTGAAATATTTTGGAACCATTTAAAGCAAAGCCGACTTTGTTGGTTCATTCATATACATCCCTAGCTTCAACGTTAGATAAAATTAGTTTCATTGCAATCTTCCCATCATTGCAAACCAAGTGCAGCACAAATATACTGCTTTGGTTTTGATCTGATAGATCTTTCGAAATCCTACAGAGTTTTGATTCACTTCCATGTAACCCACATAAAAATAAACAAAAATTAAGCGCAATTAATTAGCTTGTGATTAGGGGTGGCAGGAGTACCCGAACCCGCGGGTACCCGCCCCGACCCGACCCGGGCGAGGCGGGTTTAAACCCGACCTGGAGCGGGGCGGGTTTTGATCAGGGCGGGTAGCTGAGCGGGGCGGGTCGGGGTCGGGGTCAGGGTAAACCCGCCCCTACCTGCCCCGGAGTGCATAGTATATATACACACTTACAAAATTAGGGTTTCTCAGTTCTCACAGGCGCATAGTTTACCTTCACTCCTTCAGGCTTGAGCCCCCAACCCTAACAGAGAAGAGGTCACTTCCTCTTCCTCTTCAGCCGCAACCTTCTTCCTCTCCTGCCGAGCCTATCACCGCTGCGACGCTACCTTCCTCCGAGCCCCTCGCTCACTTCCTCTTCCTCTTCAGTTGCAACCCTCTTCCTCTCCCGCCGAGCCTATCACCATCGCAACGCTACCATCCTCCGAGTCCCTCGCTCACTTCCTCTTCCTCTTCAGCCGCAACCCTCTTCCTCTCCTGCCGAGCCTATCACCGTCGCGACGCTACCATCCTCCGAGCCCCTCGCCGAGTCTTCATCTGCTGAATAGTGAACCCCTCACTGTGTCACTGCGCTGCCGTCCTGCGCTACCAAACCTCTGCGCTGCCCTCTTTGTCGCCGTATTCCTCCTCTAGTAAGTGGTAAGTTGCCTCTTTCTCTATCTCACATTATGCTCTCTCTGTTTTTTCTTGTAAGTGCTTGATCGATTTGAAATTGTTCAGATTTTGTGATTGTTCATATCGCATTTGGTGAGCCAATAATAATAATAATCGCCATATTAGTTTCATCATGTCTGTTAAGTAACATAACCCGCCCGTTTTAAGCTAATTTCAACATTCAATTAATAGTTTGGTAATGCTTATGAATATTGCGTTGGTGATGCTTATGGTTTCATTCAATCATTGTATTCCTAAGTTTGGAATTAACAATAGTTTTGTTCAGGAGCATCCATGTACCAATCTGAGGGTTATTTATTTATGAAATTATTGAACATAATAATATATTTCATATCTTTTGGTTTTCTTCATATATTTTTTATATTTTCCTAGTAGTTCTATGCTATTCTTAAACATTTTCACCAATTTAATACTGTTCTCACCAATCTGAACAGCATTCTTTGTTTTCATTATAGAGTTGCTATGAAGGAATTATAGGTTTCCCTTTGGCACCTTTTACATGCTCTGGAACTTAAAAAGATTCAGCAGCTGTAACTGTTTTTGGATATTTGTGATGAATTATTTGGTTGATAAATGAAAAACCATAAGTGGAATGATTCAGAGGGATTCAGATTTTTAATGTTTTAGTGATGTGAACATGATTAATGACTAGATACCTATATAGCGCTGGAATGTTCATATTAAACTATCATGTCATGAGTTATGATAATTTAATCCACAGCTATGATAGTTTGCCAATTCTTAAAGTTTGTTTTGTGTTTTTTTTAATTGTTTCCTCTTGTTGTGATTGAAATTTTGTGGTTTATTGAATTGTGGACAAGAATTTGTTACTTTATTGTTGTGATTCATTCTCCACACTTATATATTTCTAGTTTATATGCTTTGTGTTTTCAATGTAGGTTTGTTAAGGTAATTTTATGGCTAGCAACGCTAGAGAAGATACACAAAGCAATAATGGTGCTTCGACCGATAATGAAATTAAAGTTTAAAGTAATATTAATCCAACTTTAGAAACTCCACAAGCAACGGATAATAATGCCTCAAATCCAGAAGGATGAACTCCTGTTGAAGGTGACAATAAGGCTAATGTTAAGAGTGCTTATTGGGAGTATTTTGATCGTTTAAAAGTCGAAGGTGAATGGAAGGCAAAATGTAAATTTTGCAAGAGTGTGCTTAATGCAAATTCGAAGAATGGTACCAAGTCACTGAGAAACCATGTGAACTGATATTGTAAGAGAATAAAAGTGGCGAATTCAAGGCAATAATCAATTGTTGGATCTCTAGCAAAACAAGCACAAGTGTAAAAAGTAAATAAAGATGGCTTTGTGTTTGACCCTTCAAAGACAAGAAAGTGTGTCGCCGAAATGATTGTCCTGCATGAGTATCCTTTGAGTTGTGTGGACCACCATGGACTGAGGCAAGCGTTTGCATCAATGCAACCAACATTTAAAATGCCTAGTCGCAATACGGTTAGGAAAGACATCTTGAAGATGTTTGGGGATGAGAAGCTGAAGTTAACTCTTCAACTAGATGAAAATGATAGTAGAGTTGCGATAACTAGCGACATGTGGACTTCCAATCAAGAAAAGGGTTACATGATTGTCACAGCTCACTATATCGATAGTTCGTGGAAGTTGCAAATGCGCCTATTGAGGTACTTCAAAAATTTTGTAAACTTTTATACATTGTGTTGTCTTTGTACGTTGAGCTTCGTTAATCTAAAATGCATGCATGTTTGTTTTATTTTTCAGCTTTTGTTATGTTCCTTGTCCCCATACAAGTGAAGTTCTTACTCAAACATTGATGAAAATATTGTTAGAATGGAACGTTGATAGAAAACTGTCTACTGTTATATTGGATAATTATTCCACTAATGATGCTATGATAGATGAATTGTTAGGGCGTCTAGATTCTTCATTCTTAATGTTGGGGGGTAAATTGTTGTATATGCGTTGTTGTGCTCATATATTAAATTTGATTGTGAAGGATGGTTTGAGTATAGTGAAGGAAAGTATTGAAAAGATTCGTAGTAGTGTATTGTATTGGACTGCAACGCAGAAAAGGAACGAAACTTTTGTGAGTTGGTGTGCTAAAACAACGATTCCATTTACTAAGAAATTGGTTCTTGATTGTCCGACTAGGTGGAACTCAACTTATTTGAT
This sequence comes from Arachis hypogaea, assembly GCF_003086295.3. NCBI lineage: Eukaryota > Viridiplantae > Streptophyta > Magnoliopsida > Fabales > Fabaceae > Arachis > Arachis hypogaea. The sequence goes on along the minus strand of NC_092053.1, from coordinate 122,372,301 downwards.
GTTAGAAACTGCATTGTTATATAGAGATGTCTTTCCTAGGTTAAGGCAGAAAGAACCCCAATATAAAATTGTGCCAAGTAATGAGGAGTGGGAACTTGCCAAGGAAATATGTGATAGATTGAAGTTGTTTTATGATGTTACTCAGCTGTTTTCTAGTTCTAAATTTTCGACGGCCAATCTTTACTTTACTTTGGTTTGTAAAATAAAAGTCTCATTGGATGAATGACAACTTTCTAGTAATTCTTTAATTGCTAATATGGCATCTAGCATGAAGAAAAAATTTGAGAAGTATTGGGATGAGATTCATGGCATTATGGGTGTTGCTGCTATTTTAGATCCTAGGTACAAGATGGTTGGAGTTGAGTTTCAATTTGAAAAAATGTATCCAGATCCAATAGAATGTTCCAAGCAAGTTGACAGAATTCATCAGTTGTGTAATGAGTTGGTTAATGAATACAATCAAAAAATGAGTTCTGATGTGTCACATGTTGGTACAAAGGAAGCTGATGAAAGTGGAAATACAAGCATATTTGGGAGTGATGATTATATAGTGTATCTTAAAAGAAGAAAAATGACAAGGGGTTCATGTGTAAATGTTGAGATTGATCATTATTTTGAGGAAGAAATTCATCCTCCAAATGATCCTAACTTTAATGTTTTGAAATGGTGGAAGAACAATCAAATGAAATTTAAAGTTTTGGCAAAAATAACCAAGGATATATATGCCATTCCAGTATCCACTGTTGCTTCTGAATCTGCTTTTAGTACAAGTGGTCGTGTAATCTCTCCTCATCGCGGAAAGCTCAAAGAAAGCATAATTGAAGCTTTGATGTGTGGCCAAAGTTGATTGTGGGCAGCTTTAGGAAATAAAGGTGATATATTACTTAATATTCATTTATGTTAATTTTTTACATCATAATAATTATTATATTAATTGCTATCTCTTTTGATTTTTAGGTTTGAATCTTGATCTTCAAACCTTTAATGATGATGAAGATGTGAAAAGTGATCAAGAATAAGGATTGAAGACTTTTTTATATTTTAATGATATAATTTCTTTATGTTTGTATTTTAATTTAGTTATTTAACATTGTATGAACTCTTTTTTAATTTTAAGTTATTTGACATTGTATGAATCTTATGTTTGTATTTTAATTTAGTTATGAATTTTAAGTTTGTATCTTGATTTATATATAAATGTGTAAAATTTAAAATGTCATTTACTTTTTATAGGGGCAGGTAGGGGCGGGACGGATACCCGTGGGGGCAGGTTAGGGTAGAGTAGACTACTACCCGCGGGTAGAGGCGGGGCGGGTAGTAGTGGGGTACAAGGAGGGAGGGGCGGGGTCGGGTAGGGCAAAAACCCGCCCCTACCCGCCCCACTGCCATCCCTACTTGTGATTATGCGAGAACAAGAGAGAAGGATAAAACTCGTAAGCGATTTAATCCTCCAAAGCTTTTTCCTCCCCTCCAAAATCCATCTAAACTAATAAACACAACCTAAGATGTAAAACTAGCTAGTGCCACCAACCACCCGCCATAGATATTCTAATAAACACACACACCACACACCACAAGATAATTTGCATGCTAATCCTCCGTCTTCTTTTCCCCCAGCATGACCAAAACCTCATCATTGTGCACAACTTTCAGCTTTTTGCTTTTATCCTCAACTATAAATACAGCTTTTTCATTTATCACTTGAAGCTCAGGCACTACGTTTTTGTCTGTCAAGGTTTTGATAGATGGCTCCTGTGAACTGCATTTATGTAACTTGAAGTTTGGCTTTAAGCATCTTTCCATGAAAGCATCACTTGCTTGAGCTTTTACATAGACAGTTGAAGGAACGGATACAGTTTCATTATTTGCAGGATGATAACATGGAATCCCCATTTCAGAATGAATTTTTTCTTTAAGAGAAACCATCTTAGGCTTCTCACCATGCACTAGTATAACATGCTTAGGGGAGAGAAATTTTATTAGATCCATTATCCCTTTAGAATCCGTGTGAGGACTGAAAGCCAACTGATGAACCTGTCAAAATATACAACAGTAGTCAAAGTTATTCCAGATATTAATAAACTGAAATGAATTGAATCCATGTCAATTTGCACTAGAAAATCATTTGATAGCAAAATGCATTCTTCTTTTGTTTCTAAAGCACATAAGGAATTTCAAATAACCACAAAAGCTTTCTGTCGAGGAGCATGAAACTTTTGAAACTCAGTTCATAATGTTTAAATCAATTGCGAGTTAGATTTTTGTTTCTCTTAAAAGATAGAAAAAGTAATACATGGTTTCAGTTGTGTACTTGCCCCCAAGTCCCAAGTCATGTTAAATGTAAATCTCATCACACTATAAAACTCAGAAAGACTAATAAATGCTCAAGTGTTCTTTTTCTTTTGGCAGCTTTCAACATACTATCATCTTATTTTATTCACTAGGCAGATTTAGCAAGATATAGGTATTCAATTCGAGAGCGAATAGATGAAGAAACTCTAGTGTATTAATGGACCAAAGGCTGATATCAGTGAGATATCAAAATAGAGCAGGTGATGAAATATAAATAAGAAAAGATACATATGGTGAAGATTTAGCACTCTTGCACTAGCCTCTGAACTATTTTCCTCGGCATTAATTGTCTCGATATAAATATTTCCCAACCCACAAGAACATATCACTCTCCAAATTTACTGCCAGCTTACTTATGCATTAGTGAGACGAGACCTATATTTTTCCAGTTTCCCTACTCCATACAATATCAATATTTTTGGTCTCATAATTTATTTACATGTGTATCTGCTTGCACTTTTGTCTACCCAGTTGAAAACTAAATAATCTTTTTTCAGAGAAGAAGAAAGAGAGCCTCACATAGAATGCATGTTTCCATGTATGTAAACAAATTAGCAGAAGAAATATATTTACCTGGCAACGCACATCAATTTTTGTGTTGGGGTCCAATTCAATTTTTGGGGGCTTAGACATTAATACATGTCCTACTGTTCCAGGCAAACAATACCTACAATAATAACGAAATAAAATATTTATACAACACATCAGAAATATAAATCCTTCAAATATAAGATTGATATACATGGCTTTGCAGGAAACAAATAAAAATCTATGGTGAATGAGATATGAGGAACATCCTTTTACATCCAAACACACACAAACCTCTTATACCAGAAATCTTGCAACTATTCAGTTTTCCTAACTGATGACACAGATTGGAAAGAGAATTAAATTTTAGATAGAAAGGAGAGTCACTTTCACTAGAGGAGAACTTCAAAACGCAGGGGCTTCAATCATACAGGCTATATAGAAAATGTGCACAGTATCAACTGCTTGTCGAAACTCTCTATGGGCATTTTATAGATTTGGTCTCACTTTCTATGTTTGAGTTTATCTCAATGATCATGAAGTAAAATATCAATATAACTCAATTTAGGGGGCAATTATCGGCCTTTTGGTCATCCTGCAATTAATGCGAAAGGAGAGAGAGAGAGAGAGAATAAAAAAAGGATGTACCCAGGTAAAGCAACAAGGGTATTTTCAAATGGTGCCCAACGTTTGAAAACTTCGAGCGAAAGCCCACCGCTTATCATCCCAGGAGATGCAAAAAGAACACACGGACCAGGAGTATCAAGTACAGACCTTTCATACTTGCAAACTGTAGCATCAAAACCAGAGCACTGAAATGAGGAACATATCAAGCAATATGAAGCAGTGAATTATATCGCCAATCTCAATTATTATAAAATTTACATTAACAGAAACGAGAAGAAGATGTTTACGGCTATTCACCATGTAATTTGATTATCCTTTTCTTTAAACAAAATTCAATTTGAATAAAAGATAAAAATCCTTTATTGAAAATTCACAAATGACTAGATAAAAATCCTCCCTTCACCATATTCCCCTTCATTCACTACTAACTTTGTAACAAACTTCTGACTATTTTTCCTGCTCATTCCCCTTTCATTATTCTTTTTACATGCTTGAACCTGATTCTCAACCCATTTTCTTGCCCTTCCTATCCCTTCTGCTATACACCAATCCATAAAAGAATCTCTGACATAGACCAATTTCCTGAAGTTTCAGGGATTTTCTCTCCTTTTCAACAAATCTAGATTTGGTAGCACAAGATGTGAAAAAAAAAAAAAGAAGGAAATCCCTCACATTCAAAAGCTCTAACAAAATTAAAGTTGTCATAAGTATGTATAGTCTAATTACCTGGTGGTGAACATGCTTTGACCTAAACCCTTTATGCATGTCCTTCTAGAATACTATGCACGGCTGACTGCTGCCAGTCATATATCAATATTTTATCTCAGTTTCTGCTGTCTAAATACTTCATATTTTTTAATTTGAAATGCCTTGAACAAGTGGCAGAAATTTTCTTCAGATTAACTAGTTGTTACCATTATAGAATATACAAGTAGTCTAATCACTAAACACAGGTTTCAACAGCATATCTATAAGGCATCACTAAACACAGGTTTCAACAGCATATCTATAAGGCATCATTACCTGCTTGTTATTGAATGCAGAAAATAGTATGCAAATATGTGAAAGCGCATATAAATGCATAATTTGTGCCAGATTAAAATTCAAAAATGTATGAAATATATGGAAATTACCATTCTTAAAATCAAAAGCATTATTTGTAGGGTATGAATCTTTAATCTTCTGGCTTGTCCAATTGATAAGCATCTTATAGTACACGTTAGCTTGCTTTGTTAAACCTGAAAAATACAGATTCTAGTAGTTAGGTCTACTTTGACACAGATAAATGAAGAAAATAGTAGAAGAAACGGCTTTAAGAAGATCGACAACACAAGCAACACAGCTAAGCAGTAGAAAACAGAACATTGTCATATTTTCAGATTTTTAGTTGCAATAATTGAAACAATTTTCTGAAAATGCAGTGGCATCTATGTTACATAACATGACTTATTTAGTTAACTTCTACGAAGAGCCGTGTTTGGTCATGGATGACGATCTTCCGTTCTTTCCCAGTTTCCCCAATGCTTCACATTTTGTGCCTTCTTGGATATTATTAATATCAATTTTTATTAGTCTGTCCAATTGTTATTCTTTTTTCTTCCTTTCCTTTTGTTGTGTATGGAAAAGTTATTATTTGCTCTATGATAATTTCAATCTTACTTATTTTGCATGTTTTCTTTCTATTTGTTATCTCATTTTTTAACAACATTACCTTTCTTTTAAATTCTATTGAACATTTTGTTGTTTGATTCAAATCCTTGCAATCAAATAAGGCATAAAGAAATAATCTTGTTATTTTCATTTCCAATAAGTTGTTTCAAATATCCATGAGTGCTCATTTGGAATGCTAGTAATTATTTAATTAATTATTGTTCTCCTTGGATGACATTTTGTGGAATTTCCACTTTATTCGAGTTTGAATGGTGGAGAAGTTAATGAACTAGACTTCTTAATTTGCTTAATCATCACATTAACTAGGATCTGGACTCTTGACACCTCCAGTATTTTTGCTGCAAATCTTATTTTAATTCTTGACCTCCTATGTGAACATTGAAAGATTTCTATTGGAAACATAATCAAATGAATATACATGTAATGAATATTCAGCAAAACGAGTATATATAATGTTTTTAAAAGGAACAGTAACTAATTCAAACCTGCTGAGAAGTATATAGGAACCTTCAAATTCATGCGCTCCCAGTAGTCATCCATCAAAATGCATAGTTCCTAGACGTCATAATAACATAGAAAAAAAGAGACAACTATTATATCTCCATCAATATCATGAGAAGAAGTGATGGTCTAATGGTTATCTTGATGAGAATACCTGAGCCCTTCCAAGACCAAATGTTGGAATAAGCACCTTTCCTCCCGCAGAAACACATTTATGAACCTAAACCAATTATTTTGAAAACTTAACAGTAGCCATAGATTTGAAGCACTTGAATTAAAAAGGAAAAACAGAAAGTAAAAGATGCAGAGATAATATATATGGCACCAAATCAAGAAAAGTCAAAACGTGATCACCACAAATCATGAGCAAATTCTCCATTAAAAATAAAATAAATAATGGAGGCGACAAGAAGTAAAAACAGAGGATTCACTGTTCATTCCTCTTAAAATAATAAAATGAATGAAGAAAAGAAAGGAGAGGAGGATGAACATGAGAGATGGAATCCTTAAAAGATCCTCTACTTTGCACCATTGGAAACCAAAAAGGTAATAATATCCCAAATAAAATCAATAGTTGAAAAGAAATCAAACCCTAGAGTTCCTTTCCAAACAGATACACCAGGTTAATGTAAAAACCAAATTACTAAACAATTATAGCACATAATTCTACAGAGTGGGTGTTACAATACATACAGCATCCAGGAATTCCCTCTCACGAGCATATTTTGAATCACGAATTGTAGTTCCATATGTGGATCTGAAAAGAGAATCAAATGCAATTTTCTCAGTTATATAGATTAGAGCAGAAAGTGTAATAGGATCCATCAATTAGTGTGGCACAACACATTTGATACTGAAATCAATTGATTTAAACTGAAAAAGTGGGCAACTGACAAATTAAAATCATGAGCTCTTGGTCACATACACTACCAGCTTTCCAAGAGCTTAGCTTGTTATATGCAAGACAAGAAAGTCTTATATTTCTAATGTAATATCAAAATATAGTGAAAATAATGTACCAAAAGCTAAAATCAATTTAGAGTATGATCTAATCTATGAATATAACTTGACACAACAAATAAGAAGAAAAAATAGTTTATTTCTTTCTCTAAATACTCAAATGTTGTTATAGGCAAGACTCGTGGACTCAATTAGTGCTGGTCTTACTCAGTAATGAGAAGGTCAAGTCGCAATCGATCAATTTGGGCTGCTCCAAGGTGTCTATCTGGTGTCATATTGTAGTCTCCTGTATATACCATTTCCGAGTCTCCCACCTTTGCATGGAACATTGCAGCTCCAAGAACCTTAAGAATTAATGTAAGGTACTCAAAGAAGGTAAACTGGATAAGGCAAGTGACCGCAACAATGCAAAACAATATCATACACATCCAATAAATTATGATCCATGAATGCTGCTTGACTGCTTCACATGACATTATTAATAATGCAAACACAGTGTTATCAATTAGGATATGCTGAACACAAATAAGTCTTGCAATGATAATAATAAATTCAACCATGCTGCTAGCCTAAGAGCTTCTATGGCCTCTCTTAACCCATTCCTATGTATGAGCACCTTTTGGTAGGATCATATATGACGGTGAATTGATTGTAAGTTACATAAAATAATTGTAACATGCATTTACAAGAAGTGCATTCCATATAACTTAAGGAGAAGAGTGTATTTTTCTTATTCTCGGCAGAATGCAGATTATAAGCAATACCTAGACATACAGCAGATAGGGAAGAGAGAAGGAGGTTTCTCCTAGAATATCTGACCATCTCAGTACACTGAAAAATAACTCTTATCCTAGCAGATGAGTAACATAGTGGGAAAAATCTAATCCTGACTTAATAACTCTCAACTTATCTTTCATATATTTTGGAGTTAAAAGTGGTTGTTGGGTGATATGGATGACAAATAACCCAGTCCCACTCAAAAACTAACACACTCACAAAACGGCCAATTGTTCATGACAACAATCAGGCTAACAAGCATGAAAAGGCACCATCATGCAGGGAGGAAAGAAAAATGCAACAATAAAAGACCAAAAACAAATTTAAGAAATCAACAAAGTGTATGTAAGTTGGATTACCCAACGTTATTTTAGAAGTCTAGTTTTGCAAATAAAACATGGCCTCAGAGAGACTTACATGGCCAGCATAATAGGCACGAATTTGAAGATCTTTGTCTACTTGTATAGTCTGCCTCAGATCCACAGCAATAACTGTATAGTACACAGGAATAAACCAGATTAAAATGCTTTTATAAAGTTAAAAGGTCGAAGTATAATAGTTTTAGTTAGGAAGCTGCTGCGTTCACCAAAATTCCAAAGTTCAAACCAAACTATTGCTAAGAAAAGTAGACCTTTTAAGTGAATAAATTTTAAAGTTCTCACAAAATTATAACAATAAATCTTGTAAAAGCAGATCGGTCAATAAAAATAATAAATAAATAAATAACGACATACTAGATATACGAGAAAAAGAATTATTTTCAGTCATGAGCATACTTAGAAGAAGTGGCACCAGCTATGAAAATGTACAGAAATACAAATCATGAACATGCTTGACTGGATTGGATACCTTTCTTCATGCACTCAGCAATATGATCAGAATTAAACTGCTCTTCCTCGCCACGGCGTTCAACCATTACTTTCCGATAATCTTCCAACATCAAAGGAGCCAAAGCTTTTGTTGGGTACTGTTTAGAATCAATAGTCAAGTTAAAGTTTGATTATAGAATGGAACCTTGAAACCAGCTAGTACAGTATTTGAAGCACAAAAGAAAGAAAATGTATGTCAAAATAGTGTATATGCAATATTGCTAATATTTCCAAAGAATGTCAAAATACCACAACCACTTTGATAACCAGTATTTCTAATACCATAATATTCTACTCAATAATTTCTTCCCAAGAATGGTAAACCACCAAAAATACACTTGAATTATCTTGAGGTTAACAAAAATGCTCCTGAATTTTGTTATAGACAAAAATGCCATCAAATAATTTAAAACGTGCCAAAAATGCTCAGCCATGATCAAAGACTTGTTCCATTAACAGAAAATCATGACATGGCTCATTTGCCAATGTCAGAGTTTCACCTGCCACATAGGAAGCTTCGTTTGCCACATCACTTTTTTCCATTAATGCAGAATGTTTGAGTTCATGGATGTACATTTTGTCACATTTTTAAATAATTTGAAGACATTTTTGTCAGTAAAATTTGGGGGCATTGCAACAAAATAATTCAAGTGCATTTTTGGTGGTTTACCCTTCCAGAAAAAAATTTGAAACATCAATCAAGCTCATCCTTTTTTCGATAAATATTCTGATTTTGTTAAAACTATTAATTTTTCTTTTTCTTTTTTTTTTCCCCACTTTTTTTTCCCAATTATGCTCAAACTAATACATAGAAAATCTCTTAAAATAACATCTACCTACCAAGAAAATACAAGCAATTATTCTGAAAACATATTCAGGGAATATTGCATTAAAGGCATGGAAAGCTTCACTTTTTTTCCTCCCCTAGATTCATATTGCTATTGATGCAGAACATAATCATGTACACTTAAGAATGTATTGAAATTGACCTGATAGTTTTGCTTAGCTGGTGGCTATGAATGGAATGAACATGGTGATTGCCCTGCTTGGGTATGTTTATGGTGCATATACTATTTAGATGACAGTGCTTATTTGGTGCTATCCATCTAACTGTTGAATACATAAGTACCTATTATGAAAGATTATTTGTACAAAATTTTGTAAAAATTGAATATCAATAAGGGTATAATCTAACATCCTAATTTCATGTTCGTTTAAACTTTTCTATATCGTTAATTTAGATACATATAAAAGTATATCAAAATGATTTTAGATTGACATATAACTATGATCTATAATGTATAAGATTCTAATCTAGAGTGGGTTCTGTATAAAGTTACTCTAATAAAAGAGTATTCAACAGTATAAGATTTACTTAAATGACCCTATAATCAATTAATCTTAACTCTTATGTTTGGATAATTTACTTTAATAGAAGTAGCATCACCAGAAAAAATAGGAAAACAAAACTACAATTTTCAATTTTTTTTATAAAAAAGGATGCTTTAAGATACATTGATTTTATGTCCAAAGATAAAACAACTTCTACATTATGTATCTAAGCGTGGATGTCTCATCATCATGAATACATTCTTTCTCGCTTAGCAAAATTCTTCATTTGCTATCTTTTTTTTAAGAAAAAGCAACCAATCAATGTCAAATGCCAAATAATTGGAAAAAAAAGCTCAGTTCAAGGATGTCGTATGCAAGACTGGTCAGGTATTCGTTATTTGTTATAGTTAACAATTGGAAAATGCTAGATAATCATGAAGAGAAGGTTATTATATAGGAAATTTTGAATTAAAGCAGCAAAGAACTTGGGTTGTCCGTTTTGGTCTCATTCAAAAGGAAGCTAATAAAGTTGAAGATTTGATGGCGAAGGAGGTGCACAATCAGATTCAATATTACCATAGTTTCAGTTATGAGGAGTGATTGTAGTTTTGAGGTGCACAATCGGATTCAATATTACTATAGTTTCAGTTATGAGGAGTGATTGTAGTTTTTAGGAACCTAGTTTCTTATTTTTTTTTCTGCTTCCGTCCTCTTTTTTTCTCATTTTACTTTGCACACCAAAAATGCCAAATAATTGAAATTATGTACTTACGTGAGAAAATAATTATCATCCTCTCCCCACCCAAAACAAAAGCATTACATTGAACACGTAGTAGGAAACAACTCACCGTCATGTAAATTGGTCCGTGAAACCCACAAACTTCAGTGAAATAAACCAATGCACCAAGGTGGTCCAGGTGACTGTCACCAATTATGCCAAAAAAATATATAAAAGAATAAATCAGTGAGTGAGAAATTTTAAAGATTAAAAAATAATGAAAACGAAGGAAGAGTATGTTGATACAATACAAATGGGTGATGATGATGCAAGAGAGGGCGGTGTCAAAATCGCCGGTGGGAGAGATGAGACTGAAGTTGGGGTAACGGCGGTGGTCCGAGACACCCATGTGCATTCCGCAATCGAACATGATCCGCTTCCCATTTATGTTAACCACCACGCAGCTCTTCCCTACCTCTTGCCCAGCACCTGAAAAAGAAATAATAAAATGTAATGCACGAGAGAAGAGAAGAAGAAACAAGAGGAAGGGAATAAGGAATTACCGAGGACTAGAGTTTCAATAGCCATGGATGGTGTGTAGCAGTAGAAAAATCTCCAAAGGAAGCCAAGGAGCAGATTGGAGCTCAGCTTGTTAACACTACTATGTCCTTCTATTGGCTTTACCACACTCTCCTAATCCAACATCCATGGAACAAATTCATTGAATGACATGCATAATTTGAACATACATAAGTTAAAGAAATTAATCAAACACATGGTGCGCGTGACATGTAAAATTTGAGTTGAAGAAATGTCATCCACCCCCTCAGGGAGGGCAATAGAGTGGCCGATTGTTTGGCTAGAATCGGCGCCGAAATTGATGCTGGTTTGTGATGATGAGAGGGGAAGATCTTTACCCAGTGTTGCTAGGATGTATAGTGCTTTTTTTTTCCCTCAATGTATTCTCTGTCTCTAAACAGGTCAAGGAGGTCAAATTGGTCAATGAGTTATTATATACAAAAAAAAAAAAAATCATATTGGAACCTTCAATATTTATTTACGCAAACTAACGAACGAATTACTAGACTAATCCACCTTAATTGCGAGGATGTATAGTATTGATGTTTGTTTCGTTTTCTTTGGGCTCTAGCCTCTAGGCCTTCTATCAAAAACTAAAAGTGAAATGCTCATTTTACTTTTGAGTTACATTTTTTAGTAGAAAGAAGGTTTTGAAAATTGAACTAATTATTGAATGTTCTAATTATTGGTTGATTGATTTACTGATTTAATCGGTTTAATTATGGTTTAACTAAAAAAACCATTTATAATAAAATAATAAAAAAATTATAAATAAATATTCTATAAAAGTACAAACATCAAAATATTAACAATTAATTTTTAATGTTGGAAGAAATAATTAAATCACAATAACAATTACACAGCGACCACACCAATAATTAAATCACAATAACACAATAATAAGTTACACAAGAGCAACAAACTTTTTCAAAGATTAACAAGGATTATCAAAATTTTAGGCAGCATCACTACTTTCTTTGATTCATTATGATTAAGGTGGTTGTTGTTCTTGAAGCATTTTGGGTTATCTAAGAGTATGCTTTGAACTTGATCCCTTCACCAGTTTCCACCATTAAATTCCTATTCTAAACTTGATCCCTTCACCAGCTTCACCAGCAGCTCTCAAAAGATCCCAATCAAAAATACCATTACCAACACCACAACAGACTGAACAGCAGCCAGGAATCAAGAACAATCAGCAACAAAAATTAAAAAAGCAACAACAATTAATCACCTTAAACCAGAAATCAATAAATATATCATTTAACATTCAAAAACAGCATATTCACTCCCTTAAAAATTAAAACTCAAAAACAGCATACTTCCATCAGATGCATGTCAATAAAAAATAAAGAACACATAAAACAACAACACAGCAACACTCAAAATAGCAACACAGCAGAACCAGAGCTCATTCAATAAAAAATCACAACACATAAAAACAGCAACACAACAGAACTAGAGCTCATTACTAATCAAATAATCATTCAATAAAAAATTAAAACACAAAACATTCAAATAATCAGTAATTAAATAATCATTGAACATGGCATGAATAAAAAACGCAGAAGAAGTTAGCAGTGAACTGAAAATTGACCTTCGAAGTCTAGGGTTTTTTCTTGGTTTAGCTTCTGCTCTCTGAACTCGAAGGAAGAAAATTGAAATGGAGAAGGGTTTTTCTTCTGAGCAGTCTGAGCAGAGGGGCAGAACCGCAACGGAAACAGGGACCAAGCGACGAACACGTCTTAGAAGACGGTGGTGGGTTGGAAGAACCTGCGGCTGAGCAAACGAAGAGCAGAAAGACTACGAGCTCGAGGAAGAAGCTGCAATTGGTGGGTTGGGGACTTCGAGCACGACAACCAGACGAAGACGTTTGTGCCTGAGCGCGCGACGGACGGCGGCAGGAGGGCGACGGAGCAGATGAAGACCAGGGACTGACGCGCCGAGCTCGAGGAAGAAGCTGCAATTCTTGAAGGAGGAAGAAGCACGGACGACCAGACGACGATGGTAGTGCCTAAGTGCAACGGACGGCGGCAGGCGGCTGTGGTGGAGAAGCTAGGGTTTCCTGTTTCAACTTTTTTTTATTTGGGGAAAAGCTGTTAGGTAATTGGTGTGCGAAATCGTGATCATTCCTTCCTTGGTAACGGCGCTAAAAACTTAATACGCACGTTCATGTTCTTAATTCTATTTCACAACTTCGTACAACTAACCAGCAAGTGCACTGGGTCGTCCAAGTAATAAACCTTACGTGAGTAAGGGTCGATCCCACGAAGATTGTCGGCTTGAAACAAGCTATGGTCACCTTGTAAATCTCAGTCAGGCGGATTCAACTGATTTTATGAATTGATAAGTAAAAGATAAATAAAATATAAAATAGGATAGTGGTACTTATGTAATTCATTGGTGAGAATTTCAGATAAGCGTATAGAGATGCTTTCGTCCCTCTGAACCTCTGCTTTCCTGTTGTCTTCATCCAATCATTCCTACTCCTTTCCATGGCAAGCTTTATGTAGGGCATCACCGTTGTCAATGGCTACATCTCATCCTCTCTGGGAAAATGGTCCAATGCGCTGTCACTGCATGGCTAATCATCTGTCGGTTCTCGATCAGACTCGGTCCCCTGTATTAGATATCCAAGAGATATCCATTCAATCTAAGGTAGAACGGAAGTGGTTGTCAGGCATACGTTCATAAGTTGAGAATGATGATGACTGTCACGATCATCACATCCATCATATTGAAGTGCGAATGAATATCTTAGAAGCGAAATAAGTTGAATTGAATAGAAAAGCAGTAGTACTTTGCATTAATCTTTGAGGAACAGCAGAGCTTCACACCTTAATCTATGGTGTGTAGAAACTCTACCGTTGAAAATACACAAGTGATAAATGTTCAGGCATGGCCGAATGGCCAGCCCTCACAAAAGTCTAAGATAGCATAAAACTAATCAAAGATCTCCCAAAGATAGTAAAAAGTCCTATTTATACTAAACTAGTTACTAGGGTTTACAAAAATGAGTAAATGATGCGAAAATCCACTTCCGGGGCCCACTTGGTGTGTGCTTGGGCTGAGCATTGAACTTTACACGTGTAGAGGTCTTTCTTGGAGTTGAACGCCAGTTTGTAACCTGTTTCTGGCGTTTAACTCCACTTTGCAACCTGTTTCTGGCGTTTGACTCCAGAATGCAGCATGGAACTGGCGTTCAACGCCAGTTTACGTCGTCTAAACTCGGGCAAAGTATGGACTATTATATATTGCTGGAAATCCCTAGATGTCTACTTTCCAACGCAATTGAGAGCGCGCCATTTGGAGTTCTTTAGCTCCAGAAAATCTACTTTGAGTGAAGGGAGGTCAGAATCCAACAGCATCTGCAGTCCTTCTTCAACCTCTGAATCTGATTTTTGCTCAAGTCCCTCAATTTTAGCCAGAAATTACCTGAAATCACAGAAAAACACACAAACTCATAGTAAAGTCCAGAAATGTGATTTTTATTTAAAAACTAATAAAAATATACTAAAAACCAACTAAATCATACTAAAAACTATGTAAAAACAATGCCAAAAAGCGTATAAATTATCCGCTTATCACAACACCAAACTTAAATTGTTGCTTGTCCCCAAGCAACTGAAAATCAAATAGGATAAAAAGAAGAGAATATACTATAAATTCCAAAATATCAATGAAACTTAGCTCCAATCAGATGAGCGGGACTTGTAGCTTTTTGCCTCTTGAATAGTTTTGGCATCTCACTTTATCCATTGAAGTTCAGAATGATTGGCATCTATAGGAACTCAGAGTTCAAATAGTCTTATTGATTCTCCTAGTTCAGTATGTTGATTCTTGAACACAGCTACTTTATGAGTATTGGTCGTGGCCCTAAGCACTTTGTTTTCCAGTATTACCACCGGATACATAAATGCCACAGACACATAATTGGGTGAACCTTTTCAGATTGTGACTCAGCTTTGCTAGAGTCCCCAATTAGAGGTGTCCAGGGTTCTTAAGCACACTCTTTCTTTTTCTTTGGACCTCGACTTTAACCGCTCAGTCTCAAGTTTTCACTTGACACCTTCACGCCACAAGCACATGGTTAGGGACAGCTTGGTTTAGCCGCTTAGGCCAGGATTTTATTCCTTTAGGCCCTCCTATCCACTGATGCTTAAAGCCTTGGATCCTTTTTATTATCCTTGCCTTTTGGTTTTAAGGGCCATTGGCTTTTTGCTCTTGCCTTTTGGTTTAAAGAACTTTTGGCTTTTTCTGCTTGCTTTTTCTTTTTCTTTCTTTTTTTTTCGCTATATATTTGTTTTTCTACAAGCTTTTGTATTCACTGCTTTTTCTTGCTTCAAGAATCATTTTTATGATTTTTCAAATTATCAAATAATATTTCTCCTTTTTCCTTATTCTTCAAGAGCCAACATATTTAACATTCATAAACATTAACTTTGAAAGACATATGCACTGTTCAAGCATTCATTTAGAAAACAAAAAGTATTGTCACCACATCAAAATAATTAAACTAGTTTCAAGGATGAATTCGAAACCATATACTTCTTGTTCTTTTGTAATTAAAACATTTTTCATTCAAGAGAGGTGATGGATTCATATTCATAACTTTAAGGCATAGACACTTAGACACTAATGATCATGTAATAAGACACAAATATAAATAAAACATAAAGCTCAAAAATCGAAAAACCGAAAAATAAATAAACAAGGAGATTAAGGAATGAGTCCACCTTAGTGAGGGTAGCGTCTTCCTCTTCTTGAAGAACCAATGGTGCTCTTGAGCTCCTCTATGTATCTTCCTTGTCTTTCTTGCTCCTCCCTCATAGCTCTTTGATCTTCTCTAATTTCATGGAGGATGATGGAGTGCTCTTGATGCTCCACCCTTAGTTGTCCCATGTTGGAACTTAATTCTCCTAGGGAGGTGTTGATTTGCTCCCAATAATTCTGTGGAGGAAAGTGCATCCCTTGAGGCATCTCAGGGATTTCATGGTGAGGAATCTCCTCATGCTCATGTTGAGGTCCATGATCTCTTATTTGCTCCATCCTTTTCTTAATGATGGGCTTATCCTCTTCAATGAGGATGTCTCCCTCTATGTCAATTCCAGCCGAATTGCAGAGGTGGCAAATGAGGTGAGGAAAGGCTAACCTTGCCAAATTGGAGGACTTGTCAGCCACCTTGTAGAGTTCTTGAGGTATGATCTCATGAACTTCCACTTCCTCCCCAATCATGATACTATGGATCATGATGACCCGGTCTATAGTAACTTCAGACCGGTTACTAGTAGGAATGATTGAGCGTTGAATGAACTCTAGCCATCCCCTAGCCGCTGGTTTGAGGTCATGTCTTCTTAGTTGAACCGGCTTGCCTCTTGAGTCAATTTTCCATTAAGCTCCTTCCACACATATGTCCATGAGGACTTGGTCCAACCTTTGATCAAAGTTGACTCTTCTAGTGTAGAGGCGTGCGTTTTCTTCCATCATTGGCAAGTTGAATGCCAGTCTTACATTTTCCGGACTGAAATCTAAGTATTTCCCCCAAACCATGGTGAGCCAATTCTTTGGATTCGGGTTCACACTTTGATCATGGTTCCTAGTGATCCATGCATTTGCATAGAACTCTTGAACCATTAAGATCCTGACTTGTTGAATGGAGTTGGTGAGAACTTCCCAACCTCTTCTTTGGATTTCAAGACGGATCTCCGGATACTCATTCTTTTTGAGTTTGAAAGGAACCTCAGGGATCACTTTCTTCTTGGCCACAACTTCATAGAAGTGGTCTTGATGGACCTTATAGATGAATTTCTCCATCTCCCATAACTCAGAGGTGGAAGCAATTGCCTTCCCTTTCCTCTTTCTAGAGGTTTCTCTGGCCTTAGGTGCCATGAATGGTTATGGGAAAACAAAAAGCTATGCTTTTACCACACCAAACTTAAAATGGTTGCTCGTCCCCGAGCAAAAGAAGAAAGAAAGAAGTAGAAGAAGAAGAAAAATGGAGGAGAGGGAGAGAGAGATGGTTTCGGCTAAGGGGAAGAAGAGAGGGTTTTGTTGTGTGAAAATGAAGAGGGAATGAGGGGTTTATATAGGAGTGGGGAGAGGTTTAGGGTTTGGCCATTTAGGGTTGGGTTTGGGAGGGAAATTATTTTGAATTTAAAGGTAGGTGGGGTTTTTGGGGAAGAGAGGATGGATGTAATTGGTGAAGAGGTGATGGGGAAGAGTGATTGAGTTGATTGGTGAGGGGTATTTGGGGAAGAGAGTTATGGAAAGGTGTGAAGAGGAGAGAAGAAGTAGGTGGGGATCCTGTGGGGTCCACAGATCCTGAGGTGTTTGAGGATTTCTCATCCCTGCACCTATTAGACGTGTAAAACGCCCTATATATGCAATCCTGGCGTTTAACGCCAGACTGTAGCATGTTTCTAGCGTTAAACGCCACTTCCTTGCTTGTTTTGGGCGTTCAACGCCAGTCTATAGCATGTTTCTGGCGTTGAACGCCAGTATGGTGCATGTTTCTGGCGTTAACGCCAGTCTGGTGCTTGTTTCTGGCGTTTAACGCCAGCTTTCCTCTGGGTGCAATCTTGGCGTTTAAACGCCAGACTGCTGCTTGTTTCTGGCGTTTAACGCCAGTTTCATGCTCTGTTCTGGCGTTAAACGCCAGCCAGATGCTCCTTACTGGCGTTTAAATGCCAGTAAGCCCTTCCTCCAGGGTGTGCTGTTTTCAATGCTGTTTTTCATTCTGTTTTCGATTTTTCAGTAGTTTTTATGACTCCACATGATCATCAACCTAATAAAACATGAAATAACAAAGAGAAAATACAATAAAAATGATTAAATAACATTGGGTTGCCTCCCAACAAGTGCTTCTTTAATGTCAATAGCTTGACAGTGAGCTCTCATGGAGCCTCACAGATAATCAGAGCAAGGTTGGGACCTCCCAACACCAAACTTAGAGTTTGGTTGTGGGGGTTCAACACCAAACTTAGAGTTTGGTTGTGGCCTCCCAACACCAAACCTAGAATTTGAATGTAGGGGCTTTGGTTGACTCTGCAGTGAGAGAAGCTTTTCATGCTTCCTCTCCATGGTTACAGAAGGAGATCCTTGAGTTTTAAACACAAGATAGTCCTCATTCAGTTGAAGGACCAACTCTCCTCTGTCCACATCAATCACAGCTCTTGCTGTGGCTAGGAAGGATCTTCCAAAGATGACGGATTCATCCTCATCCTTCCTAGTGTCTAGGATTATGAAATCAGCAGAGATGTAAAGGCCTTCAACCTTTACTAACACGTCCTCTACTAGTCCATAAGCCTATTTTCTTGAGTTGTCTGCCATCTCTAATGAGATTCTGGCAGCTTGCACCTCAAAGATTCTCAGTTTCTCCATTACAGAGAGTGGCATGAGGTTTATCCCTAACCCAAGGTCACATAGAGCCTTCTCAAAGGTCATGGTACCTATGGTACAAGGTATTAAGAACTTTCCAGGATCCTGTTTCTTCTGAGGCAATCTCAGTTGATCCAGATCACTCAGTTCATCGATGAGCAAGGGAGGTTCATCTTCCCAAGTCTCATTACCAAATAATTTGGTATTCAGCTTCATGATTGCACCAAGGTACTAGGCAACTTGCTCTTCAGTAACATCTTCATTCCCTTCAGAAGAAGAATACTCATCAGAGCTCATGAATGGCATAAGGAGGTTCAATGGAATCTCTATGGTCTCTAGATGAGTCTCAGATTCCTTTGGTTCCTCAGAGGAAAACTCCTTGTTGATCACTGGACGTCCCAGGAGGTCTTCCTCACTGGGATTCACGTCTTCTCCCTCCCTTGTAGGTTCGGCCATGATGGTTAAATCAATGGCCTTGCACTCTCTTTTTGGATTTTCTTCTGTATTGCTTGGGAGAGTACTAGGAGGAGTTTCAGTGACCCTTTTACTCAGCTGGCCCACTTGTGCCTCCAAATTTCTAATGGAGGACCTTGTTTCATTCATGAAACTTAAAGTGGCCTTAGATAGACCAGAGACTATATTTGCTAAGCTAGATGGATTCTGCTCAGAATTCTCTGTCTGTTGCTGAGTGGATGATGGAAAAGGTTTGCTATTGCTAAACCTGTTTCTTCCACCATTATTAAAGCCTTGTTGAGGCTTTTGTTGATCCTTCCATGAGAAATTTGGATGATTTCTCCATGAGGGATTATAGGTGTTTCCATAGGATTCACCCATGTAATTCACCTCTGCTATTGTAGGGTTCTCAGGATCATAAGCTTCTTCTTCAGAAGATGCCTCTTTAGTACTGTTGGATGATTCCTTCAATCCATTCAGACTTTGAGAGATCATATTGACTTGCTGAGTTAATATTTTATTTTGAGCCAATATGGCATTCAGAGTATCAATTTCAAGAACTCCCTTCCTTTGAGGCGTCCCATTACTTATAGGATTCCTCTCAGAAGTGTACATAAACTGGTTATTTGCAACCATGTCAATGAGTTCTTGAGCTTCTGCAGGCGTTTTCTTTAGGTAAATGGATCCACCTGCAAAATGGTCCAATGACATCTTTGATAATTCAGACAGACCATCATAGAATATATCCAGGATGGTCCATTCTGAAAGCATGTCAGAAGGACACTTTTTGGTCAGTTGCTTATATCTCTCCCAAGCTTCATAGAGGGATTCACCTTCTTTCTGTCTGAAGGTTTGAACATTCACTCTAAGCTTACTAAGCTTTTGAGGAGGAAAGAACTTGGCTAAGAAAGCCGTGACCAGCTTATCCCAAGAGTTCATGCTATCTTTAGGTTGAGAGTCCAACCATACTCTAGCTTTGTCTCTTACAGCAAACGGGAAAAGCATAAGCCTGTAGACCTCGGGATCAAACCCATTGGTCTTAACAGGATCACAGATCTGCAAGAATTTAGTCAAGAACTGAAAAAGGATCTTCAGATGGAAGTCCATGAAACTTGCAGTTCTGTTGCATCAGAGAAACTAATTGAGGTTTAAGCTCAAAATTGTTTGCTCCAATGGCAGGGATTGAGATGCTTCTTCCATGTAAATTGGAATTAGGTGCAGTGAAGTCACCAAGCATCCTCCTTGCATTGTTATTATTTTCGGCCATATCTTCTTCTTTTTCGAAAATTTCTGTCAGATTTTCTCCAGAGAGTTGTGCTTTAGCTTCCCTTAGCTTCCTCTTCAGAGTCCTTTCAGGTTCAGGATCAGCTTCAACAAGAATGTTCTTATCCTTGTTCCTGCTCATATGAAAAAGAAGAAGAAAGTAGAAAAGAAAATATGGAATCCTCTATGTCACAGTATAGAGATTCCTTTATGTGAGTAGAAGAAAGTAAGAATAGAAGAAGGAAAAGATGAGAATCCAAACACAGGGGTGAGGATAGAAGTGTTAATGGATGAATAAATAAATAGAAGGAGATTAGAGATGAGAGAAGAATTCGAAAATTTAACAAAATAAAATAAAAATATTTTAAATTGAAATTTAAAATTCGAAAATTAAAATTGAAATTAAATTAAATTAAAATTAAAACAATTAGTTAACTAAAACGAAATTTTGAAAAAGGGGGAAGGGATTTTTGAAAATTAAAGGTAGAGAGTT